>NC_091321.1:14084985-14277485 GCF_038502225.1 Cherax quadricarinatus
CAGCCCCTGCATCAGTGGTTGACGGTTGATAACCTTCTACACAAGGACGGGGTGGGCTGGGCCCAGTCCTGGACCCTCATCAACAGTAAGGATTCACTAGTTAACGCTGGCGACACTCTTAGGGATGGCGTTTAAGTTTCGTTACCTAAATGATTAACTATGAAATGATACGCAGCATGTCGTAAGCTTGACAAGTTATGTTCGTAGAGGAGACGACCAGTCTCACATGTGCGAATCTAGATATGACTTAGTACAATATACCGTATTTTCCAGCATATAAGACGCATCAGCATATAAGACTTTGTTCCCAAGGAGTTGTAACGTAACGTTAGAAAACATCTGTTAAAGCGTAGCCTAAAACCAACCTTTGACCCTAACCTTGAGCATATAAGGCTCAGGCTGATTTTCCAACACTGGGGAAAAAAGTGCTGTGATGCCTTTAACATGCCCCTGGGAACAACTGCATGCATGCTAGTATCAGATAATTTGTTTCCTGTGATTGTGGTTATTTCCAGTATGTCTTATACGCCTCCATTTAATTTCCAGTATGTCTTATACGCCTCCATTTAATTTCCAGTATGTCTTATACGCCTCCATTTAATTTCCAGTATGTCTTATACGCCTCCATTTAATTTCCAGTATGTCTTATACGCCTCCATTTAATTTCCAGTATGTCTTATACGCCTCCATTTACGCCTCCATTTAGTTTCCAGTAGGTCTTATACGCCTCCATTTAATTTCCAGTATGTCTTATACGCCTCCATTTAATTTCCAGTATGTCTTATACGCCTCCATTTAATTTCCAGTAGGTCTTATACGCCTCCATTTAATTTCCAGTATGTCTTATACGCCTCCATTTAGTTTCCAGTATGTCTTATACGCCTCCATTTAATTTCCAGTATGTCTTATACGCCTCCATTTAATTTCCAGTATGTCTTATACGCCTCCATTTAATTTCCAGTATGTCTTATACGCCTCCATTTAATTTCCAGTATGTCTTATACGCCTCCATTTAATTTCCAGTATGTCTTATACGCCTCCATTTAATTCATGGGTTTTTGTTTGCAAATTGTATGTGTTATATTTTTTGTAATATGTATATATTCATTTATACATTTTTTTCAGATACAGCTAACGTACAGTCTGACCCATCAGTGAAGCATGAGTCAAGTCACGGTTCAGGTCATGGTTCAGGCCAAGCACTTGGCCAGGGGTCCAATGATGGCTCTTATGTTTGTGTTATGGTAGCCTTATGTCTCTCCACTGCTAGATGGTGGTAAGAGTAGTACTGTTGCCAGATGGTGGCAGGAGTGGCAAAAGTGCCGGAGGATGCTTGGGATAACAGTGTCATAGGGTGCTAGGGATGACAGCAGTGCCAGAGGGTGCTAGGGATGACAATGCCAGATGGTGCTAGGGACAACAACAGTCCCAAAGGGTGCTAGGGATGACAGCAGTGCCAAAGAGTGCTAGGGATGACAGTGCCAGAGGGTGCAAGAGATGACAACAGTGCCAGAGGGTGCTAGGGATGACAACAGTGCCAGAGGGTGCTGGGGATGACAGCAATGCCAGAGGGTGCTGGGGACGACAGTGCAAGAGGGTGCTAGGGATTACAACAGTGCCAGAGGGTGTTAGGGATGACAGCAGTGTCAGAGGGTGCTGGGGATGGCAGCAGTGCCAGAGGGTGCTAGGGACGACAGTGCAAGAGGGTGCTAGGGATGACAACAGTGCCAGAGGGTGCTAGGGACGACAGTGCAAGAGGGTGCTAGGGATGACAACAGTGCCAGAGGGTGCTAGGGATGACAACAGTGCCAGAGGATGCTAGGGATGACAACAGTGCCAGAGGGTGCTAGGGATGACAACAGTGCCAGAGGGTGCTAGGGATGACAACAGTGCCAGAGGGTGCTAGGGACGAGAGCCAGAGGGTGCTAGGGATGACAAAAGTGCCAGAGGGTGCTAGGGATGACAAAAGTGCTAGAGGGTGCTACGGATGACAACAGTGCCAGAGGGTGGTAGGGATGACAAAAGTGCCAGAGGGTACTAGGGATGACAAAAGTGCCAGAGGTTGCTAGGGATGACAACAGTGCCAGAGGGTGCTAGGGACGACAGTGCCAGAGGGTGCTACGGATGACAATAGTGCCAGAGGGTGCTAGGGATGACAAAAGTGCCAGAGGGTGCTAGGGATAACAACAGTGCCAGATTTTCTTGTTGGACTATATATATATTCTTTCTATTTTTATGTTTCATATTTCCTTTGACAAACATCACTGGAAGTGTTGATACGAGGACCTGCAGTTTCCCTTCCCCTTCCTTGTTTTTTTTTCAACAAGTCGGCCGTCTCCCACCGAGGCAGGGTGACCCAAAAAAGAAAGAAAATCCCCAAAAAGAAAATACTTTCATCATCATTCAACACTTTCACCACACTCACACATAATCACTGCTTTTGCAGAGGTGCTCAGAACACAACAGTTTAGAAACATATACGTATAAAGATACACAACATATCCCTCCAAACTGCTAATATCCCTTGTATCAAGCCTAATTTACCCCCACCCACTTCCCCAAGTACGGGTTTAGCACTCCCCTTCCCCCAACAATGTCAAGATAATTGTCATTTGGCCCCAACTAGTTCATATCTACTCTGTGTAAATAAATTTCTGAAATGATTGTTGGTTACGCACTTTGTGTAGTACTAAAAAAATAATTGAAGAATTTCTAAACACCTGTCTTTTTTTGAGGAGGGGGGGACTTATCTTGTTTTATTTTGTAGTTGGGAAAATAACACAGAGTGCGAACACCAGGTTATTACAGTGCGAGCATCTCGGTCCTGGACCTCGGGTGCTGTGAGGAAGGATAACACTTGCACAGTTGCATCTCGGTCCTAGACCTCGGGTGCTGCGAGGAAGGATAACACTTGCACAGTTGCATCTCGGTCCTGGACCTCGGATGCTGTGAGGAAGGATATCACTTGCACAGTTGCATCTCGGTCCTGGACCTCGGGTGCTGTGAGGAAGGATAACACTTGCACAGTTGCATCTCGGTCCTGGACCTCGGATGCTGTGAGGAAGGATAACACTTGCACAGTTGCATCTCGGTCCTGGACCTCGGGTGCTGCGAGGAAGGATAACACTTGCACAGTTGCATCTCTGTCCTGGACCTCGGATGCTGTGAGGAAGGATAACACTTGCACAGTTGCATCTCTGTCCTAGACCTCGGGTGCTGTGAGGAAGGATAACACTTGCACAGTTGCATCTCTGTCCTGGACCTCGGATGCTGTGAGGAAGGATAACACTTGCACAGTTGCATCTCTGTCCTAGACCTCGGGTGCTGCGAGGAAGGATAACACTTGCACAGTTGCATCTCGGTCCTGGACCTCGGATGCTGCGAGGAAGGATAACACTTGCACAGTTGCATCTCGGTCCTAGACCTCGGATGCTGCGAGGAAGGATAACACTTGCACAGTTGCATCTCTGTCCTAGACCTCGGATGCTGCGAGGAAGGATAACACTTGCACAGTTGCATCTCGGTCCTGGACCTCGGATGCTGTGAGGAAGGATAACACTTGCACAGTTGCATCTCTGTCCTAGACCTCGGATGCTGCGAGGAAGGATAACACGTGTACAGTTGCATCTCGGTCCTGGACCTCGGGTGCTGTGAGGAAGGATAACACTTGCACAGTTGCATCTCGGTCCTAGACCTCGGGTGCTGTGAGGAAGGATAACACTTGCACAGTTGCATCTCGGTCCTGGACCTCGGGTGCTGTGAGGAAGGATAACACTTGCACAGTTGCATCTCGGTCCTAGACCTCGGGTGCTGTGAGGAAGGATAACACTTGCACAGTTGCATCTCGGTCCTGGACCTCGGGTGCTGTGAGGAAGGATAACACTTGCACAGTTGCATCTCGGTCCTGGACCTCGGGTGCTGTGAGGAAGGATAACACTTGCACAGTTGCATCTTGGTCCTGGACCTCGGATGCTGTGAGGAAGGATAACACTTACACAGTTGCATCTCGGTCCTGGACCTCGGGTGCTGTGAGGAAGGATAACACTTGCACAGTTGCATCTTGGTCCTGAACCTCGGGTGCTGTGAGGAAGGATAACACTTGCACAGTTGCATCTCGGTCCTGGACCTCGGGTGCTGTGAGGAAGGATAACACTTGCACAGTTGCATCTCGGTCCTGAATCTCGGGTGCTGTGAGGAAGGATAACACTTGCACAGTTGCATCTCGGTCCTAGACCTCGGGTGCTGTGAGGAAGGATAACACTTGCACAGTTGCATCTCGGTCCTGGACCTCGGGTGCTGTGAGGAAGGATAACACTTGCACAGTTGCATCTCGGTCCTGGACCTCAGGTGCTGTGAGGAAGGATAACACTTGCACAGTTGCATCTTGGTCCTGGACCTCGGGTGCTGTGAGGAAGGATAACACTTGCACAGTTGCATCTCGGTCCTAGACCTCGGGTGCTGTGAGGAAGGATAACACTTGCACAGTTGCATCTCGGTCCTAGACCTCGGGTGCTGTGAGGAAGGATAACACTTGCACAGTTGCATCTCGGTCCTAGACCTCGGGTGCTGTGAGGAAGGATAACACTTGCACAGTTGCATCTCGCTCCTAGACCTCAGGTGCTGTGAGGAAGGATAACACTTGCACAGTTGCATCTCGGTCCTGGACCTCGGGTGCTGTGAGGAAGGATAACACTTGCACAGTTGCATCTCGGTCCTGGACCTCGGGTGCTGTGAGGAAGGATAACACTTGCACAGTTGCATCTCGGTCCTGGACCTCGGGTGCTGTGAGGAAGGATAACACTTGCACAGTTGCATCTCGGTCCTGAACCTCGGGTGCTGTGAGGAAGGATAACACTTGCACAGTTGCATCTTGGTCCTGGACCTCGGATGCTGTGAGGAAGGATAACACTTGCACAGTTGCAGTGACCGAGGCTTTGCAACTTTTTCAAGAAAGTGTCTCTAAAGTACACTTGGGTAGGATAAGAATGGAGGAACACTGCAGCAGGCCTACTGACCCATACAAGGCAGGTCCTTATCAATACCTCTCAGGTCTCACAACTTTTTCATTACAATATCTCTTGCTGTTTTTATTTTGCATTTTTTTTCAGACTAATCGTGGTTATACTGTCTTTATTACTGTCTTTTATTCTCCTTATTTCTCAGTATTTTTATTTACAATTGTGTTGCCATAAACAGAGATAAAACAGAAATTTGTATCTGTTTATTTGTATATTTGTACTTTACATTGTCCGCTTAATGTAACTATATAATATTTTTAGAACAGTATAATTACTTTTATTATAAGTTACATTATTTAGTGTTTATATGACTAATATAAACTGGTTTATCCTGCGTGTATTTCTTTCCAACCTCATCCACGTTATAATTTATAATTTTCTATGTAAATTATCTCTCAACTTTTTTCCGGTGTTTGTATTTTTAGTACCTGCGTCACTGTTACCACACTTACGTCATTGTTTCCATATCTGCGTCATTGTTACCACAGTTGGGTCATTATTATGGCACCTGAGTTATTTTTACAACTTTCATCATTGTTACAACACCTGGGTGGAATATGGAGAAAGTAAATGTGTTTTGACATTTAGTAGTGAACTTATTAAACATAAATACCAACCACTCCAACACTATATCTCCCCCCTGCTTTTAACATTTCTGTCATGATCCCGTCAGTTGCAGCTGCTTTACCCCCCTTTCATTCTACGTAATTCCTGGGGGGTAAAGCAGCTGGAACTGACGGGCTCATGATAGAAATGTTAAAAGCAGGGGGGTGGGGGATATAGTGTTGGAGTGGTTGGTATTTTTGTTTAATAAATGTATGAAAGAGGGGAAGGTACCTAGGGATTGGCGGAGAGCATGTATAGTCCCTTTATATAAAGGGAAGGGACAAAAGAGATTGTAAAAATTATAGAGGAATAAGTTTACTGTGCGTAGTAGGTTGGTAGACAGCAACCACTCAGGGAGGTACTACCGTCCTGCCAAGTGAGTGTAAAACAAAAGCCTGTAATTGTTTTACATGATGGTAGGATTACTGGTGTCTTTTGTCTGTCTCATAAATATGCAAGATTACAGGCATGTCTTTCTACTTCTACTTACACTTAGGTCACACTACACATACATGTACACGTTTATTTATACACACTCATCTGACTTTTCTTTGATTTTATCTTAATAGTTCTTGGTCTTATTACTTTTCCTCTTATATCCATGGGGAAGTGGAATAAGAATCTTTCCTCCGTAAGCCATGCGTGTTGTAAAAGTCAACTAAAATGCCGGGAACAATGGGCTAGTAACCCCTTTTCCTGTAAAGATTACTAAAAAGAATAATAAGAAGAAAATTGTCAAAGTGGGAAGTCTAAATGTGCGTGGATGTTGTGCAAATGATAAGAAAGAGATGATTGTGGATGTTATGAATGAAAAGAAGCTGGATGTCCTGGCTTTAAGTGAAACAAAGCTGAAGGGGGTGGGAGAGTTTCAATGGAGAGGAATAAATGGGATTAGGTCAGGGGTTTCAAATAGAGTTAGAGCTGAAGAAGGAGTAGCAATAATGTTGAAGGATAAGCTATGGCAGGAAAAGAGGGACTACAAATGTATTAATTCAAGGATTATGTGGAGTAAAATAAAGATTGGATGTGAAAAGTGGGTTATAGTAAGCGCGTATGCACCTGGAGAAGAGAGAAGTGTAGAGGAGAGAGAGATTTTGGGAAATGTTGAGTGAATGCGTGGGGAGTTTTGAATCAAGTGTGAGAGTAATGGTGGTTGGGGATTTCAATGCTAAAGTGGGTAAAAATGTTATGGAGGGAGTAGTAGGTAAATCTGGGGTGCCAGGGGTAAATGTAAATGGGGAGCCTTTAATTGAGCTATATGTAGAAAGAATTTTGGTAATAAGTAATACATATTTTATGAAAAAGAGGATAAATAAATATACAAGGTATGATGTAGCACGTAATGAAAGTAGTTTGTTAGATTATGTATTGGTGGATAAAAGGTTGATGGGTAGGCTCCAGGATGTACATGTTTATAGAGGGGCAACTGATATATCGGATCATTATTTAGTTGTAGCTACAGTTAGAGTAAGAGGTAGATGGGAAAAGAGGAAGGTGGCAACAACAAGTAAGAGGGAGGTGAAAGTGTATAAACTAAGGGAGAAGGAAGTTCGGGTGAGATATAAGCGACTATTGGCAGAAAGGTGGGCTAGTGCAAAGATGAGTAGTGGGGGGGTTGAAGAGGGTTGGAATAGTTTTAAAAATGCAGTATTAGAATGTGGGGCAGAAGCTTGTGGTTATAGGAGGGTGGGGGCAGGAGGAAAGAGGAGTGATTGGTGGAATGATGAAGTAAAGGGTGTGATAAAAGAGAAAAAGGTAGCTTATGAGAGGTTTTTACAAAGCAGAAGTGTCATAAGAAGAGCAGAGTATATGGAGAGTAAAAGAAAGGTGAAGAGAGTGGTGAGAGAGTGCAAAAGGAGAGCAGATGATAGAGTGGGAGAGGCACTGTCAAGAAATTTTAATGAAAATAAGAAAAAAATTTGGAGTGAGTTAAACAAGTTAAGAAAGCCAAGGGAAAGTATGGATTTGTCAGTTAAAAACAGAGTAGGGGGTTAGTAGATGGGGAGAGGGAGGTATTAGGTAGATGGCAAGAATATTTTGAGGAACTTTTAAATGTTGAGGAAGAAAGGGAAGCGGTAATTTCATGCACTGGCCAGGGAGGCATACCATCTTTTAGGAGTGAAGAAGAGCAGAATGTAAGTGTGGTGGAGGTACGTGAGGCATTATGTAGAATGAAACGGGGTAAAGCAGCTGGAACTGATGGGATCATGACAGAAATGTTAAAAGCAGGGGGGGATATAGTGTTGGAGTGGTTGGTACTTTTGTTTAATAAATGTATGAAAGAGGGGAAGGTACCTAGGGATTGGTGGAGAGCATGTATAATCCCTTTATATAAAGGGAAGGGACAAAAGAGATTGTAAAAATTATAGAGGAATAAGTTTACTGAGTATACCAGGAAAAGTATACGGTAGGGTTATAATTGAAAGACTTAGAGGTAAGACAGAATGTAGGATTGCAGATGAGCAGGGAGGCTTCAGAGTGGGTAGGGGATGTGTAGATCAAGTGTTTACATTGAAGCATATATGTGAACAGTATTTAGATAAAGGTAGGGAAGTTTTTATTGCATTTATGGATTTAGAAAAGGCATATGATAGAGTGGATAGAGGAGCAATGTGGGAGATGTTACAAATATATGGAATAAGTTACTAAATGCTGTAAAGCTTGGGTGGTAAATGCAGCAGCGAGGAGACGGTTGGAGGCAGTGGAGATGTCCTGTCTAAGGGCAATGTGTGGTGTAAATATTATGCAGAAAATTCGGAGTGTGGAAATTAGGAAAAGGTGTGGAGTTAATAAAAGCATTAGTCAGAGGGCAGAAGAGGGGTTGTTGAGGTGGTTTGGTCATATAGAGAGAATGGATCAAAGTAGAATAACATAGAAAGCATATAAATCTATAGGGGAAGGAAGGCGGGGTAGGGGTCGTCCTCGAAAGGGTTGGAGAGAGGGGGTAAAGGAGGTTTTGTGGGCAAGGGGCTTGGACTTCCAGCAAGCGTGCGTGAGCGTGTTAGGAGTGAATGGAGACGAATGATACTTGGGACCTGACGATCTGTTGGAGTGTGAGCAGGGTAATATTTAGTGAAGGGATTCAGGGAAACCGGTTATTTTCATATAGTCGGACTTGAGTCCTGGAAATGGGAAGTACAATGCCTGCACTTTAAAGGAGGGGTTTGGGATATTGGCAGTTTGGAGGGATATGTTGTGTATCTTTATACGTATATGCTTCTAAACTTGTATTCTGAGCACCTCTGCAAAAACAGTGATAATGTGTGAGTGTGGTGAAAGTGTTGAATGATGATGAAAGTATATTCTTTTTGGGGATTTTCTTTCTTTTTTGGGTCACCCTGCCTCGGTGGGAGACGGCCGACTTGTTCAAAAAAAAAAGTTTACTGAGTATACCAGGAAAAAGTGTACAGTAGGGTTATTATTGAAAGAATTAGAGGCAAGACAGAATGTAGGATTTGGATGAGCAAGGAGGCTTCAGAGTGGGTAGGGGATGTGTAGATCAAGTGTTTACATTGAAGCATATATGTGAATAGTATTTAGATAAAGGTAGGGAAGTTTTCATTGTATTTATGGATTTAGAAAAGGCATATGATAGAGTGCATAGGGGAGCAATGTGGCAGATGTTGCAAGTATATGGAATAGGTGGTAAGTTACTAAATGCTGTAAAGAGTTTTTATGAGGATAGTGAGAGTCAGGTTAGGGTGTGTACAAGAGAGGGGGACTACTTCCCGTTAAAAGTAGGTATTAGACAGGGATGTGTAATGTCACCATGGTTGTTTAATATATTTATTGATGTGGATTGTAAAAGAAGTAAATGCTAGGGTGTTGGGGAGAGGGATGGGATTAAATTATGGGGAATCAAATACAAAATGGGAATTAACACAGTTACTTTTTGCTGATAATACTGTGCTTATGGGAGATTCTAAAGAAAAATTGCAAAGGTTAGTGGACGAGTTTGGGAGTGTGTGTAAAGGTAGAAAGTTGAAAGTGAACATAGAAAATAGTAAGGTGATGAGGGTATCAAATGATTTATATAAAGAAAAATTGGATATCAAATTGGGGAGGAAGAATATGGAAGAAGTGAATGTTTTCAGATATTTGGGAGTTGATGTGTCAGCGGATGGATTTATAAAGGATGAGGTTAAGCACAGAAGTGATGAAGGAAAAAAGGCGAGTGGTGCGTTGAGGTATATGTGGAGACAAAAAACGTTATCTATGAAGGCAAAGAAGGGAATGTATAAAAGTATAGTAGTACCAACACTCTTATATGGGTGTGAAGTTTGAGTTGTAAATGCTGCAGCGAGGAGGCGGTGGATATGTCCTAAGGGCAATGTGTGGTGTAAATATTATGCAGAGAATTCAGAGTATGGAAATTAGGAGAAGGTGTGGAGTTAATAAAAGTATTAGTCAGAGGGCTCAAGAAGGGTTGTTGAGGTGGTTTGGTTATTTAGAGAGAATGGATCAAAGTAGAATGACATGGAGAGCGTATAAATCGGTAGGGGAAGAAAGGCGGGGTAGGGGTCATCCTCGAAAAGGTTGGGGGGAGAGGGTAAAGGAGGTTTTGTGGGCGAGGGTCTTCGACTTATAGCAAGCGTGCGTGAGCGTGTTAGAAGAGAATGGAGACGAATAGTATTTGGGACCTGACGATCTGTTGGAGTGTGAGCAGGGTAATATTTAGTGAAGGGATTCAGGGAAACTGGCTATTTTTATATACCCGGACTTGAGTCCTGGAAATGGGACGTACAATGCCTGCACTCTGAAGGAGGGGTTTCGGGATATTAACAGTTTGGAGAGATATCTTATATATCTGTATACGTATATGCTTCTAAACTGTTGTGTTCTGAGCACCTCTGCAAAAGCAGTAATTATGTATGAGTGAGGTGAAAGTGTTGAATGATGATGAAAGTATTTTCTTTTTGGGGATTTTTTTTTGGGGGGTCACTCTGCCTCGGTTGAAATATATATATATATATATATATATATATATATATATATATATATATATATATATATATATATATATATATATATATATATATATATATATATATATATATATATATTCAAAAAGTCGGCCGTCTCCCACCGAGGGAGGGTGACCCAAAAAGAAAGAAAATCCCAAAAAAGAAAATACTTTCATCGTCATTCAACACTTTCACCTCACTCACACATAATCAGTTTTTGCAGAGGTGCTCAGAACTTTCTACATAATATTTACACCACACATTGCCCTTAGACAGGACATCTCCACTGCCTCCAACCGTCTCCTCGCTGCTGCATTCACAACTCAAGCTTCACACCCATATAAGAGTGTTGGTACTACTATACTTTCATATATTCCCTTCTTTGCCTCCATATATAACGTTTTTTGTCTCCACATATACCTCAACGCACCGCTCACCTTTTTTCCCTCATCAATTCTATGATTAACCTCATCCTTCATAAATCCATCCGCTGACACGTCAACTTCCAAGTATCTGAAAACATTCACTTCCATACTCCTCCAAAATTTGATATCCATTTTTTCTTTATCTAAATCATTTGATACCCTCATCACCTTACTCTTTTCTATGTTCACTTTCAACTTTCTACCTTTACACACATTCCCAAACTCATCCACTAACCTTTGCAATTTTTCTTTAGAATCTCCCATAAGCACAGTATCATCAGCAAAAAGTAACTGTGTCAATTCCCATTTTGAATTTGATTCCCCACAATTTAATCCCACCCCTCTCCCGAACACCTAGCATTTACTTCTTTTACAACCCCATCTATAAATATATTAAACAACCATGGTGACATTACACATCCCTGTCTAAGACCTACTTTTACCGGGAAGTAGTCTCCCTCTCTTCTACACACCCTAACCTGAGCCTCACTATCCTCATAAAAACTCTTTACAGCATTTAGTAACTTACCACCTATTCCATATATTTGTAACATCTGCCACATTGCACCCCTATCCACTCTATCATATGCCTTTTCTAAATCCATAAATACAATGAAAACTTCCCTACCTTTATCTAAATACTGTTCACATATATGCTTCAATGTAAACACTTGATGTACACATCCCCTACCCACTCTGAAACCTCTTTGCTCATCCGCAATCCTACATTCTGTCTTACCTCTAATTCTTTCAATTATAACCCTACCGTACACTTTTCCTGGTATACTCAGTAAACTTATTCCTCTATAATTTTTCCAGTCTTTTTTGTCCCCCTTCACTTTATATAAAGGGACTGTGCGTGTGTGTATATATATATATATATATATATATATATATATATATATATATATATATATATATATATATATATATATATATATATATATATATATATATATATATGCAATAAGATCACAGTAAACAGGTGATTTGAGAATATGCAAAACAACCACCGTGAAAGAATAGAGAAGTTCTAAGCGCATTCGTGACTACTCACATTATCAAGGAACAATGAAAATAAAGCATCAAAGGAAGGTATATAAAGGGGTAGCCCACACCTCACTATCAGATCCCACAACAACGAAACACCTGACGCGAGACAGCAGGCCCGCCAGCCGAACTAGACAGGTCCTTCATACAACCCACCAACAAACTATTCTATCCAAGAAATAAGAAATTTAAAAAATTATTATTTGTCCAATGTATTATTAAATTCTTCCCAAATTCTATTAATTATAAATGGATCTAATTTATATAAACCAAAGGAAATATTCATATTATTGTCAAAACTGTTTTTTATGAAACAAGATTCAATTATATTCCTATCGACCATGGACTTGCTTGATACTACTTTCTCAACTTTTTGAAAATCAATTGGATGGTTAAAATCTCTTACATGAATAAATAGAGCATTGGAATCTTGTCCAGTTCTAATGCTATAATTATGTTGTTTTAATCTTAGTTCGAGATTTTTACCAGTTTGACCGTAATAAACTTCATCGCGAATTTTAGAAGGAATCTTATAGACACATCCATCAGCATTTTGGGTGGGGTTTCTTTATCAAAAGTTTTTTTACTGTATCAAGATTTTTTAATACAACTTTAATATTAAAAGTCTTAAGAAGAGAACCCCTCAGGGAAGGTTCCTTGATGTTGGTGAGGGGCTCTTGATTTAGGGAATTGGATCTGTGCTCCAGTTCCCCGAATTAAGCCTGAATGCCTTCCACATCCTCCCCCCCAGGCGCTGTATAATCCTCTTGTTTAGCGCTTCCCCCTTGATTATAATAATATAATAATTAAGAAGAGAAGGCATATCAACCAAGTTTTCATGGTAAGGGAGAACCAACATATTTTTAGTTGAATAAGGCTGGTTGTCCCTTTTTGGATTGTAAAAAGTATTTCTAGCAACTTTAAAAGATTTATCAATTACAGTATCATCTAAGAGATTACCAAGAAAAAATGAATGATACTAAAACCTATTCTAAACTTAGAAAAAATCCCCTAGAAACCGTTAACAGCAATTTCAATAAAACAATAAGACTTCTACTGAAAGGCAAAGATGAATTAGTCAAACAATTTACTTCCACTAATCCATCTTTACCTTACATGTATGGACTAATTAGAACACACAAACCAGGGAATCCAGTCAGACCAATTATTAGCTCCATAGGGTCAGTTTCATATAAATTATCCAAATGGCTTGTTGATATTTTGAGCATTATTGTTTGCAAAATTTCTAACTTTAATGTTAAAAACAACATAGCTTTAGTTGATAAAGTGACCTCCTTGACTGACTTAAATAATTTTAACATGGTTAGTTTTTATGTTGCTTCCTTGTTTACGAAAGTTCCTGTTGATGATTTATTAAGTTTCTTATCTGAAGAACTCGTTAATTATAATTTACCATTGCCAGTTCCTACTATCATTAAACTTATTAAACTTTGCATTGTTGATGCAAAATTTGTATTTAATGATAAGTTTTACACTCAGAAGTTTGGTATGGCAATGGGAAATCCTCTTTCACCTGTTCTTAGTAACCTATACATGGAATTTTTTGAAACAAGGTTGCTTAACACAATCCTCCCTAATAGAGCTAAATGGTTCAGATATGTTGATGATATTTTGTGTCTTATGCCCAAAAATGTAGATATACGCCATTTCCTTGGCAAATTAAATAGCTTAGCCCATTCTATAAATTTTACTGTTGAATTTGAAGAAAATAACTCGTTGCCTTTTCTAGATGTTTTAATTATTAAGGGTAATAATGAATTCAAATTTAAAATTTACGGAAAACCTACAAATAACTGTTCCTATGTCCACTATTATTCCTCGCATCAAGATAGAGTCAAACTGTCTGTTTTCTCATCAATGTTTTTGAGAGCTTTACGAATTTGTAGTCCAGAGTTCATAGATGAGGAAATATCCAAAATTTATGAAATAGGTAATGATTTGAAATACCCAAGGAATGTAATTGATAAATCTTTTAAAGTTGCTAGAAATACTTTTTACAATCCAAAAAGAGACAACCAGCCTTATTCAACTAAAAATATGTTGGTTCTCCCTTACCATGAAAACTTGGTTGATATGCCTTCTCTTCTTAAGACTTTTAATATTAAAGTTGTATTCAAAAATCTTGATACAGTAAAAAAAACTTTTGATAAAGAATCCCCCCCAAAATGCTGATGGATGTGTCTATAAGATTCCTTGTAAAATTTGCGAAAGCACTTGGAACTTCTCTATTCTTTCACAGTGGTTGTTTTGCATACATACATACATACATATATATATATATATATATATATATATATATATATATATATATATATATATATATATATATATATATATATATATATATATATATATATATATATATATATCGTGCCTAATAGGCAGTACTTACGATCTTGGCTTAAATAGCAATGCTCATCTTGCCATATATATAGGACAAGTGAAAATTTGTGTATGCAATAATTTCGCCAAAATCATTCTGAACCTAACGAAAAAAATATATTTGATTGTGTTTAGTACTAAATTATTGTAAACTTATTTAAAATATATTTAGTTGAGTTAGGCTAAAATAAATTGCTCTTGTTATAATAAGGTTAGGTAAGTTTTCTAAGATACTTTTGGTGCAAAATAAAATTTTTTTACATTAACATTAATGAAAAAATATATCTTTAAACGTATAACAGAAAGAACTTAATTTTATATGAGTTCTTGCTAATTGACCAATTTTACATATTCGGCACGATATATATATATATATATATATATATATATATATATATATATATATATATATATATATATATATATATATATATATATATATATATATATATATATATATATTTATATATATATATATATATATATATATATATATATATATATATATATATATATATATATATATATATATATATATATATATATATATATATGCAAAACAACCACTCTGAAAGAATAGAGAAATTCCAAGCGCTTTCGTGACTACTCACATTATCAAGGAACTATGAAAGTGAAGCATCCAAGGAAGCTATATAAGGGGTCCGGCCAGCACCTCACTATCAGATCCCACAACGGTTAAACACGTGACGCGCGGCGACCCAACTTGGATAGGTCCTTTGCACAACTCACCCCCAAGCTATTCTACCCAAGAAAATTTAAAAATTATTTGTCCAGTGTATTATTAAATTCTTCCCAAATTCTATTAATTATAAATGGATCTAATTTATATAAACCAAAGGAAATATTCATATATTTTCAAAACTGCTTTTTATGAAACAAGATTCAATTTTTTTTTTTATATTTTATTTAAAACTCAGATACAAAATATATGGGTACATAATCAATATGTAACAAGATACAGGCAGTGAACAATAATCAACTGTGACTACACAGTACTGAAGAAGCACATATATAATGACAGAACTGGCTGCTGCACTCAAATCAAACACCGCTTGTACGTACTGTGCTTCACATGAAAAGGTGGTCATACATACATATACATATATATATATATATACACATACACACACACACATACATACATACACATATATATATATACATATATATATACATATACATATATATATATATATACATATATACATATATATATACATATACATACACATACACACACATACATATACATATATACATACATATACACATACACACACATACATACATATACAACCCACCCAGTAAAGCTTACACTCCCCCCCCCATGAAAACGTGCCACTTTCACCTTAGATACACAGTGACAAATCTCTTATACATACACATTTGTAGAAGCATTAAAAACTTCAATGACAATATATATATAAACACAATCCAGCCAGCTAAACGGCTGACACTATAATACAAGGAATGTCTGAACCTGATGGCTCACATCCACCATAGAACACAATCCACCCTACCCTCATATACCCTATGGTAATAATTAATATCGTGCACACTTCAAACCCCCCCCCCATGCCTAGTAACTGTGTCTGCCGTCACCACTCAACCACCAACAGTCCTTGATAGTAATTAGCATCTTATAATATATCACCCTAAAAACACGCTACACACATAAACCTACCACAATAATAAATAAATTTACACATTATTCCCTCCTGCAGACAGATTATTTACACTGTCGGAGATAATCTATACATCACATCCTACAGAGAATGGACAACATTAGACATCTAAAATAATATGACATGTGTATCACATGACCTGCTATTGCAGAGATTACTTACACACCTACCCCCCCCAAGTGAAAAACTGACCAGTTTCACCTGGCTATACACAAGATCAAAAACTCATTCACTTGAACATATATAATGAAAATGTGAAAGAAGATTCAATTATATTCCTGTCGACCATGGACTTGCTTGATACTACTTTCTCAACTTTTTGAAAATCAATTGGATGGTTAAAATCTCTTACATGAATAAATAGAGCATTGGAATCTTGTCCAGTTCTAATGCTATATTTATGTTGTTTTAATCTTAGTTCGAGATTTTTACCAGTTTGACCGTAATAAACTTTATCGCAAATTTTACAAGGAATCTTATAGACACATCCATCAGCATTTTGGGGGGAATTCTTTATCAAAAGCTTTTTACTGTATCAAGATTTTTGAATACAACTTTAATATTAAAAGTCTTAAGAAGAGAAGGCATATCAACCAAGTTTTCATGGTAAGGGAGAACCAACATATTTTTAGTTGAATAAGGGTGGTTGTCCCTTTTTGGATTATAAAAAGTGTTTCTAGCAACTTTAAAAGATTTATCAATTACATTTCTTGGGTATTTTAAATCATTACCTATTTCATAAATTTTGGATATTTCCTCATCTATGAACTCAGGACTACAAATTCGTAAAGCTCTCAAAAACATTGATGAGAAAACAAACAGTTTGACTCTATCTTGATGCGAGGAATAATAGTGGACATAGGAACAGTTATTTGTAGGTTTTCTGTAAATTTTAAATTTGAATTCATTATTACCATTAATAATTAAAACATCTAGAAAAGGCAATGAGTTATTTTCTTCAAACTCAACAGTAAAGATTATAGAATGGGCTAAGCTATTTAATTTTCCAAGAAAATGGTGTATATCTACATTTTTGGGCATAAGACACAAAATATCATCAACATATCTGAACCATTTTGCTCTATTAGAGAGGATTGTGTTAAGCAACCTTGTTTCAAAAAATTCTATGTATAGGTTACTAAGAACAGGTGAAAGAGGATTTCCCATTGCCATACCAAACTTCTGAGTGTAAAACTTATCATTAAATACAAATTTTGCATCAACAATGCAAAGTGTAATAAGTTTAATGATAGTAGGAACTGGCAATGGTAAATCATAGTTAACGAGTTCTTCAGATAAGAAACTTAATAAATCATCAACAGGAACTTTCGTAAACAAGGAAGTAACATCAAAACTAACCATATTAAAATCATTTAAGTCAGTCAAGGAGCTTAATTTATAAACCAAGTCTATGTTGTTTTTAACATTAAAGATAGAAATTTTGCCAACAATAAAGCTCAAAATATCAACAAGCCATTTGGATAATTTATATGAAACTGACCCTATGGAGCTAATAATTGGTCTGACTGGATTCCCTGGTTTGTGTGTTTTTATTAGTCCATACATGTAAGGTAAAGATGGATTAGTGGAAGTAAATTGTTTGACTAATTCATCTTTGCCTTTCAGTAGAAGTTTTATTGTTTTATTGAAATTGCTGTTAACGGTTTCTAGGGGATTTTTCCTAAGTTTAGAATAGGTTTCAGTATCATCTAAGAGATTATTCATTTTTTCTTGGTAATCATTTTCTTTGTCTGTTCTTTACTGTTGAGTTTGAAGAAAATAACTCATTGCCTTTTCTAGATGTTTTAATTATTAAGGGTAATAATGAATTCAAATTTAAAATTTACGGAAAACCTACAAATAACTGTTCCTATGTCCACTATTATTCCTCGCATCAAGATAGAGTCAAACTGTCTGTTTTCTCATCAATGTTTTTGAGAGCTTTACGAATTTGTAGTCCTGAGTTCATAGATGAGGAAATATCCAAAATTTATGAAATAGGTAATGATTTAAAATATCCAAGAAATGTAATTGATAAATCTTTTAAAGTTGCTAGAAACACTTTTTATAATCCAAAAAGGGACAACCAGCCTTATTCAACTAAAAATATGTTGGTTCTCCCTTACCATGAAAACTTGGTTGATATGCCTTCTCTTCTTAAGACTTTTAATATTAAAGTTGTATTCAAAAATCTTGATACAGTAAAAAAACTTTTGATAAAGAATTCCCCCCAAAATGCTGATGGATGTGTCTATAAGATTCCTTGTAAAAGTTGCGATAAAGTTTATTACGGTCAAACATAAATATAGCATTAGAACTACACAAGATTCCAATGCTCTATTTATTCATGTAAGAGATTTTAACCATCCAATTGATTTTCAAAAAGTTGAGAAAGTAGTATCAAGCAAGTCCATGGTCGACAGGAATATAATTGAATCTTGTTTCATATAAAGTAGTTTTGACAATAATATGAATATTTCCTTTGGTTTATATAAATTAGATCCATTTATAATTAATAGAATTTGGGAAGAATTTAATAATACACTGGACAAATAATTTTTAAATTTTCTTGGGTAGAATAGCTTGGGGGTGAGTTGTGCAAAGGACTTATCCAAGTTGGGTCGCCGCGCGTCAGGTGTTTAACCGTTGTGGGATCTGATAGTGAGGTGCTGGCCGGACCCCTTATATAGCTTCCTTGGATGCTTCACTTTCATAGTTCCTTGATAATGTGAGTAGTCACGAAAGCGCTTGGAATTTCTCTATTCTTTCAGAGTGGTTGTTTTGCATATTTTGAAATCACATGTTTACTGTGATCTTATTGCATATATATATATATATATATATGTGTGTGTGTGTGTGTGTGTGTGTGTGTGTGTGTGTGTGTGTGTGTGTGTGTGTGTGTGTATATATATATATATATATATATATATATATATATATATATATATATATATATATATATATATATATATATATATATATATATATATATATATATATATATATATATATATATATATATATATATATATATATCCAGTTATTATCGACCACACGAGGGTCAACCTTAATGACCCTTGTGTGGTCGATAGGCTTTAAACATTCCCCCAGGTCAGCGCTATATGACCCTCGTGGGTTTAGCGCTTACTTTTGATTAATAATTTAACCTCCCATTAACCACCAGAAATAATGGTTAACCATCTGAAGGAATAAATAGAAACAATAATAAATTCACTGACATAATGATAAACACATAAACACAAACAGGTCAACATGTGAACACAGTTACACAGAGACATGGAAGATCAGACACACAATAAAGGTGACATAGATAAGTCTATGTGACACAGTTCATAAATAAATAAATAACGAGCTTTATTACTGAATATCTACAATGATTTGTTTTATTTTCGTTGATCGCTGTAGTTTTCTTTGCTCTTCTCATTTTCTATGTCCCTTTATCTTTAATTATTTTCCTTGTCTTTACTTATGAATGCCGTCTTATCCTCCAGTGACTGATGTGTTTTCGCATATTTGAAGCTTCTACGGGAGGCTGAGTGTGATGAGGCTGTCTCTCATCTCCAGTATCAAAAGTGGTGCGCTGCTGCTGCTGCTGTTTCAGGTAATCTAGTGTTGGTTCTCAACTTCAGTTTCAGAAGACGTGTGCTACTACTGCTTCAGGTACTCTAATATTGGTTCTCAGCTTCGGCTTCAGAAGAAGTGTGCTGCTGCTTCAGGTACTCTAGCATTGGTTCTCATCTACTTCAGTATCAGGAGAGGTGGTGTGCTGCTGCTGCTGCTGGTACTGCAGGTGCTCTATTGTCGCCTTTCGCTTTCTTCAGCTTCAGAAGAGGCATCGTGCTGCTGCTGCAGGTGTTTCAGGTACTTGAGGGCACAGTCACCACATCTGTACACAAGCTGCTTCTCCATCACAGGCTTCAGGGCGCCGGTGGAGTAGTGATGCCTGTAGGGAGACACAAATGTCTTACCTGGGTGACTGTGGATGGAGTAAGTACATGGGAAAAACAGAGAGCAAAGGACTTGGAGGTCCACACCGAGACTATCTACTCCAAAGAACTATCTACGTCTACGTAGATTAAACTGTCCTGGTTTATCTAGGTGTCTGAATCAAGGGTAGGGCTGTAGAAGGCGAGAGAGAGAGAGAGACTACAGTCACATGAATCAAACAGAATGTGTTTCTTGCCCCTTTAGAAAGATCTAGGATTATGAAGAAGAATGGTTGGGGGGGGGGGAAGGAACAGGTAACAGGAGATAAATGAAGAACATGAGAAGGATAATGATGGAGTAGAGACGAACTGGTCGATGTAACATTTACCAGAGAGAGAAAATCATTTTACTACATGAACAAGCGTCAAGTTCCTAAGGCCACCTTACCTGAGGCTACGAGCGAAGTTGTTATAACACAAGCTCTTCTTGGGTGTTGACCTTGCTGCCCACATGTGTGCCACGAGCGTGGGCTGCACCAGACGAAAGGTGGCACTGGCCTCGTCCTCCCAGCGAATCACTTCTGGATTGAACTTCTCGTTCACTAATAATCTCATAAGGAACTCCCACACCTTGGGTCCACGTTCTGCAAGAAAACTCATTAATAAGTTAACATATTATTTTATTTTATTATCACACTGGCCGATTCCCACCAAGGCAGGGTGGCCCGAAAAAGAAAAACTTTCACCATCATTCACTCCATCACTGTCTTGCCAGAAGGGTGCTTTACACTACAGTTTTTAAACTGCAACATTAACACCCCTCCTTCAAGTGCAGGCACTGTACTTCCCATCTCCAGGACTCAAGTCCGGCCTGCCGGTTTCCCTGAATCCCTTCATAAATGTTACTTTGCTCACACTCCAACAGCACGTCAAGTATTAAAAACCATTTGTCTCCATTCACTCCTATCAAACATGCTCAGGCATGCCTGCTGGAAGTCCAAGCCCCTCGCACACAAAACCTCCTTTACCCCTTCCCTCCAATCCTTCCTAGGCCGACCCCTACTCCGCCTTCCTTCCACTACAGACTGATACACTCTTGAAGTCACTCTGTTTCGCTCCATTCTCTCTACATGTCCGAACCACCTCAACAACCCTTCCTCAGCCCTCTGGACAACAGTTTTGGTAATCCTGCACCTCCTCCTAACTTCCAAACTACGAATTCTCTGCATTAAATTCACACCACACGTTGCCCTCAGACATGACATCTCCACTGCCTCCATGCTTCTCCTGGCTGCAACATTCATCACCCATGCTTCACACCCATATAAGAGCGTTGGTAAAACTATACTCTCATACATTCCCCTCTTTGCCTCCAAGGACAAAGTTCTTTGTCTCCACAGACTCCTAAGTGCACCACTCACCCTTTTCCCCTCATCAATTCTATGATTCACCTCATCTTTCATAGACCCATCCGCTGACACGTCAACTCCCAAATATCTGAATACATTCACCTCCTCCATACTCTCTCCCTCCAATCTGATATCCAATCTTTCATCACCTAATCTTTTTGTTATCCTCATAACCTTACTCTTTCCTGTATTCACCTTTAATTTTCTTCTTTTGCACACCCTACCAAATTCATCCACCAATCTCTGCAGCTTCTCTTCAGAATCTCCCAAGAGCACAGTGTCATCAGCAAAGAGCAGCTGTGACAACTCCCACTTTGTGTGTGATTCTTTATCTTTTAACTCCACGCCTCTTGCCAAGACCCTCGCATTTACTTCTCTTACAACCCCATCTATAAATATATTAAACAACCACGGTGACATCACACATCCTTGTCTAAGGCCTACTTTTACTGGGAAAAAATTTCCCTCTTTCCTACATACTCTAACTTGAGCCTCACTATCCTCGTAAAAACTCTTCACTGCTTTCAGTAACCTACCTCCTACACCATACACTTGCAACATCTGCCACATTGCCCCCCTATCCACCCTGTCATACGCCTTTTCCATATCAGTGAATATTACGACACAAGAGCACTTTCACTGCACAAAAGCCTTAGCACAGTAACAAGAAAAATAATTTTAATGTTCACGAGGGAGTTATCAGTCCGTAGAAGTCTGCATCACCTGGGAAATGGGTGACAATGAGTTTCGATCTAAGGAACGGAAGGAAGGGTCAAATTCCTTGGATGAAGAGCCCTTCACCGGCATTGAGGCACCTTCCTTGAGGGGGTTGTGCAATAAAAGGTCCTGCGAGGTGTGTCGCATCTTTAAAAGTCAGACAGGAACGCAACAACGTCTTGGAAAAGTCCAGAAATGAAACATTCACTTACAGTAAGACACTGGATTAATAACATCTTTAAGAGCTCATACTGAGATTCCTCGCTGCCTATTTTCAAACATCACCATAAGTGACAATTTCTAAGGCTCTGGAAACTGGAGTCTATATCAACCATTTATCATTAAAGAACCTTGCTGACTGAAATGAGTGTATATCCTAGATATGGAGTGACTCGAAAACAGAAACGTAAACGTCATTACAGGCGTGGGTGAAAACTGAGGAACTATTACCTCGCTTTCTTGTCTTGGATGGGATTTTCTTCATGAGGTCATCATCGGAAACCTGCCCCAGACCATCTCTGGGCAGGTTTTGACTATCTCTAGGCAGGTCCATACTGTTTCCAGACAGCTCCAGACTATCACAGCCATAGTCAGAACCACTGGTAGATTCCCCGCTGCTCACCTGGGACTCTTCTGTAAACAGCAATAAACATAACCTATAAATATTTCTACTGCGTTCCTCTACAAACTTCAGATTAGTCTTTTATGCCTAAAACTATAGTAATGTAGTTAGAAAGATACTTACCTCGGTTTATAGGCATGCACGGATCCTGTAGACCGAGGTCCTGCATCTCATCCACCATGGTGTTTAATCTGCGAGGAAAGGAAACACCTGTGGCACCTTCACCTAGCTGGAAACACGACTTCTGGGGTTCTAAGGCACCTTCATCGGGCTGAAACCACGGTCTGTGGGGTGCTAAGGCACCTTCACCTGGCTGGAACCACGGCTCCTGGAATTCTAAGGTACTTTTACCTAGGCTGGGTCCCTGCGTATCGTCGATAACTCCTGTTGCCTGGGAACACGACTTGTGGTATTCAAACACATCAGCCCCAAACTGGGGTTGCGACTGAAAGGCCTTGTAATTGCCCTCGAGTACATAGTCCCAACTTTCTTGCTGAGTGCTGGGAGGTCCCGTGGCCAGTGGGGGCCCCATGGCCAGTGAGGGCTCCATGGTCAGTGGGGGCCCAATGGCCGATGGAAGTCCCTTGGTCAGTGGGGGCCCCATGGCCGATGGAGGACCCATTCCCAGTGACGACGAAGGTTTCTTCGGCAGGTATTGGGCTAGGTCGTCGTCTAGATGACCCGGCTCACTGCTCATTGCATCAGTGTTTCTTTGTGGTGGCTGGCTTGGGTGCCCTGTATGATCATAACAAACATAATGGTACCACTCACACAAACATAATGGTATCACTGCAGCACTGTATCACCCCTGTGGTTTAGCACTTAATTTTGATGATAATAATAATAATAATAATAATAATAATAATAATAATAATAATAATAATAATAATAATAATAATAATAATGGTACACCACTGACAAATACAACTTACTATAGGTAAGTTCTTCAAAAAACAATGCACTAGTGCATCATGTTATAGCTTAGGCTCAAGAACATACTGATGTGATGTACGTCGACGTGGGTAAGACACATAGGCAACATTTAGGCAACTTTATTCCGAAACGTTTCGCCTACACAGTAGGCTTTTTCAGTCGAGTACAGAAAGTAGGCAGGAGAAGTAGAGATGTGAAGACGATGTAATCAGTCCATCACCCTTGAAGTCGTAGATTTTGAGGTTGTCAGTCCTATGTGTCTTACCTACGAACCTGTCGGTATTGTATATCATTTTGATATTGACGTCAACGTGGTTTTGTTGAAAGATAAAACTGGTTACCTATGCAAGACGCTGAGAGGGAAGAGCACTGTAACTCGCCTTCACCATATTATTATATTTACGAGACGCTGAATCACCAGGGGTCGTACAGCACCCGGGGAAATGGGAAGCGACCATGTTTGATCTAAGCAAGTGGAGAATTGCTCCGGAAGCACCTACTGATTTGTACCTATAACATTCGTCAAATAAATCACTCTAAATTTCAGGTGTTTGTCATGTGACTGTGTAGCGGTGCCGTCGATCCTATGACAGACGCGGCAAAGAACAACTACTGGCGTGAGTTGCTGTAGGCGCTGGTGCCTTTCAACACACACGTGAATGTGTTCGTTATTTTCTGTGTTGGAGACCTTGCCAGAGCGACCACCGACCCTGGTCGGTGTGAGAATAATAACATGCTCCCAAATTATTCGGTTTCAGATCAAAATTCTCTATATTAACTTTAATAAATTAATCTAATCTGTCGATCAGTCGCATTAATTGTGACTGATCGGCGGATTGCAACAAAATATAGAAGATATAAAATGCGAACTCATAGAGCAAATATGTTTATAGATAATGCAAGCATCCTACGATATATAAGAAATATATATTAAAAATAAAAATTCCTACAAGGCTCCAATAAATTCAATAAATGTAGTGACAAGGGGATGCCGGAAGCAAGTGAAGATCAGTCACGGAACGGAAATTGGATTATGGTATCGTGTGAAATGTTGGAGGCTCGAACCTCCTTTGGGGAATTAGAGACTGCGACAACACGCCACATAAAGTAGATTCGCTTTGTGAAGATATATTGAACGCGTCAGAGAGAGACATCTGGGAATAACTGTTGACAAGATATTGTTACTGGAATTTAGATGCTTGGAGTGTGAAATGTTACAAGAATCTTCACGACACAACACACGTTAGACCAAAATTTAATATTCAACGACAATTTAATGTTCGTACTTAAAAACAAAACAATATCAAAGGGAAACGTTTGTATAGACATACTTGACTCGAGGAGCTGAGATGTGTTAGTTGCGATGAGAAAGAGAAAACTTTGGTTGAAAGGAGGATAAGATGAGACGAAGTAAATGTAGCATTAGTAAGAAAAAGGCACAATACCATTTACAAAGTCACACTTTGTAAATGGTCCAAGTCGGACCGAAACGTCGTCGTAAGCTCCTCTCTCCTATGTGCGGGTTATTTGTGTATATAGCATTACAACTGGACAAGAGTCTAATGCTCTATTCACGGGAGATTTTAACCACCCAATTGATTTTAAAAAGACCGAGAAGGTTGCATCAAGCAGGTTCATGGCTGAGTGAAAAATAATCGAATCAAACTTCACAAAAAAATAACATTGATTTCAATATATGAATATGAGTTCAGAGTTGTATAAATTAGATTCATTGATAATGAATAGAATTTGTGAGGATTTTAAACTATGCCTGACAAGTCACTTAAAAAAATTAATTGACATGTGACCTGAGTATTATCTTCGTAGAGCAAGGAAGATTTACCTTGAGAGTCCCTTAAGGCCTGAAGTTGGTGATAAAGTGAGAGCGTCCAGTGGTCACCAACGATGTCTCGCAGCTGCTGCTGAGACAGACTGAGGAGCTGCCTGCCGGTAATCATTCTCAGACGGCTGAAGTGAACATTTTGGCAGGCGTGGCCGTCACACTGCCCCTGCATCACCACTCTCGCCCACTCCTCCACCTCCTGCTGAATTGAAAAACCTAAGATAACGCACTCTTCGTTTGACACAAGAAAAACATTGCTATTTCAGACGACAAATGCTATGAAGTTTACTTAGAAGCGAAAATACGATTGATAAAGTTTCCTAAACCACGCTCGTTATTGCACTTGCTCAGCCGTTAAACTATTTAACTTGGGATGTATGGAAGTTAACACGGTGATGGCTGGGTAACTGAGCAACTTGCCTCTCCTCTCCAAGAAGTGATGGAGATCCTGGAGAAGTTGTGCTGGTAACCTGCAGTGTCTGCAGAGGGCTCCTCACTAAGGTAAGTTTGGCACAGGTTGTTTATATCGTTGTCGTCTAAGGATTCGTTCAGGCTTAAAGAAGGTTGAATACTTTCGTAACCGAAATCCATCCCTGGAATATGATGGGTCAAGGTACGCCCAAGATTACAGCGGACGGTGCTGCTCAGCGCAAGAGACCTTTGGGAGTGGGAGTGTTCTGCTGCTACCACTGTGTCTTGTATACTACGTGCGCCCACCAGCTAGATATATACTTGTGTATATACACCCCATCACAGACGTATGTCGTCATTTGTGGTCGCACTGCGACGTTGGCAGACTGGAAGGGAAATTCCACACCACCCATCGCCAAGTTCTTTCCGACTTAGTCACTACTGGAGGAATAAGAAACGTTCTGCTTGTCTTCGTCCCGAGAAGTTAGAGAGAACGGGAGGGCGGGGGTGTCCTTACGCATCATATACAATATAAAAGGAGATACCATTAAAATTAACTTTTGCTTCTGTTGATTTTTCCTTCCCATCTTCCTCCTCACCTTCTCCAAGTCTATCTTCTGTTATTCTCTTCACCTGACCTGTCGTCTACCTTCGCCAATTCTTCACTTACACTGTCTTCTGCTTTCTTACTCCTTTTCTCTCGGTCGTAACTTAACGATGATTCAGGATAGACCGAAACGTCACGTAAAGTTTCTTCTCCAAATATTGGCTTAGTTAGAACCAAGTGTGACGAGCTCTAGTTATGTGTTAGGGCAGTGAACGACCCCTTGTGCAGTGTGTTGATGTCGCCATGGCTACCCAGCATCCTAACTTAACGTTGTTTTTCTTCTTGGACTCGACACCGCCAATAAAGATAATAACACCAAACTGATGAGTGAAAAGGCCTGGGTCTGATTAGTACGTGAGGCTTTGGGAGGAAAAGGTTGGAGAAATACGTAAGGACTTACCTTGTATGGGTCAATAGGCCTACTGCAGTGTTCCTACATTCTTATGTTCTTATAAATTTCAGTTTCGTGCATAATGTTCATTGAGGTCTCCGTTGTTCTCTCTCTTTTTTTTTTTTTTTTTTTTTTTTTTTTGAGGAGAGGGGAGGATTGGCGCTTTACACGCAAGGTCAGGGTCAAGGTCAAGTCAAAAATAATCCCAGAATTACACGACTTCTCTGGAAATACAATGATTGTGTATTCTGATGAAATCTTTTTGTTGTGCATAGAATTCCTCGTTTATGTATATTTGCAGTTGACCGGTGTTATTGTATGTTACAATTGGTTAAATTTAGTAACTGACGTTAACCTAACAAATACTAACATGCGCTCTACGGGACAGATCAGAATTACCTTCAAGAACCTTAATGGCGGCTCCATGGTGACGTAATGGTGAGTTGATGGAGTAAGTCTGTGACACTTACTCCCGCTTAATGGTAGTCGTGTATTGTGGCAACATGCTGACAACATAATATACTTATGAAAGCTGCTTAGTGACATATTGGTAACATTGGAGAGACCAAATAAAGACCAGTTATTATTTAGTAAGCACAAAAGGGTCACCATAACACCCTAGTCTTTAATAACATTGTCTCTGTTTCAGTGAAGATTTAAGAGGCGCGTCAGTTTCCCTCTCTTAATGTCATGTTTATTTTTCCCCTATAATCTACCTTGTCCATAATTACTATCGCATTTGCTTTGCTTTATAAGGGGAAGTCTGGGGTCTTTCCTTAATTCATGGTAAAACTTAACAAATCTTTGATGACAATTGTATTGCAGAGGTCTGGGCTCACACCTCTGCAACACAATACGAAATACGAAAATAGATAAAGGAAATGCGATAGTAATTATGGACAAGGTAGATTATAGTGGAAAAATTATATATTATTAGATAACAGGGAACTGACGTGGACCTTATTGGAAGGGTCGAAGTGACGATTCTCTGTCATACATAAGTATACTTTAAGAAGGATGATTCAATAGAACTTTCAAAACCTGCTGAAAAAAACATTAATGTATATTTCAAGGTACTCTTTAGGAAAACAGAGGATCGAACCTCCACAACTACATGATCAGGATAAGTATGAAGCTCTTACTGCCGACTACCCGTCTCGCTTATACACTCATATATCTCTAAATAACCCCTACAAACGTCGCGGCTTGGGCGGTAGCGCACTCAGCTCACAAACCGAGGCTCAGTGGTTCGATACCCGGTACGGGTGTTAGTCGAGGGTTGTGGGTCGCCTCCCTGGATAGGGTTGGACTTTAAATTGAGTCGAGGTGAGACAACACAGGTCTTAGGCTTGAAATCCTCTGAATTTGAATTCATTTACTCCCCACAAAAATAAAAAATTTCTCAATATATAGCTTTCAAGGAAGGTTATAAGAGTTTTAATCAAATAAAATTAAGATAGAATTGATAAGATTAAGACAGAATTTACATGGCAGAAAGGTTTTAAAAATGTTGGACACAGTGCGGGTAAATCCAACTTCCAATCCTTGTAGTATTTTCCTCTTTCCATTTACGTCTCACATGCTGTCTCATACTCCCTTTACCCAGGAGGAATATAATAATAATGATCTTTATTTCTAAAAGTGCAAGGTATATAGGCCTAGCTGACATCACTGACACTACTATATAGAAAACCCCTTGTTATGCAGAGCATTTCAGGCAAATTAGGTCAATTTTGTCACCGGGATGCGACCCACACCAGTCAACTAACACCCAGGTACTTATTTTACTGATAGGTGAACAGTAACAGCAGATGTCTTAAGGAAACACGTCCTAACATTTTCACCCGTACCGGGGATCGAACCACGGACTTCATTGCGTGAGCTGAGTGTGCTACCAATCGAGCTACGGGACCCAGGGAAAAAATATGCTATGTCCGTAGCACCCAGGAAGGAATATACTGTCCTCGACACCACCTGCCTAGTCTTTTGCTTTCGTGGGGAGTGATTTTTGTATGTAGATTAGGGACCATTCCCTTTAGGATTTTCCAGGTGTAGATTATGATGTATCTCATAATCAATACCTGGGAAAATCCTAGAGGGACAGGTCCCTAATCTGCACACAGAAATCGCTCAATACGAAAGCAAAAGACCTGGAAGGCGGTGCAACATACACCCAATGAAAAGTAGGGGCGCCATCAGTACACTAAGAGAAAACACAAATAAGTGTCAGGGACCCAAGACTATTCAACAGCCTCCTACCAGCCATAAGGGGAATTACCAATAGGCCCCTGGCTGCCTTCAAGAGGGAGCTGGACAGATACTTAAAGTCGGTGCCGGATCAGCCGGGCTGTGGTTCGTACGTTGGATTACTTGCAGCCAGCAGTAATAGCCTGGTTGATCAGGCCCTAATCCACTGGGAGGCCTGGTCAAGGACTGGGCCTTGAGGGCGTTGACCCCCGGAACGCCTTCCAAGTAGGTAGCGAGGAATATACTGTATCCCTGGCACCCAGGGAGGAATATACTGTATCCCTGCCACCCAGGGAGGAATATACTGTATCCCTGGCACCCAGGGGGGAATATACTGTATCCCTGGCACCCAGAGAGGAATATACTGTATCCCTGTCACCCAAGGAGGAATATACTGTATCCCTGGCACCCAGGGAGGAATATACTGTATCCCTGCCACCCATGGAGGAATATACTGTATCCCTGCCACCCAGGGAGGAATATACTGTATCCCTGCCACCCAGGGAGGAATATACTGTATCCCTGGCACCCAGGGGGGAATATACTGTATCCCTGGCACCCAGAGAGAAATATACTGTATCCCTGTCACCCAAGGAGGAATATACTGTATCCCTGGCACCCAGGGAGGAATATACTGTATCCCTGCCACCCATGGAGGAATATACTGTATCCCTGCCACCCAGGGAGGAATATACTGTATCCCTGGCACCCAGGGAGGAATATACTGTATCCCTGGCACCCAGGGAGGAATATACTATATCCCCAGGGAGGAAAATACTATATCCCCAGGGAGGAATATACTATATCCCCAGGGAGGGATATACTGTATCCCTGACACCCAGGGAGGAATATATATTAGGGAGGAAGTGACGTAGGTTTTGTGTTTTGTGACGTAGATCTTGGTTTGTGACGTAAGTCTTACTGAAAGTGATGTTATCGCAGTGGAATCAAGGTAGAGACAGAGATGAACGTTGGCGGAGACGTTGATGTAGGAGCTCACGTAGACGCTGATGCTTGAGCTGGCGTAGACGATGATGCAGGGACTGGCGTAGACGTTGATGCAGGAGCTGGCGTAGACGTTGATACAGGCACTGACGTAGACGTTGATGCAGGGACTGGCGTAGACGTTGATGCTTGAGTTGGCGTAGACGTTGATGCAGGGACTGGCGTAGACGTTGATGCAGGAGCTGGCGTAGACGTTGATGCAGGGACTGGCGTAGACGTTGATACAGACACTGACGTAGACGTTGATGCAGGGACTGGCGTAGACGTTGATGCTTGAGTTGGCGTAGACGTTGATGCAGGGACTGGCGTAGACGTTGATGCAGGAGCTGGCGTAGACGTTCATGCAGGGGCTGGCGTAGACGTTGATGCAGGGACTGGCGTAGACGTTGATGCAGGAGCTGGCGTAGACGTTGATGCAGGAACTGGTGTAGACGTTGATGCAGGAGCTGACGTAGACGTTGATGCAGGAGCTGGCGTAGACGTTGATGCAGGAGCTGGCGTAGACGTTGATGCAGGAGCTGGCGTAGAAGCTGATACAGGCGCTGACGCAGACGTTGATGCAGGCGCTGACGTAGACGTTGATACAGGCGCTGACGTAGACGTTGATACAGACACTGACGTAGACGTTGATGCAGGGACTGGCGTAGACGTTGATACAGGTACTGACGTAGACGTTGATGCAGGGACTGGCGTAAACGTTGATGCAGGCGCTGACGTACAGCGACGAGTGTCTATCTCGCCTGAAATCACCAGACGGACGATCGAGCCTACAACCTCGCCTTACATCCAATGACCCGTGGCAAAGCAGCTGTCGTAACACGATCACGAATAAACATTCATTGTTTTTTTAAGCCATGAGAACCGTGCGACCTTTCTCTTAACCCAAATTTATTCTTATCTATAATACATGAGTTCCTGTATATTTTATCATACAAGGTGTTTCAAAATAATGGACTTATTTTTCAAATAACTCTGCTTTGAAATAGGCTCCATCAGTAAACAAATGCCCAGTACAGCAGCCAGCGCGTACTGCGTTTATAAAAGCGTAATGTTTCACAGTATTCTGGGGGACAAGATGACGTTTGTGGTGGTAGGTGCAAAAGAATGAGGAAAAAAAACAGGTGTGATATCACAGTGAAATGTGAGGCGCAGGGTGAGAGGTAGAATGTGAGGTAGAGTGTGAGGTAGTGAGTGTGAGGTAGTGAGAGTGTGAGGTAGTGAGAGTGTGAGATAGTGAGGGTGTGAGATAGTGAGAGTGTGAGGTAGTGAGAGTGTGAGATAGTGAGAGTGTGAGGTTTGTAGATGAATGGTTCAGAGAACCGACATGTTGATAAATTAGACACATGTGCAACTCTTGGGTATCTTTATTGAGGAAACGTTTCGCCACACAGTGGCTTCATCAGTCCATACATAGGAGAAACTTGAAGAACAGGAGGAGAATGAGGTAATCAGTCCCTCTGACTGCTACACCTCTCCTGCCATACGGTTTATAAGCTGCTTCTCCGCTCATCTGCCGTATTCTACTCAAGATTGATGGACTGAACACATCGACTCAAGGTTGAGAGACTGATTACCTCATTCTCCTCCTGTTCTTCAAGTTTCTCCTGTGTATGGACTGATGAAGCCACTGTGTGGCGAAACGTTTCCTCAATAAAGATACCCAAGAGTTGCACATGTGTCTAATTTATCGAGAGTGTGAGGTAGTGAGTGTGAGGTAGTGAGAGTGTGAGGTAGTGAGAGTGTGAGGTAGTGATGGTGTGAGGTAGTGAGAGTGTGAGGTAGTGAGAGTGTGAGGTAGTGAGAGTGTGAGGTAGTGAGAGTGTGAGGTAGTGAGAGTGTGAGGTAGTGAGAGTGTGAGGTAGTGAGAGTGTGAGGTAGTGAGAGTGTGAGGTAGTGAGAGTGTGAGGTAGTGAGAGTGTGAGGTAGTGAGGGTGTGAGGTAGTGAGTGTGAGGTAGTGAGAGTGTGAGGTAGTGAGAGTGTGAGATAGTGAGAGTGTGAGGTAGTGAGGGTGTGAGGTAGTGAGAGTGTGAGGTAGTGAGAGTGTGAGGTAGTGAGAGTGTGAGGTAGTGATGGTGTGAGGTAGTGAGAGTGTGAGGTAGTGAGAGTGTGAGGTAGTGAGAGTGTGAGGTAGTGAGAGTGTGAGGTAGTGAGAGTGTGAGGTAGTGAGAGTGTGAGGTAGTGAGAGTGTGAGGTAGTGAGAGTGAGGTAGTGAGAGTGTGAGGTAGTGAGGGTGTGAGGTAGTGAGAGTGTGAGGTAGTGAGAGTGTGAGGTAGTGAGAGTGTGAGGTAGTGAGAGTGTGAGGTAGTGAGAGTGTGAGGTAGTGAGGGTGTGAGGTAGTGAGTGTGAGGTAGTGAGAGTGTGAGGTAGTGAGAGTGTGAGGTAGTGAGAGTGTGAGGTAGTGAGGGTGTGAGATAGTGAGAGTGTGAGGTAGTGAGGGTGTGAGATAGTGAGAGTGTGAGGTAGTGAGAGTGTGAGGTAGTGAGGGTGTGAGGTAGTGAGAGTGTGAGATAGTGAGAGTGTGAGGTAGTGAGAGTGTGAGGTAGTGAGAGTGTGAGATAGTGAGAGTGTGAGGTAGTGAGGGTGTGAGGTAGTGAGTGTGAGGTAGTGAGAGTGTGAGGTAGTGAGGGTGTGAGATAGTGAGAGTGTGAGGTAGTGAGGGTGTGAGATAGTGAGAGTGTGAGGTAGTGAGAGTGTGAGGTAGTGAGGGTGTGAGGTAGTGAGAGTGTGAGGTAGTGAGGGTGTGAGATAGTGAGAGTGTGAGGTAGTGAGAGTGTGAGGTAGTGAGAGTGTGAGGTAGTGAGAGTGTGAGGTAGTGAGAGTGTGAGGTAGTGAGAGTGTGAGGTAGTGAGAGTGTGAGGTAGTGAGAGTGTGAGGTAGTGAGAGTGTGAGGTAGTGAGGGTGTGAGGTAGTGAGAGTGTGAGGTAGTGAGAGTGTGAGGTAGTGAGAGTGTGAGGTAGTGAGAGTGTGAGGTAGTGAGAGTGTGAGGTAGTGAGGGTGTGAGGTAGTGAGAGTGTGAGGTAGTGAGAGTGTGAGGTAGTGAGAGTGTGAGGTAGTGAGAGTGTGAGGTAGTGAGAGTGTGAGGTAGTGAGAGTGTGAGGTAGTGAGAGTGTGAGGTAGTGAGAGTGTGAGGTAGTGAGAGTGTGAGATAGTGAGAGTGTGAGGTAGTGAGGGTGTGAGGTAGTGAGTGTGAGGTAGTGAGAGTGTGAGGTAGTGAGGGAGTGAGGTAGTGAGGGTGTGAGGTAGTGAGAGTGTGAGGTAGTGAGAGTGTGAGGTAGTGAGAGTGTGAGATAGTGAGAGTGTGAGGTAGTGAGGGTGTGAGGTAGTGAGTGTGAGGTAGTGAGGGTGTAAGGTAGTGAGGGTGTGAGGTAGTGAGGGTGTGAGGTAGTGAGAGTGAGGTAGTGAGGGTGTGAGGTAGTGAGGGTGTGAGGTAGTGAGAGTGTGAGGTAGTGAGAGTGTGAGATAGTGAGGGTGTGAGGTAGTGAGGGTGTGAGGTAGTGAGAGTGTGAGGTAGTGAGGGTGTGAGGTAGTGAGTGTGAGGTAGTGAGGTAGTGAGGTAGTGAGGGTGTGAGGTAGTGAGGGTGTGAGGTAGTGAGAGTGTGAGGTAGTGAGGGTGTGAGGTAGTGAGTGTGAGGTAGTGAGGGAGTGAGGTAGTGAGGGTGTGAGGTAGTGAGAGTGTGAGGTAGTGAGAGTGTGAGGTAGTGAGAGTGTGAGGTAGTGAGGGTGTGAGGTAGTGAGAGTGTGAGATAGTGAGGGTGTGAGGTAGTGAGGGTGTAAGGTAGTGAGGGTGTGAGGTAGTGAGGGTGTGAGGTAGTGAGAGTGTGAGATAGTGAGAGTGTGACGTAGTGAGGGTGTGAGGTAGTGAGGGTGTGAGGTAGTGAGAGTGTGAGATAGTGAGAGTGTGAGGTAGTGAGGGTGTGAGGTAGTGAGGGTGTGAGGTAGTGAGGGTGTGAGGTAGTGAGAGTGTGAGATAGTGAGAGTGTGAGGTAGTGAGGGTGTGAGGTAGTGAGGGTGTGAGGTAGTGAGAGTGTGAGGTAGTGAGAGTGTGAGGTAGTGAGGTAGTGAGGGTGTGAGAGTGTAAGGTAGTGAGTGTGAGGTAGTGAGGGTGTGAGGTAGTGAGGGTGTGAGGTAGTGAGAGTGTGAGGTAGTGAGAGTGTGAGGTAGTGAGAGTGTGAGGTAGTGAGGGTGTGAGGTAGTGAGGGTGTGAGGTAGTGAGGGTGTGAGGTAGTGAGGGTGTGAGGTAGTGAGGGTGTGAGGTAGTGAGAGTGTGAGGTAGTGAGAGTGTGAGGTAGTGAGGGTGTGAGGTAGTGAGGGTGTGAGGTAGTGAGGGTGTGAGGTAGTGAGAGTGTGAGGTAGTGAGAGTGTGAGGTAGTGAGAGTGTGAGGTAGTGAGGGTGTGAGGTAGTGAGAGTGTGAGGTAGTAAGTGTGTGAGGTAGTGAGAGTGTGAGGTAGTGAGAGTGTGAGGTAGTGAGGGTGTGAGGTAGTGAGGGTGTGAGGTAGTGAGGGTGTGAGGTAGTGAGGGTGTGAGGTAGTGAGGGTGTGAGGTAGTGAGAGTGTGAGGTAGTGAGAGTGTGAGGTAGTGAGAGTGTGAGGTAGTGAGAGTGTGAGGTAGTGAGAGTGTGAGGTAGTGAGAGTGTGAGGTAGTGAGAGTGTGAGGTAGTGAGGGTGTGAGGTAGTGAGAGTGTGAGATAGTGAGGGTGTGAGGTAGTGAGGGTGTAAGGTAGTGAGAGTGTGAGGTAGTGAGGGTGTGAGGTAGTGAGAGTGTGAGATAGTGAGAGTGTGAGGTAGTGAGGGTGTGAGGTAGTGAGGGTGTGAGGTAGTGAGAGTGTGAGGTAGTGAGAGTGTGAGGTAGTGAGGGTGTGAGGTAGTGAGGGTGTGAGGTAGTGAGGGTGTGAGGTAGTGAGAGTGTGAGATAGTGAGAGTGTGAGGTAGTGAGGGTGTGAGGTAGTGAGGGTGTGAGGTAGTGAGAGTGTGAGGTAGTGAAAGTGTGAGGTAGTGAGGGAGTGAGGTAGTGAGGGTGTGAGGTAGTGAGAGTGTGAGGTAGTGAGAGTGTGAGGTAGTGAGAGTGTGAGGTAGTGAGTGTGAGGTAGTGAGAGTGTGAGGTAGTGAGAGTGTGAGGTAGTGAGAGTGTGAGGTAGTGAGAGTGTGAGGGTGTGAGGTAGTGAGAGTGTGAGGTAGTGAGAGTGTGAGGTAGTGAGGGTGTGAGGTAGTGAGAGTGTGAGGTAGTGAGAGTGTGAGGTAGTGAGGGTGTGAGGTAGTGAGGGTGTGAGGTAGTGAGAGTGTGAGGTAGTGAGAGTGTGAGGTAGTGAGGGTGTGAGGTAGTAAGTGTGTGAGGTAGTGAGAGTGTGAGGTAGTGAGAGCGTGAGGTAGTGAGGGTGTGAGGTAGTGAGGGTGTAAGGTAGTGAGAGTGTGAGGTAGTGAGGGTGTGAGGTAGTGAGAGTGAGGTAGTGAGAGTGTGAGGTAGTGAGAGTGTGACGTAGTGAGAGTGTGAGGTAGTGATGGTGTGAGGTAGTGAGGGTGTGAGGTAGTGAGGGTGTGAGGTAGTGAGAGAGGAGGAGGTTCAAACCACGATGAGACAGTAAGTCGTGAAAGATGAATATCTCCGCCCGTGTTTACCTTGATGCTGTTGAAGTGAGCTTGTTCCAGTGAATTATAATTATCTTATCTTTCGTCAGATCAGTCATTATTACCTCGCACTCTACATCATTTTTACCTCGCATTCATAGCTTAAGCTGAAATAATATTATTTTTTTTATTATTTTTATTAACACATCGGCCGATTCCCACCAAGGCAGGGTGGCCCGAAAAAGAAAAACTTTCACCATCATTCACTCCATCACTGTCTTGCCAGAAGGGTGCTTTACACTACAGTTTTTAAACTGCAACATTAACACCCCTCCTTCAGAGTGCAGGCACTGTACTTCCCATCTCCAGGACTCAAGTCCAGCCTGCCGGTTTCCCTGAACCCCTTCATAAATGTTACTTTGCTCACACTCCAACAGCACGTCAAGTATTAAAAACCATTCGTCTCCATTCACCCCTATCAAATGTGCGCTCAGGCATGCTTGCTGGAAGTCCAAGCCCCTAGCACACAAAACCTCCTTTACCCCCTCCCTCCGACCCATACCCCAGCTGACTCCTGCCCCGCCTTCCCTCCACTACAGATTTATACACTGTCAAAGTCATTCTGTTTTGTTCCATTCTCTCTACATGTCCGAACCACCTCAACAACCCCTCCTCAGCCCTCTGGACAATAGTTTTGGCAATCCCACACCTTCTCCTAATTTCCAAACTACGAATTCTCTGCATTATATTCACACCACACATTGCCCTCAGACACGACATCTCCACTGCCTCCAGCCTTCTCCTTGTTGCAACATTCATCACCCAAGCTTCACACCCATACAAGAGTGTTGGTACAACTATGCTCTCATACATTCCCCTCTTTGCTTCCACAAAGTTCTTTGTCTCCACAGACTCCTAAGTGCACTACTCACCCTTTTCCCCTCATCAATTCTATGATTCACCTCCCCCTTCATAGACCCATCTGCTGACACGTCCACTCCTAAATATCTGGATACATTCACCTCCTCCATACTCTCTCCTTCCAATTTGATATCCAATCTTTCACCACCTAATCTTTTTGTTATCCTCATAACCTTACTCTTTCCTATATTCACTTTTAATTTTCTTCTCTTACATACCCTTCCAAATTCATCCACCAACCTCTGCAACTTCCCTTCAGAATCTCCCAAAAGCACAGTGTCATCAGCAAAGAGCAACTGTGACAACTCCCACTTTGTGTTTGATTCTTTATCTTTTAACTCCACACCTCTTGCCAAGACCCTCGCATTCACTTCTCTTACAACCCCGTCTATAAATATATTGAACAACCATGGTGACATCACACATCCTTGTCTAAGGCCTACTTTTACTGGGAAATAATCTCCCTCTCTCCTACATACTCTAACATGAGCCTCACTATCCTCGTAAAAACTCTTCACTGCTTTCAGTAACCTACCTCCTATACCATACACCTGCAACATCTGCCACATTGCCCCCCTATCTACCCTGTCATATGCCTTTTCCAAATCCATAAATGCCACAAATAATAATAATTAATATAACTGAGGTGCCTTAAATAATTAATAAGTGGTGGAAGCAGTACACAGTTTCGCCAGTACGCATGACAAAGGCCACCAAGAGCTAAGCATCAACCACTCCCCCGGCAACACACGTGGATTACTAAAGTATCAGCAAGGAACATAGTTACTTCATCCAGGGAATAACTAAGCACGTTTCATAACATGATCAATACTAATGGTGGTAGCGCAAGCATTCTCCTAGCCTGAAGAAATGGAAAGCTTCTGCCAAGGCTGCTCTGTATGTATCGTGTGATAATACTCCCGCTGCATGTTCTGATCATGTGACTGAAATCTTCCGCTGACTTAGCGGTCCATAATCTACAGAGGAAATGCCTGCAGCATCCTGGGCATGATGCGCGTCTCCCTGGAGCTGCATAAAGTATTCGCAGTGGTCCAGCCACGGAGAACTAAGGGGGGGGCTAAAGCCCCCCTTTCCTCGGAGGAAAATTTTATTGTTTTCATTTCATGTATAAGAAATTTCCCAGCGAAACGTTTCGACAATAAAGATACCCAGCTGTTACACATGTGTCTTACTCCTCAACTTTTGCAAATGTTTGAAGTTCCGCCACTGAGGATTTTGGAAGTTATCCCAGATATTCCAGGATGCTGGGGAATGAGTTCAGTAACTTTGTTCATAGAGCAAGTGAACACGGCAATTGTTTCTAAAATTTGTACAGAATTTAGTTCTCGTTATCGCTCATAAATGATGGAAATTTGAAGCTATTGGATGAGGTGTTCTTGAGTTATGAGCGAAATAAAATCGAAAAGCAGTAAGAAAAAAAAACGAACAAATTAAAAAAATTCACGGAACCTCTAAAAGGTATCCCTTGGGGATACCAAATAATATCTTGGGAATTCCATTTCTCTTAAACCACATTCGTATGAACATATGACCAGGTTTTGGCTCCAAGAACACGCACAGGGAGCTTACGCAGGCTGTATATAACTCTTCTAGCAGTTACGTTATCGTCAGAGTTACATCTCCGTTACCCTCCCTTGACGTTATCAATACTGAATGTGGTAGTGCAGGTATTCTGCCGCATCATGAAATAGGAAAATTTTTGTCGACGCCGGTGTTTATACACGAGACTCATAGATGACTCTCACTGCATTGTTGGATCACATGACAGAAATCTTCTGCTGACTTACTGATTCAGTTTGAATATTATATAATATATATATATATATACATATATATATATATATATATATATATATATATATATATATATATATATATATATATATATATATATATATATACAGACCATCCGCATTGGTGTTGCCCTTCGACTTGGCGCCCCTATTCTTGCCGAACACAGGTGTATTTGTGGCAGTGAAGCAGCAGACCGATTCGGGTACCATGGTCTTGTGTGCCGTAAATCCGAGGGAAAGATTGCAAGACATGAGGAGGTTAATAACATTATCAAGAGGAACCTCACAACAGCCGGATGCCCAGCAGTAAGGGAGCCACCCCAACTATGCAGATACGATGGCAGCCAGAAGCATCTAGATGGTATCACACTTCAAGCCTGGACAGACGGTAAGCAGGTGGTGTGGGACTACACATGTGCATCTACCTTGGCTGATACCTATCTCCAATACACCAGGGAGGAAGGAGGGGCAGCTGCCAGCTTCAGGGAGTCCCAAAAGTCTAGAAAATATGGAGAACTTGCATATCATTATGTGTTTGTTCCCATAGGCTCAGAGACCTTTGGCTCGTGGGGAAAGAGTGCATCTACGTTCCTCATGGAGCTAGGCAAAAGACTCATCAGGGTAACTAGGGATCCCAGGGCAGCTAGTTTTCTGTTCCAGTGACTCAGCGCTGCTGTTAAGAGGGGTAATGCCTGCTGTATTTTGGACACGCGCCCCAGTTCTGAAGAGCTGGATGAGATTTTCGCATTATAATCAGTGACAAACATGTCACAATATATACTAGACATGTATCTCTCACATCTCATGTACTGTATATGCCGTCTTTATATCAACAATGTATCTCTTAAACTTTTTGTACCAAATTATGTAATAAAATATAACTATTGGTAAAAAAGAATGAAAAGATGGGGTGGTAGGGCTATGGGTCCCACAATTTACACAAGAGGTGGACCCCATCCTATATATATATATATATATATATATATATATATATATATATATATATATATATATATATATATATATATATATATATATATATATATATATATATATATATATATATATATGTGTGTGTGTGTGTGTATATATATATATATATATATATATATATATATATATATATATATATATATATATATATATATATATATATATATATATATATATATATATACTGGGTGGAATAGACAAGGTGGGCAGAGACAGGATGTTCAAGAGATGGGACACAGAAACAAGGGGTCACAATTGGAAGCTGAAGACTCGAACCCTCGATACCTTAACACACCATCCTGGAAGCCTGTCAAAATTCGAGACGGCCTAAACCATTAATGTCACATACATTAGGTGCCCAGTAGCACTGAACATGTCACTCGTGATGCGAACACATACGTGGCTGTGGCAAAATAAGGACCCCTGGAGCCAGCTAGACTGCAGTCACAACCTGGTGCCCACACACACACACACAATGGTAGGTATATGTGAATGACGTGATGGAAGGGATAGATTCAGAAGTGTCCCTGTTCGCAGATGATGTGAAGTTAATGAGGAGAATTAAATCAGATGAGGACCGGGCAGGACTTCAAAGAGACCTGGACAGACTGGACACCTGGTCCAGCAACTGGCTTCTCGAATTTAACCCTGCCAAGTGCAAAGTCATGAAGATTGGGGAAGGGCAAAGAAGACCTCATACAGAGTATAGACTAGGGGGCCAAAGACTGCAAACCTCACTCAAGGAGAAAGATCTTGGGATGAGTATAACACCGAGCACGTCTCCGAGCACACTTCAACCAGATAACTGCTGCAGCATATGGGCGCCTGGCAAATCTGAGAACAGCGTTCCGATACCTTAGTAAGGAATGGTTCAAGGCACTGTACACCGTGTACGTCAGGCCCATACTGGAGTATGCAGCACCTGTTTGGAACCCACACCTGATCAAGCACGTCAAGAAATTAGAGAAAGTGCAAAGGTTTGCGACAAGGTTAGTTCCAGAGCTAAGGGGAATGTCCTACGAAGAAAAGTTAAGGGAACTCGGCCTGACGACACTAGAGGACAGGAGGGTTAGGGGAGACATGATAACGATGTACAAAATACTGCGTGGAATAGGCAAGGTGGACAGAGACAGGATGTTCCAGAGAGGGGACACAGAAACAAGGGGCCACAATTAAAAGATGAAGCCCCAGATGAGTCAAAGGGATGTTAGGAAATATTTATTCAGTCATAGAGTAGTCAGGAAATGGAATTGCCTAGCAAGTGAGGTAGTGGAGGCAGGAACCATACATAGCTTTAAGATGAGGTACGATAAAGCTCATGGAGCAGGGAGAGAGAGGACCTAGTAGCACTCAGTGAAGAGGCGGGGCCAGGAGCTGAGTCTCGACCCCCGCAACCACAGTTAGGTGAGTACAATGGTAGGTGTTCAGCAGGTCGTGTGTACGGGCCACATCGGTTACTGTGGCCCGTGGCCTGGTGGTAAAGCTCTCGCTTCATACGGTGAGTGTCCAGCTTCGATTCCCGGTGAGGGTTGAAACATTGAGTGTGCTTCCTTACACCGGATGTCTATGTTCACCCATCAGTATAAAATGGGTACCTGGGTGTTAGCGGACTGGTGTGGGTCGCATCCTGGGACAAAACTGACCTAATTTGCCCGAAATGCTCAGTATAACAAGTGACTTTCTATATAGTAGTATGTCACTGATATCAGCTATGGTCTGTATACCTTGTATATGTGCTTGTAGAAATAAAGATATTATTATTATTATTATTATTATTATTATTATTATTATTATTATTATTATTATTATTATATGTCTATTTCCACGGGACTGGAGGATGGCCAGGCAGATGAATTTCCTGTTGTCTAGACGCATCAACGATGAATGCGGGTTAACTCTCGGTAAGACTTAACTATATCATCCGGGAATAATAGGAAATCATTAAATAATAAGTATCATAATTGTAAAAATAATATAAATACAGTAATAATAATAATAAACCACGGTATGGGTGGAATTTGAGTAATAATAATAATAATAATAATAATAATAATACTAATAATAATAATAATAATAATAATAATAATAATAATAGGAATGGGTACCCAAACTAGGGTACGCGTACTTCCAGGAGTAACGCAAAGGTATCTTCAGGGACATTACGCGTGTAATAATAATTTATGTTGCTGTTAACGTCATCAGTGATGTTCTCAATACATTTATTTGTGTTCAGTAACTGATGTACAAACGTAAAGTTGTCAAATATTGAGACAACTCTATTAAATAATAAATCCATTTCTGGGCGTGCACACACTCTCTTATGACGCGCGGGAGAATATTGCAGATTTTGTGAATGATTCAACTGCTAGTGACACTATTGCAACTCTGCCACTGATCGAACTGTAGTCAAAGAAAAGCCAGTCAATACCCCCTAGTTGCCAGTATGGCTCTAATGACGCACCTAATGGATTCTTCACATGGTCCATCCTTAGACCAAATTTGGTGCTAGGTTCTTTGTAGAGGTTATTACTAAGTTTATTCATGTATACACAGTTACACTGATTATCATACATAGCAGCATATATGTAGAGAACCTAGAATAACCCCCAAAAAAGTCAGAGTGACTTAAGTATCTTAACTGTCAGTTGATTTTAAATAATAAATCACTCTCCTGAAGTTGGCTGTGTCAAACACAGCGTCGAGCGTCCTGATAATCAACACACAGGAACATCCTTCATACTGAACCTCCCAGGTGCTGAACCAGGTGCAAATATTTCACGTCCTGATTAACTGTTTACAGTTTATGTCTAGATGAGCATATTTATGCTGCTGTAGAGCAGTATAAGAGCTATACTGCTGTAGAGCAGTGTACCTTGTAATGAAGTATACCTTGTAATGGAACTTATTCTTTAACGGAGCTTATCACATAATGGATCATAACATATAATGAATCATGTCGTATAATTAAGAATATGCTTTAATGAACCGTATTCTAAAATATCCCGCTCTGTCAAAGCTACGTTGGTCCTACACCAAACACTAAACACAGTCAGGGATCGAAAACGATAGCTAAACACAGTCAGGGATCGAAAACGACAGCTAAACATAGTCAGGGATCGAAAACGACAGCTAAACACAGTCAGGGATCGAAAACGACAGCTCTGTTTTTATTGTCCCTCCCATTAGCCTTAACAGAAACAGGGAAGCGCACTTATTAAACAAGCGTAAGATGACTTCGATAAATATAATAGTTACTCTGTATAACCTCAAAGTCGTGTTAAACTAAGAGAAAGGACACCTCAGATCCGTGTTAATTGAGCTGAGAGGGTACATCAGAGAAGCTGTAACACACATAGTGCAGGTTCTCTCGCGCTGATCTTATATTCAGGTCACAAGATGAGCTGAACGTATTGGCCACCACAATCTTCTCACTAACATTTCCAATTTTTTTTTGTGCCCTAACCACTCCATGACCCTACGGGTTTAGCACTTCCCGTGAACATATAGACTACACTAATCCAGTTTGGATAGACACAGTATCAAATATGAGGAAGGTCTCTTAGAGGTCGAAATAAATATATATATATATATATATATATATATATATATATATATATATATATATATATATATATATATATATATATATATATATATACATCTAGTATTCTAATTTTGTAATTATTAATTACAGATGCTGTAGTTAATAATTTCAGAATCTCAAAGAGTAATTATTTGCTCTAATTTAAATTACAAAATATTTGGCAACTCTTCCATATTATTATATTCACGGTAAAGAGGTAAACCCGTAAGGGGTCATGAATTATTACATGAGAGGTGAAGCTATGAACCCGTAAGAGTCACGCCGCGGCTGGGAAACGGGAGGTAATTGGGTTTGGTCCAAGGACAAGTAGGGGAGGGGTTGCACTAAATCCCTGAATCAAGAGCCCTTGACCTTCATCAAGGTTCCTCCCCCAAAGTACGTACGCCCAGGTATTTAAAGTACAGCACGTCTCCAGGCTGGTAAAACCGTATTAGTCACTAGTTTATTAGTTCTTGCATATTATGTTTTAAATTTTCCACTACATGTACGTGGGTAACATTATACAACACATGTACGTGGGTAACATTATACAACACATGTACGTGGGTAACATTCTACAACACATGTACGTGGGTAACATTCTACAACACATGTACGTGGGTAACATTATACAACACATGTACGTGGGTAACATTATACAACACATGTACGTGGGTAACATTATACAACACATGTACGTGGGTAACATTATACAACACATGTACGTGAGTAACATTATACAACACATGTACGTGGGTAACATTATACAACACATGTACGTGGGTAACATTATACAACACATGTACGTGGGTAACATTATACAACACATGTACGTGGGTAACATTATACAACACATGTACGTGGGTAACATTATACAACACATGTACGTGGGTAACATTATACAACACATGTACGTGGGTAACATTATACAACACATGTACGTGGGTAACATTATACAACACATATACGTGGGTAACATTATACAACACATGTACGTGGGTAACATTCTACAACACATGTACGTGGGTAACATTCTACAACACATGTACGTGGGTAACATTATACAACACATGTACGTGGGTAACATTATACAACACATGTACGTGGGTAACATTATACAACACATGTACGTGGGTAACATTATACAACACATGTACGTGGGTAACATTATACAACACATGTACGTGGGTAACATTATACAACACATGTACGTGGGTAACATTATACAACACATGTACGTGGGTAACATTATACAACACATGTACGTGAGTAACATTATACAACACATGTACGTGGGTAACATTATACAACACATGTACGTGGGTAACATTATACAACACATGTACGTGGGTAACATTATACAACACATGTACGTGGGTAACATTATACAACACATGTACGTGGGTAACATTATACAACACATGTACGTGGGTAACATTATACAACACATGTACGTGGGTAACATTATACAACACATGTACGTGGGTAACATTATACAACACATGTACGTGGGTAACATTATACAACACATGTACGTGGGTAACATTATACAACACATGTACGTGGGTAACATTATACAACACATGTACGTGGGTAACATTATACAACACATGTACGTGGGTAACATTATACAACACATGTACGTGGGTAACATTATACAACACATGTACGTGGGTAACATTATACGACGACTGTTTGGACGTTTTAAAAATATTCTTCAGGAATATTGACACTGCATTATTATTATTATTATTATTATTATTATTATTATTATTATTATTATTATTATTATTATTATTATTATTATTATTATTATCGTCATTATTATTATTAATGATTTTATTATTATTGTTCACTAGGAAGCGCTAAACCCAGGGGGGTCATACAGCGTCTGGGGTATAGAAGGCAATTCCCATCAATCCAAGGAAAGGAAGGGGCAGCTCCACTTCTTTGGATCAAGAACCCTTCACTACACCTCTCTCTCTCTCTCTTAAGGTCTATCCTTCATAGTTCAACTGTGTTCATTAGACTCGTCAGAACAAACCAGGTGAAGAGTAAATACAAATTACAGTGGATGGGTTTACAGTCTAGTTGGTTACAGGTCTGATACAGTGATTATACTTTACAATTAAGGTACAAATGCGTGATCAAACAATAGCTATTTTTTATGTAAAACGTTTCAGTCAATGATTGTAATGGGTTTATCAATATCCCATAAATGTAATGATAATCAAAAGTAATAAGAGAACTAGTACCATCCACTTGTTGATAAACCAAACTTTATTAACATGTACCAGTTTATCCTACATATTAAAAAATTGTAGAGTTTGCAGGACGAGGGTTCTGGTGTCTGTGTACTCACCTAGTTGAGGTTGCTGGGGTCGAGTCCTAGCTCCTGGCCCCGCCTCTTCACTGGTCGCTACTAGGTCACTCCCTGAACCGTGAGCTTTATTGTGTGTGTGTGTGTGTGTGTCTGTGCGTGTGCCTGTGTCTGTGTCTATGTATGTCTGTGTCTGTGTGTGTATCTATGTCTGTGTCTATGTGTACTCACCTAATTGTGGTTGCAGGGGTCGAGACTCAGCTGCTGGCCCCGCCTCTTCATTGATCGCTACTAGGCCCTTTCTCTCCCTGCTCCATGAGCTTTATCATACCTCGTCTTAAAGTTATGTATGGTTCCTGCCTCCACTACCTCACTTGCTAGACTATTCCACTGCCTGACAACTCTATGACCTTGTTGCAAACCTTTGTACTTTCTCTAATTTCTTGACATGCTTGACCAGGTGTGGGTTCCAAACTGATGCTGCATACTCCAGTATGGGCCTGACGTACACAGTGTACAGTGTGCTTCCGGAGACGTGATCGGTGTTATGCTCACCCCAAGATCTTTCTCCTTGATTGAGGTTTGCAGTCTTTGGCCACCTAGCCCATACTCTGTCTGCGGTCTTCTTTGCCCTTCCCCAATTTTCATGACTTTGCATTTGGCAGGGTTGAATTCGAGAAGCTATTTGCTGCACCACGTGTTCAGCCTATCCAGGTCTCTTTGTAGTCCTGCCTGATCCTCATCGGATTTAATTCTCCTCATTAACTTCACATCATTAGCCTGGTGGCTAAAGCTCCCGCTTCACACACGGAGGGCCCGGGTTCGATTCCCGGCGGGTGGAAACATTTCGACACGTTTCCTTACACCTATTGTCCTGTTCACCTAGCAGCAAATAGGTACCTGGGTGTTAGTCGACTGGTGTGGGTCGCATCCTGGGGGACAAGATTAAGGACCCCAATGGAAATAAGTTAGACAGTCCTCGATGACGCACTGACTTTCTTGGGTTATCCTGGGTGGCTAACCCTCCGGGGTTAAAAATCCGAACGAAATCTTATCTTATCTTATCCCTTCCATCATGTCATTCACATATACCAAAAATACGACTGGCCCCTGTGGGACCCCGCTCGTCACTGGTGCCCATTGTGACACCTCATCACGTACCATGACTCATTGTTGCCTCCCTGTCAGGTATTCTCTGATCCATTACAGTGCCCTTCCTGTTATACGCGCCTGATCCTCCAGCTTCTATATCTGTGTGCCTATGTCTGTGTCAGTCATTGTTTCGTCGTTTTCGGCACCACAATACTTAATTCAAACACTTAATTATTGATTATTAATCAGAGGGACGACACAACAACACAGCAAACATTGAGTGATACGTCGTGCGTTTTCCCTAGGCTGCGACCACCAATAGTTTACTAAGTCCTAGGTATCTATTTGCTTTCGATCCCTGCTGATCCTGTATAGCAAGCAGTAAGTACCTGTACACAAATAACCCGCACATAGGAGAGGGGAAGCTTACGACGACGTTGTGGTCCGACTTAATAGTAATAATATAATAATAATATCTTTACTACAAGAAGTATGTAGTATTTACTACAAGTAGTATGTCATTGATGTCAGCCTAGCTGACATCAACGACATAGTACTATATTGAAAGCCGCATTTAGGGCAAATTAGGCCGTTGTCCCAGGATGCGATCCACAGTAGTCGACTAACATCCAGGTACCCATTTTACTGATGGGTGAACATAGACAACCGGTGTAAAGAAACACATCCATTTACAGTCACACTAACGTTATGCAAGAAAGGTATAAAATACCGACAATATGAAAGTTAAGACACACGATGCTGTGAACACTAACTCCAAGGCCGAGGGACTGATTACCTCATCTTTTGTATATAGTTCTACTGTCTTCTTATTATGTCCTAGAATCTGTATTGATAAAGCCACTGGATGGCGAAACGTCTACTACAATAAAGATATCCAGATGTTGCACATGTGTCTTAACTTTCACACTAACGTTAGTTTGACTTTGTAAATGGTCCAAGTCGGACCGAAACGTCGTCGTAAGCTCCCCTCTCCTATGTGCGGGTTATTTGTGTATTGTTCCAGTCACGGTATTGTGTCTTGTTTGTTATTTAAGTAGGTACCTGGGTGTTAGTCGACTGGTGTGGGCCGCATCCCGTGGTCTGGTAGGCATCACTCTCGCTTCACACACTGAGTGTCCATGGTTCGATCCCCGGCATGGGTGGAAACATTGGGCATGTTTCCTTACACCTGTTGTCCTCGTGCACCTAGCAAGCAAATAGGTACCTGTGTGTTAGCTGACTGGTGTGGGTGGCATCCTGGTGGACAAGACTGAAGGACCACAATGGAAATAAGATAGACAGTCCTCAATAACGCACTGACTTTCTTGGGTTATCCTGGATGGCTAACCCTCCGGGGTCAAAAATCCGAACAAAATCTTATCTCTTATCATAACCTTCCCAGTAAAAATCTTAGTTTCAGATTCATCTTATCGTTTTCTTCAAATATAGTTTACAAAGAAAACTTTTATTAATGGTAAACTAACTTATTTTAACAATAGCCTACTGACTTTTTTATATATCCGTATTGTGAAGCTTTTGCAAAATAAAATCAATCAAATGTAAAATAAATTAAGAATATTTTAACACTGCTAAACTTCAGTGGGAACAAGTTACTTTGAGTTTGGGGAATTATCCAAGGTAATTTGTGCGTGTTACATGTTACTATCTTAGATAACTGTTATCATCCAGAAGTACACACAAATGGTTATAATAATAACCATAAGTTTTAAGGGGGTGGAGGGGTAAGCCAGTGGAAGGCGTCGGTCAGATGACCAAAAGCTCTATCTGTAGGTCATCATATATCCAAGACCCACGTCAGGAACAGTAAGTTTATTCAGGTATATACAAATACAGTTACATAGATTATCATACATATCAGCATATGTGTAGAGAACACTTGTCCTGTTTCCTGACAAACCTTACCTAATTAAACTAATCATCCAAAAGTGTGTAAAACTATACAAAAACTTCATTCCTCGCCAAGACGCTGGTGAGGGTGGACGTTTGCTACACCTCTCTGACCGGCGCAAGTGCTAGCCAGGCTGTCACAATGGTGGTTGGGGTGCGACGCAGAATTAACACTGTTGGCATAGAATTACTGAAAGGTACAATTAATCAAGATTCGGCGTTGACGTTGTTGCCTCGGATTATTCGAGAGACATATGGGATTGAGGATTGCGACCTTTACGATGTAGCCTTAAATGAAAACTACAGAATGTTCGTGAAACTGCTGTCATCACACGTGTATGAGGATCTACTCGATCATTATCAGGATGTTGCTATCGAGGTTAACGAGGACATCCTGGTAAAGATGGTCGATGTTTCGCGTCAATTTACGTATGTTAAGTTACGTAATGTGCCTTTCGAGGCGAATGAAGCTGACCTACGTAGTGTGTTTGGACAGTTTGGAACTATACACGTAGCTCAACAAGGCAAGTGGACGGCAGGGGCTTATGAGGGGTATCCAGAAGGCAGTTTTAGCCTGAAGATGACTCTGAGGCAACCAATACCTTCGTATGTGTTCTTAGAGGAATTCAGGACACAAATACTTGTAACTTACGCTGGACAACGTAGAACTTGTAGACTGTGTGGTGGTTATGATCACATAGGGGCTGAATGTGTGAGGCGGAGGACGGACCAGGGAATACCAAGGAGTGACATTTCGAGGCGAGGATCTACGGTGACTGATCAGAACCGCCAGGATGGACGTAGGCGTGGTCGGTTGTGAAGTGAGGAAGTGGAGGAAAGGCAACGTGAGGTGGAGCATGAGGGTGCTGTGAAGCAATTGAGTGCGTCTGCAGAGGGTGTGATGCACGAGGCGGACAAGGACGTAACGAATGATGTAGAAATTGACGTAGTGCTTGAGACAGTTTTGCAGGAGATGTTAGATGTTCCCTAAATCGGAGGAAACCTTGACAGAGGTAAGATAAGATAACATTTCGTTCGGATTTTTAACCCCGGAGGGTTAGCCACCCAGGATAACCCAAGAAAGTCAGTGCGTCATCGAGGACTGTCTAACTTATTTCCATTGGGGTCCTTAATCTTGTCCCCCAGGATGCGACCCACACCAGTCGACTAACACCCAGGTACCTATTTGCTGCTAGGTGAACAGGACAACAGGTGTAAGGAAACGTGTCGAAATGTTTCCACCCGCCGGGAATCGAACCCGGGCCCTTCGTGTGTGAAGCGGGAGCTTTAGCCACCAGGCCACCGGGCCTAGGAGAACAGGTACTGGGACAAGGGGAAGCATGCGGGTCTGGAGGAAGGAATGAAATGTCGGTTTTGCCAAGTAGTGAGAAGGGGAATGAGGTGATAGAGGTGGAGGTGCACAATGAGGAAGGTCAAGAGACAAGCATGGTGGAAGAGGAAGTGTCGAGGAAGCGGGCAGCAGTCACGTCTGACTCGGATGACGTCCTCATTCCAGCACAAATACCGGGGGAAAAGGCGGGGATTGAAGGTGTGTGTAGAAGCAAAGAGAGAAAGAAACGCCAGCAAGGGGTTAGGAGTGGAGGGGGTGGGGTGAGTGCCAAGGACCGTGTGTATGGGGCTACAGGACAGTAGAAAAATGAGGTGGGGAAACGTGGGTGGAAAACGTAAGCAGCCCTAAGGTGTATGACAATTAATGTTTATGTAATAGTGGTAAGTGTGTATGGTTGAGAGGACTGCTGTATCGTTACAAGGTAGATGTTGCTTTTATACAAGAGCATAACTTGAAAGCGGGAAAATTGCTGGAGGTGAATGGATATAGGGCTTTTGTAATGCCAACAACACGTTTAAAAAGGCGGAGTAGGTGTTTTAATTCGTGAGGCAAGTCCGTTTGTTTTGTAACGGTTTGAGGATGGGGGGGTGAGGGAAGAATAATGAGGGTGGACGGGTGGTGGATGCGTGAACTCATGTCTTTTGTTGGAGTGTATGCTCCGGCAGAGAACGATGTGATGGTAAAATCGGCATTTGTAAGGAATGATCTGGTGTATTTCTTGAGAGCGCTACCCAGGGTTGCATTGATTGGGGGAGATTGGAATTGTATAATAAGGAGATTTGATGTGACGCCAGTGGGGGCGGGATATTTCTCAAACGTGTTGAGAGATTTGTGTAGAGATATTGGGGTACGAGATGCATTTTGGGGTGGAATAGGTGAAGTGCAACATACGTATGTAAGGAGGGAATACACAGCTAGACTGGATAGGATCTATATAACGCACGGGGTTTCAGTAGAGTCTTTTAACACCATAGAAGCAATTTATTCAGATCACAGGGCAGTGGTGGTGGGGTGACATGGGATTCGTTAGTGAAACGGTTTGAAAGCTACTGGAAATTAAACACGCGACTCCTTGAGGATGAGGAAGTTGTGGAGGAAGCTAAGTGAGGAGGCAAAAAGGGTTGATAATGTGGTACGTTGGTGGGACAGTGTGGCCAAGGAGAGGATTCGTAGGTTTTACGTGGGTGAGGGGAAGCGCATAAATCAACTGAAGTACGGATTAACACATTATTTGGAAAGTAGAATAGGATACTATCATGAGCAAGGAGTGGTGGGAGAGGTATTCCAAACAGAGGCAATGGATGATCTGAAGAGAAGGTTAAGAGAGGTGCAGGAGGAGAGATTTCATGTGGTGAGGGTGCAGAAGGGAGTGGAGGAAGTGCTTTGGGGGGACAAACCATTGGCATGTGTGTTGCGGAGACAACAGCAGAGGAGGACAGCGACCACGATAGCGGATTTGGAAGTGCACTCTGAGGTGAAGGGTTTTAGGGAGGGGCGGGTGTTAAAAACAATGGAGGGGATAAGTATGTTCACGGAAGAGTGGTATGGGCAATATTGGAAAAGTAAAGGGGTAAGTAAGGAGGATCTTGATGGGGTGTGTGCTGTAGAGCCCGTAGCTCTGGGGAGAAAGGACAGGGAAGCTTTGGGTGGTGATATTGAAGAGGGGGAGATATGGAGAGGGCTTGTAGACATGAGCAGGGGCAAAGCACCAGGTATTGATGGACTATCAAGTGAATTTTACTTAAAAAATTGGGATCTGTTAAAGGGTTTTTTAGTAACGCTGTTCAATAGAATGAAAGAGGGGGGAGAATTGGGCGAGACTCAAAGTACAGGGGTCGTTGTGCTTGTGCCTAAGGGTAAGGTGCAGAGTACACTTAAGGATTACAGGGCGATTACTCTCATGTGTGCGGACTATAAATTGTTCGCGAAGGTTTTGGGGAATAGGTTAAAATGTGTAGTGGGAAGAGTAGTTTCAAAAGGTCAACTAGGGTTGCTGGGACGGTCGATGGTAATGGGGCACGGAATACTAAAGGGGTTTGTTGAGAGTTTTGAGGGAACACAGGAAGGAGGGGGTATGGTGGCGATTGATTGGCAGGGTGCTTACGATCAGGTGGAAAGGGAGGGTTTAAGACAGATCCTTAGCAAACACGGTTTTGGGGATGAGATTGTGGGGTGGGTTGAAACGTTGTATAAGGGGGCAAAAGCGAGAATTCATATCAATGGACGTGTGGGAGGTGTGGTGGACATGGATAGGGGCTTGAGGCAGGGTTGCCCACTATCACAGTTATTATTTGCATGTGTGCAAGATCCATTTTATAGGTTGGTAGAGACCAGAGTGTGTGGGGGGGAGGGGTCGAGGGAGGGCTTGATTAGGCATCATGTGGTAGGTTACGTGGATGACACGACACTCCTAGTCCGGAAGGGAACAAGATTGAGAGAGCTGGGAGGGGTGGTTTGCATGTTTGGAGGGACGACAGGTATGACGGTAAACGTTGAGAAAACAAAGATCATGGGGCTGGGGGCGTGGAGAGACAGAGTTGATTGGGACTGTGACGTGGTGAGAAGGCAGGAAGGGCAGTTATTAATATGTGGCATTTTGTATGGGGCGACCATACAGGAGGCTAGGGAGGCGAATTCGTTGAGAATGGTGGAACGCGTGGAAGGTCGGTTGGAGATGTTACGGCCTTATCACTTGACATTATTGCAACGGGCGATTGTTATTAATGTATTTCTGTACAGTAAGGTATGGTATGTAGCAGCAGTTTTTCCATTGCTGAGAGCTGATATTACTCGTATCCTTAGAAGTGTTTTTAGGTTCTTATGGGGCTCAGGATGTGAATGGATGAAGAGGGAGATGGTGACTTTGCCGGTGAGGAAGGGAGGTTTAGGTTTGTTGGACCTGGGAAGGAGGGTGAAATGCATTTTCATCAGGTGGGAGTGGAAAAGACTAGGGGGACAGAGGGGGCCACACATGCAACGGTTGCATGACATTTTGAGGGGAATGTATGGAGGGGAGAATGGAGGGAGTGTGAGATTTTGTTGAGGGCACTTTTGTGGGCGTGTGAGCCAGAGAAATTACAGGTGAGGGATTTATATCGAATATTGAGGGTAGAGGAGACAGCACCAGTTGAGGGGCTGTTCCCGATGTATGCATGGGGCGCTATATGGAGTCTGTTCGGTAAACTAAAGCTAGGGCCCAGGGTGCGAGAGATCATGTTTAAATTTTTACACGGGATTCTGCCTACTGGATCAGTCCTCAGAAACAGACGTGTCGTAGAGGAGGGTTGGTGTGGGTTATGTGGGGAGTTGGAGACAGCCTATCACGTGGTATACTTTTGCGATTATTTGGGGAGTGTGAGGGAATGGCTGGGGAAAGTGGTCAGGAGGATAGGAGAGACTGGGATGTCGGTGTTGAGAGCACTAAGTCTTGATATAGGGGGGGGGGGAGAATGTAGCACGGGGAGTCGCTTATATAATGGTGGATTTCGTGTACATATCGTGGGGAATGAGAGGGATGGATAATGGGGAGGCGAGGAAACGAGTTTTAGCGAGGATTTTTTGTAGGTCAATGAATAGGAATCGGGAAATTTATGGGAGGAGATGGGAGGGAGATTTCACGGAGGGTTACAGGTCCATCACTGTTGGGGAGTTGCTAGAGTTGTAAGGGGGGGTGAAGCAAGTTTAGATTGTTGTGTGAAGCGTTCGATAAAAGGGGGGGGGTACCAAACGGGCTTGCCAAACGAAAGATGTTGGTGGGAGGAGGTTTGGCGTGCATGTGTGTGGGTGAGTGATAGGTGCAAGTGAGGATTGTGTGTAATTGGGATGCGCATGGGAGTGCTGAGTTCATGCGTTCTTTGTGTTAATTAATATTTGTCAATTAATGTCTTCTGAAGAAGGCCCTTTGTAGTAGCGTATAATAGTAGAAGTCTGAGAACGCTGCATGGGACAGCAAAAAAGATAGGATTTGACTCCCATTGTAAACTAATTCAGATGTGATATCATGGTACTTAGGGTTATGTTAATAATATTATGGAAAGTCCAACACATCTTGTGATCCTGGCTTATGCAACAGTGTGGGGATGTCCAGAGGGGTGGGTATAGCAGGGAGGGGGGTGGGTATAGCAGGGAGGGGGGTGGGTATAGCAGGGAGGGGGGTGGGTATAGCAGGGAGGGGGGTGGGCATAGCAGGGAGGGGGGTGGGTATAGCAGGGAGGGGGGTGGGTATAGCAGGGAGGGGGGTGGGTATAGCAGGGAGGGGGGTGGGTATAGCAGGGAGGGGGGTGGGTATAGCAGGGAGGGGGGTGGGAATAGCAGGGAGGGGGGTGGGTATAGCATGGAGGGGGGTGGGTATAGCAGGGAGGGGGGTGGGTATAGAGGGAGGGGGGTGGGTATAGCAGGGAGGGGGGTGGGTATAGCAGGGAGGGGGGTGGGTATAGCAGGGAGGGGGGTGGGTATAGCAGGGAGGGGGGTGGGTATAGCAGGGAGGGGGGTGGGAGGGAGTAACATGATTGAGATCATGTTGAGAGGGATAAAATTAAGTAATATGCAAGGTGAGGGCTTGGTTGGATACATGTCGGGTTTATAATTGTATGACTGGGTATGCATTTGTATTCTTGTGGTATAACATACCTATGTTTTAGGTGTATTGGGGAATGTATGATATAGCCGTTGTGTCGTTTTGGCATAGTGTGTAGGAGGGGAAATAATCCATTATTTTTTTTTATATTTTATTTAAAACTAATACAGTTTAACATAAAAATAAAGAAACAGTATGGATCTCAATCAAATTAACTGACAAACGGATTGCACCTACATGCTGGCAAGATATTGCTGCCAAACATACGGCAAGAACATAACTAAAAAAAAATACTGTCACAGGGTCATGAATTGACATATATACACATTCATTAATGCAAAACCTTGCATATATATAACTTGTACATATAACATGACATCTGACAAAGGCTCAATACACTTGAACATAAAATATACAAAAGTTATGTCAGTTAAATCCCAACCTTCGCATTAATAAAAAAACCAAAACCTGACATCATAATCTTACTAGAACATCTACATACATATCCCTAACAATACAGCTTTACATATACCAACATACGAAAAAAAACATAAACCGTCTAGATATGTCTGTTTACCATACAGACTAAAACTTAACATCAAGAACTTAGCATTGACACCAAACCGGTATCAGGGTACAGACCAGAATTATAAACTTTAAAAAGAATCGAATCATACATATATAAAGTATTACATAACGTCTGACCCATGACAAAGGCTCAATACATTAGAAAGGGATATATATATATATACACACACACACACACACACACACACACACACACACACACACACACACACACACACACACACCCACACACACACACACACACACAGACACATACACACACACATACACACACACACACACACACACACACACACACCCACACACACATACACACACACACACATACACACACACATACACACACACACACACACACACACACACACACACACACACACACACACACACACACACACACCCACACACACACACACACACACACACACACACACACACACACACACACACACACACACACACACACCCACACACACACACACACACACACACACACACACACACACACACACCCACACACACACACACACACACACACACACACACACACACACACATACACACACACACACACACACACACACACACACACACACACACACACCCCACACACACACACACACACACACACCCACACACACACACACACACACACACACACACACACACACACACACACACACACACACACACACACACACACACACCCACACACACACACACACACACACACACACACACACACACACACACACACACACACACACACACCCACACACACACACACACACACACACACACACACACACACACACACACACACACACACACACACACACACACACCCACACACACACACACACACACACACACACCCACACACACACGTACACACAAAAAGTTTCACAAAATCACATTAATCAAAATCACTGTAAGCACAAAGCAAAACAGTATCTAAGTATATCTCATCGTACAAAAACTCAGCACGTAACATACATACAAACTAAAACACACTTCATGTAGCAAATAACTTACTACTCAAGAATCGTGTCATACAAGACTGATACACATCAAATTATACATAAAAAAATCTACTATATTATACCTACATTCTGAAAAGTGTTATATCTAACATAATGAGACCTTGAGCTCTACATCCACACTTGGCTGCCATAAAGTCTCAATGAAAACCCGGAAACCATTCCAAACCCACATTCACAACACTCTCACGACCCCCCCCCCCCAGGGAGGCGAGCCCGTTGTGACCCCCTGACTCCCTCCAACCTATGAAAACCCCTTCACTCACTCATTATCAATCACAGATTTACGAGAATCCCTAACGTTAGCATTCTATACCCCTCTGAGAAAGCCTGATCCCACCTCCTCCCATACAAATCTCTGTTACGACACATCGTACGATAGAACGTTACCGCAAGAAACTTTCTTCTCTCCACACTATCCCCTCTCCCCCTCATCACCCACGACATATATATATATAATCTACCATGATATAATCTAAAGCTCTTATGACACCCTCGTCTAACCCACCCATATCTAGACTTAAAGCACGCAGAACCGACACCCCACGGCCCCCCACCCTCTGTAGCAACCTACTTAACCAGCACCTAACCTCCTCTAGCCCTTCACAAAAGTAAACTACATGGAACGCAGTCTCATCCCCTCCACAGATACCACACCCCCCACCCTCTACAACCTGTCTGTTTCGTAGTATCTCACCAGACGGAAGGATCCCATGCAGGAAACGAAACATCACCTCACGCGCCCGAGGGTTTAACTTCATTTTACTAAATCTAAACCAAATACTCTTCCATGCATACATGGGGAACAAACCCTCAACTGGGATAACGCACCTACCTACAAGTAACCTACACAAAACCCTTATACGAACCTTTCTCAGTTCCTTAACCAACATCACAGCCCTCAAAACTATTTCGCATTCCCTCAACTCCATTCCTCGATACCACACACCCAGCCTGTCGTGTATCATTCCCAACTGCCCAGCGTTCACACCCTCACGCAACACTTCCCATTTAATAAACACACATTTAGCCCTCCGTCTCAAATCCATCAACCCCAACCCACCCTGACTTACAGGTAACATTACAACTTCCCTCCGTAACTAATCACAACGTGAACCCCACAAAAATTTGTACACCCGTCTTAGAATTCCCGCAATCGCTGTCCCTGTAATTGGGAACACAGCTGCAACATGCCAAATCTTACTATACAATAAAATGTTTACGACTATCACTCGCTGTATAAGAGTTAGGTGCTGGGGTCTCAGAACACCTAGACGCCCCACGATCCTTTCCAATAACCTACCCGAGTTTTCCTCCCACGCCACAACCATGTCATCCTTATAAATAATACCACAAATCTTTAAAGACATCGCCCATTCTTTAACAACATTACATCTCCCCCCACCCCCACACCCCACACCCCCCACCCAAGAACCCAACCCTATGCACCTTGACTTCGCACTATTTACCTGCATACCCGTGGCACTTCCAAATAATTGCACAACCTCGTCCAACACTCCCATTGGCATCCCTTCACGAATGAGCACAGTGGTGTCGTCAACGTATCCAATTAAACCCGGCCAGGCCCTCCCACCCCCCCCCCACACTTCCCTCACATGGCGTACATAAGCTGCGGTCAACCATTCTATAAAAGGGGTCCTGGAAACACGCAAACAATATTTGGGACATGGGGCATCCCTGTCTAAGGCCTCTACCCATTGCAATATCCCTCCCCATACACCCATTAATCTGTATCCTCATTTTCGCCCCCTTGTATAGCGTATTTACCCACTCGACTATTTCCTCCCCAAAACCCTGTCCCCTAAGTATAACCTGCAAAGCTCCCCTTTCCACTCTATCATATGCTCCCTGCCAATCTAGAGCCAACAAAGCCGCCCCTTCACCCCCACCCTTAGCTTCCACAAAACTTCTCAGTATCCCATGTCCTTCAATCATCGACCTTCCCGGCAACCCAAACTGAGATTTTGAATCGACCCTTCCCACAACACATTTGAACCTATTACCTAAAATTTTTGCGAACACCTTATAGTCTGCACACAGCAGTGATATGGCTCGGTACTCCCGAAGGGTGGGCTGCCCCTTGACCTTCGGGACCAACACTACAACTGCTGTTACCTGCTTCTCCCCCAACGTACCCTTCTCCTTCATACGATTAAATAACCTAACTATAAATCCCCTTATTAACGTCCAATGTTGTAAATAAAATTCTACTGGGAGACCGTCAATACCCGGCGCTTTCCCCTTCCCCATTCCCCTTAACGCATTCTCTATTTCCTCTGCCGTAATAGCCCCACCTAAAGCCTTTCTATCACTATTTCCTAAATTACACGTCACATACGTACACACCTTGTCCAACGCCACGTCACCCACCCCCCCCCACTGTTCCAGTACTTCTCGTACCAAGCCTCCGCATACGCACACATCCCCTTCGTGGTTCGTATCTCCTGCCCTGCTCTATAATTCCCAACCATCTCCGTTACCTCTAAACATGGGATAGCTGTCACCGCCTGCCTTTGCTTTTGATGCCGCAAAACACACGCTGACGGCTTGTCGCCCCAAAGCACCTCTTCCACCCCTGCCTGCACCCTTACAGCTTGAAACCTTTCATTTTGCAACACCCTCAACCTCCCCTTTATTTCAGCTATTTCATACATAGGAAAATTATTCCCACCCCCCCCCCGGCCCATAGCAACCTCTTAACCTATCCTCTAAATAGTTAGCCAATCCATATTTTAAATTATTAATACGTTTTCCTTCTCTCACATAAAACTTTCTAATCCTTTCCTTTGCAACACTATCCCACCATGTCACAATGTCATCCACTCCCTGTTCTTCCACACTAAGCTCCCTCCATAGGACTGAAAACCCCTCTAACCCCTCCTCATCACCTAATACACTTATATTTAATTTCCAATAACTTCTATATATGTCCGCGAGCGTCCCCCACCCAACCTCCACCACCACTGCCCTATGATCTGACATTGTAGCCTCAACAGTACTGAAAGATTTCACATCCACTCCCTGAGAAAGGTACACTCTATCTAGTCTCGCAGCATATCCACTCCTAACAAACGTATATTCAGTCTCCCACACCGCCCCCCCCCCCCCCGAAGGCATCACGTAACCTAACATCCCTTAATAAATCCCTAAGAGCCACAGACATATATCCAGCCCCTTTTGGGTCCACATCAGCCACCCTGATTACACTATTCCAGTCCCCACCAACTATTACCACCTCTGGCAGTGCACTTAAGAAAAACACAAGATCCTCACACACAAAATCATTCTTTACCTTTATGTTATTTTCTGCCGACGCATACACACTCACAAAAGACACACGCTTACCCATCCACCACCCATCCACACGCAACACCCTCCCTCCCCCTCCTCCCTCGCTTCTCTGCAAAACAAACGGACTCGTCTCCCTTATTAAAATTCCCACACCACCTTTTAGACGGGGAGATGGCAGGGTAACTACTCGAAATCCTGCCACCTCCAACACTCTACCCTCTTTAAAATTGTGCTCCTGCAGGAACACAACATCCACTCTAGATTTGTTCAGGAAATTACGAAACCAATCTCTCTTCATACCGCTACATAACCCATTAACATTTACAGACATACACCTAAGGCCTATTAAAGTTTCCACCCCTGCTTCCTCTCATCACTCTTTACAACTCCAGAGCTTGAATTTACGTTCGACACCTTCAGAGTGCTCTCTTTCCCTCCCCCCTTCTTCCGGTGCCTCCTATCATGGCTACCACCACCTACACCACTACCTTCACACTTCACCTCAGTCTGTTTCTCAGGCCTTTGTGCAGGCGTAAGGACGTCATCAGAATCTGACGTAGCCGCCCTCTTTCTCGTGACCGTCATGTTACACATATCTTGATCAGATGTTGCCTCTCGATGAACCTCCACCTCTACCTGAGAATGGTTTAATGATTCAACGGACGACTCCAAACCACCATCACGTCCCAAATTATCATGTCTCCGACTTTCTGGAAGCGACGGCTCTCCGATGACACCACGCCCAGATGTAACGTCCCTCTCTGGTGGTGACAAAGTCTTCAACACCTCCACCAATTCTTCCTCAATCTCGAGAACCTTCTCCTGTAATTGCTGCTCCTCCTTATCCACAGGAGACGATACCTGATCAGGCAGCTGGGGGAGGGACTCCAACTCACCACCAGTCCTGTGTGCCCGATCCACTATCTCGCTCCACAAAACACCACGCCCTCCATCCGATGTTTGTTTTTCACCTTCCACCTTTGAAGCAGGGGCTGCGACATCCACCACAGATCCAGGCACACGTCTTCGCTTGTCACAGGTCGCCGCTATGTGATCATACTCACCACATAGGCGGCATGTACGTCGTTGTCCTGGGTACATTACCATTACCTGCGTCCTGAAATCTTGTAGATACACATATGACGGTATTGGGTGCCTCAACGTCATTTTGAGGTTGAAAGAACCCTCTGGATAACCAGCATAGGCACCTGCCGCCCACGTACCATGTTGAGCATAATGCACCGTCCCATATGTCTCAAAAACTTTCCTTATATCCGCCTCGTCCGCCTCAAAGGGAACGTTGCGTAACTTGATCCACGTATAATGCCGTGAAACATCTATCAATCTTACACTGACAGCTGGTGTGACGCTAAGACTTACCTCCTGAAACCTGGTGACTAACGATTCATAAACCGTAGCTGATAGCAGTTTGACGAATATTCTTTGGCTTCCGTTTAATGCTACACCATACAAGTCACTATCTTGTACGCCAGATGTCTCCCGGATGATCTTTGGCAATAAGACTTGCGCAGAACTAGGCGTTATCGTTCCTTGAAGTAGCTCAATGCCTACAGTATTTATCCTGGGTCTCACCGCCATCTTGACACTCACAGTGCACCTATGTTGTCAAATCAATCAAATAAGTTCAGGTAAGATCCCAATGGGATGAGCGAGGAAGACGGGACAGATGAAGAATAGCTCTGGAGAGGAGTGTTCTTAGTCAAAGAAATAGAGCCAGGGCTTAACCCAGCAGCTAAGGCGATCGTGGGGCAGAGTTGAGAACAGGAATAGCAGGGACTGTTGCATCGAACTTGTGGTAGTTGAAGTCTTGAATCTTGAGTAGCTGGCAGCAGGCTAGGTCACATCAGAGGGTAGAACACATATGGGAGTTATAGGAGTAACTGAGGAGGCAGGTTAGCAATGGAGCCATTTTCGAACTTTTGAAGCTGCTCCTAGATAGGTGGTATAGTTTAGCCTTGTTACTGAAGGTGAAACGTAGAGGCTTGATGAACTCAAGAACTTGGGCGAGTGTGAATTGAAGCGGTGATTCACAGGCATACTTGACTGTTCCAGCACCGAGGCTTTTGTAGAGTTCAGTACAGGTCATGGTGTCAGTATTTGAAGGAGAAGTGTAAAAGGTAAGGTTTTCCCATGAGGGTTTACTGGAGTCGTCGTTATCTTCCTCTTCTGGAGTGGATTCATTGGGAGAATCTACAGTGGTGGTAGCAGGTGACTGAGGGTCGACAGGAGCAGCTGTGAGGTGTAATGGTTGTGTAACAGCAGGCTGGGAGAGGTGGGAGACGGTGGTTGAGGCAACATGATCAACGTTGTCAGCGGTGGAAGTGGTTATAGAAGTTACAGGAGCAGTTGCTTGGGCAGGAGACAGGTCTGCAGGTGCAGTAAAGTTCAGGACGTTGGGAAGGATCTTGAGGATGTCTGCGGAAGGTGTGGAGTCCGGAAAATTGAAGGCAGGCATGTTGTTCAGACGGAATAGTTCGTTAATAGTGGTGTTGAAAGTGCCGGGGTTTGCTGCGTTTGCAAGGTGTGCATACACCATGCAGTACAGCACCTTGGAGGACTCTCCGTCGGGGAGTGGAGAGAGGGAGTTGCTGGGTGATGGTGCCTGTAGATTAGCATGTAGAGTCTTGGTGGTGTCGGTTTGTGGTTTGGTTATTGCAGCGTATGTTGGTGAATTGGAGGTGTTCTTCAGAACTTCAGTTTTCTTCAATATGATTTCTTTCCTGAGTGGGCACTTAGCTGCAAGGGTATGATGATTACCCTTGCAGTTAAGACATGTTGGTGATGTAGTAATGGTGCAGGATCTGAAATCGTGTCCATCGTTTCCACACTTTGAACAAAACTTCTTATCCTTGACGGGGCAGTCCTTGGTGGTGTGATTATAGGAGTAGCAGGTCCTGCAGTGGGAGATGTATGTGAAACGTTCTTGTTCTATATGACTTGGGTGAATGTGGTAATATGAGATGGCCAGACCGTCAGAGAGAGCTTGGGCAGCCATGGAGATGTCTGAGAATGTAATCTTTAGCATAGATGAGGCGTTAGGAATCTTGGAGATGCTGTCTACCGAGACCCAGGTGTTCTGTTCCTCAATAGATGTCTTCAGGGCTTCAGTAGAGAGAGAGGTGACCATATTGTCCAGTCTTTTCACAAAGACCGAACGTTTCGACTTCAAGAATGGAGACGGGGATAGAGTGAATTGTTGTGTTTGTAGGGTCCATTAGTTTTGATGCTTCCGTGTCGTCTGTGCAGACGACAATGAAGGAGTCCTTCAGAGAGTGGATTGCCGTAAATTTGACCTGCAGGCGGGTCTTAACGACGGTAGCTAAAGCTAATTTCGAGGAGTCATTTATTGCACCATTCGCAGGCTTGATTTTCACACGATTCGACAGCATTGTGAAAAGTATGTGACGTCTGTAGAATTTAAATTCTACACCCTGGCGGGGTCGAAGAGAGGCTTCTTGAGTGTAGAGCAACTCTGTGATCGGACTGTGTGATCAAGCGACAGTGAGTGACCTATGTTGTTAACAGAGGCGTGACAACACCACTTCACACCGCTGCAGCCAGGTAACTGACAAGGGAGCTCGCCTACAAACAGCAGAGGGGTGCAGAGCACAAACGCACTCTACCGTGGTCAGGCAGCGAATGTTATCCATTATTAGGTAAGAGTTTGTAATGTGTTTAGGGAAGTGGGAAAGGCCGGTATAAGTCACTATACGGCATTATGTTCTATATTGGTTTTAACAGATGCACGCATCATGTATGTACTTATAAAATTGCTCTAGTTATGTTTATGACCTGATGTAGTGTCAGGCCAAGTTACTGGTTAGTACCACATACACTGTATCTTTGTGCACCTCGCCATATAGGTACATGTATGTGCTGTTCAAAGGCAAAGTTCATAATATAGTTAGGGATATGTATATTAATGTATTGTATTTTTGGTGTAGGTGATTCTTCTATAACCTATGTTCAGTTTTATGTATCCCTAGTGTGTATCTGTTAGATTTTGTCTGTCACATGTAATGGGTTACAAGTAAACTGTGTTTGCCGGTATGGTGCAACATTGTATGTTTTATGTTTAAATTGTATTTCACCCATGGTTACAGGGTCCATTGTTATTATTATTATTATTATTATTATTATTATTATTATTATTATTATTATTAAAGATTAGCCGGTATTCTCCCGGCCCGGGCCTTTTCCAAGTGGTGGCCCGGCCTTGGCTCCCTCTTTAGGGAGTGTCTGAGACCTAAGTCTCCCATGGGAGGAGGCACAAGTACCTCCTCATTTTTGGGACCAAGTGTCCCCAGGCCTAGCCACAAGCTAGGCCTCTCTGGTCTGCCATCCCTGCCCCAAGGGGGCAAATGGGAATGACAGTCTTATGAGCTAAAGGCTCGGGCTCAGGCACCTACCCTACCCTAGAAGGGCTGGGCATGGTGTCGATGGTCCATTGTTCTAATGAAGTGTATTTTCAATAAAATATAAAAAAAATCATCCAAAAGTGTGTAAAACTATACAAAAGCTTGCAAGAATCGACCTTACTGTCTTTCTGCATCTTCATTCATTAGGTATTGAATTCGGTTTGATTATTTGAAAACATACAATAATCTGAACACTCACTGGATGGTCGTCATTTGGGGCTTTGTTCTTAAATTGCTTTATACTGTGTCATAGTCTGGGTAAAGAAAATACAGGTAACATAATTAGAATTTATTGTCCCGTAGCTGGGTTGCTAGTGCACTCATCTCACACATTGAGGTCCGTGGTTCGATTCCCGGTATAGCATCCATACCGGGAGTGTTTCCTTCAGACACCTGCTGGCACTGTTTACCTAGCAGTAAATAGGTACCTGGGTGTTAGTCGACTGGTGTGGGTCGCATCCTGAGAACGAAATTAACCTTATCTGCCCAAAGTGTTCTGCATAACAAGGGGCTTTATACTATGTCACTGATGGCACCTAGGTCTGTGTACGTTGTATTTGTAGAAATTATTATTATTATTATTATTATTATTAGCATTATTATTATTATTATTATTATTATTATTATTATTATTATTATTATTAACATCGTCAATTACATGTTTACTATATGTGGAGCCAGACTTCAGTGACCGCTGAAGGCGCCTCCAGCATAGCCAGGCGCCTCTAAGTCCAGCATAGCCAGGCGCCTCTAAGTTTATTTACATACACATAAATACGTTACACAATTTATCATAAATACAGTTACAGTTAAACAATTTATCATACATAGTAACATGTGTAAATTAGGATAACCCAGGAAAGTCAAAGTGACTTATTTCCTTTAGGGTTCTTTGAGTGACATTCCTCTCAACGTGGATATCAAACATGTACTATAACTCTCCTTGACATGACCAGCCGCCGTGACCCTTCCAAGGTGATAGATGATCATGTGTTAGAGCAACACAGCGCCTCTGGTCTAATGACCTCCTTCGCTGGACAGTTAGCCCAGCGAAGGAGGAGGTCGAGTAACCAATTCCATTAGGTTTCTGAGGCCTAGCCACAGTAAACAGGTGACGTCACAATATGCAAAATAACCACTGTGAAAAAATCGTGAAATTCCAAGGGCTTTCGTAATTTCTCACATTATCATCTTTGTAACTTTTCTTAACATCAACGTAAAACAGAGTTACATCAATCGTGTCGGTGATGTCCACATCAACCGGTGTTATATACGGGAGTTGACATGTGAAATTTTACCATTTTTTGGTGTCGTTATTTGAAGTACATTCACTATTTTAGTTATGTTGATGAAAAATTTTCATTAAATTCTCATTATGCAATAATCATTCATTGCAATTCTTAAATTAAGGATGCAATTAAAAACTTGCAAGCTGTGCAATACGAGTCGCTGGCGAGTGCGCAGTGATTCATGTTAGTAAATCTTCCAACATACACAAAGAGGAAAAAATGGTTATTAACTGACCATAATTTTTAAAAGAGTGGACCGGTAAGCCAGCAGAAGGCCTCGGTCAGATGACCAAAAGCTCCAGCGGCGGATCGTCAAATGACTGAGACCCGCGTCAGGAAACACTTGTCCTGTTTCCTGACAAACCTTACCTAACCTAAACTAACAAAAATATATATACCGAGATGTGTATGTCACTCGTTGTATATGTGCAGAGAATTTACTCCAATCATTATTTTAAATGAGTGAAGTATTCGTGACTGGTGATTAACATGTATTATACAGTCTTAGTGACCCTCGTGTAGCTGACAGTCTTTAAACACCATATAACAACCAACCAACCTCTTATTTTTCTCTCTAATCTTTCTTAAACTGGGTTAATTTGCATCATCTCGAGGAGTCCTACTTGGGGTCTGGCCAGTTCTCTTAAAAGAACAGGAAAGAACGAAGCAACAAGCCATTATAACGTAGTAATGTTTAACGTACCGTTATATTCTCGTAAAACACAGCAAACATTAGCGGAGAACTATATTTCGCGAACCACTTTATTTATGGTTATAGATCAGTCTTGCCGTGTAATGAATATTTTTCCAAAGTGTCGTGAATCTTCGATAAAGTTGTAAAAATAAAATTACTATACGTGTTATTTAAGTATCATTTTCACTCAAACTCATTATGATATTGCTTAGTCTAAAATATCTGACCTATTTATACTGACTTCAGGTAATGAAGGCAATTTATCCAAGTATATAATGCTATATATTTATAAGTAATTGTGCATGGTAAAGGCGCTCAGAAAGAAGAAAATGCAGCGAGTATTTACTGATGACCTACTGTGGGTCTCAGAGTCGCCTCAGTGCTTCTTGAGACGCGAGAGAGGAGTGTATGCGAAGGTCTTGCTCACTATTATTCACACAAATGTATCTTAAATCTTATAATGCGTTTTGTAAACAGTCTTAACAGGTGGCCCATTTACAGGTTTACCATAGACAATACCAGAAGGTAATGTAGCTACAAGATCAGACAGCGTAGGAACCACATCCTGCAGAGGCCTTGGGTGGTTCCACACTTATGTTCATTGAGAACTTCAATATCAGGACAATATTACGTCTAATAATATATTAGAAACAAGTTATGAGGCTTTTAATGTACTCTAAGTGGAATTTATGCTTTGAAAGCTTATGGGGGAGGGGGTAAAAAAAAGGCAGCAAGGACCATTTAAAAGTATTTAAAGGAAGAGGACTTCGATAAACACGTGAATATTTTTAGATGAGGCACCGAAAAACAACCTGAAACTATAACAAAATAAGTTGGAAGCAGACTAACATATAGTGAGTTCATGCACACATCTATTTCTGCTGTGGTAACATATATATCAACATGCAACTACGAAGCTTAAGGTAAGAGTCATTACGGATATATTTTGTTGTAGCTCAAGCAGTGTTATAGATCTGCCAGTGTTGTAGTCTTGGTAGTATTGTAGCTCAGTCAGTGTTGTAGATCCCTCAGTCTTGTAGTTCTAGCAGTGTTGTACTTTACTCTTGTAGTTCCTTCAGTGTTGTAGTTCCCTCAGTGTTGTATTTCACTGTTGTAGTTCCCTCAGTGTTGTAGTCCTGGTAGTGGTGTAGATCTGGGCAGAATGGTTCTAACAGTTCATAAGCTATGAATCTAAACATCTGCCCACTTCATATTATCGTACTGCAACAACTACTGGACATACGTGGCAGAAAGATCTCTCTGGTGGTGATGGTTGGAAACTGTAACGTCATGATACAGAAACTCTTAGAACTGTGCTATATGTTGATCAATCTCGTGATATATATCTGACCCTCACTTGCTCATCCCACCAACACGAAACACACTGTAGATCACTACTTACCTAAGTGTTAAGGTTGCCAAGCAAATTTAATAAAAAATTATCTGTTAAAATTTAATTTTAATATTTGTTTTATTAACACATCGGCAGTTTCCCCACCAAGGCAGGGTGACTCGATGAAGAAACACTTCAATCATCATTCACTCCATCACTGTCTTCCTAGAGGAGTGCCTACATTACAGTTAAAAATACTGCAACATCAACACCTCTCCTTCAGAGCGTAGGCACTGTACTTCTACCTGAAGGACTCGAGTCCAATTTGCCGATTTCCCTGAATTCCTTCATAAATGTTACTTTGCTTTCACACCAACACCACGTCAAGTCATAGAAGCCATTTCTCCACACGTATCTAACACGCTCACGCATGCCTGCTGGAAGTCTAGGCCCCTTGCGTACAAAACCTCCTCTACCCTCTCCCTCCAACCTTTCCTAGGCCGACCCCTACCCCACCTTCCCTCCACTACAGATTTATACTCTGTCATTTTATTTCATTTTATCCTCTCTACATGTCCAAACCACCTCAAATACCCCTCCTCAGCCCTCTGGAAAATAGTTTTGGTAATCTTGCACCTTCTCCTAATTTCCAAACTACGGATTCTCTGCATTATATTCACACCACACATTTCCCTCAGACACATCTCCACTGCCTCCAGCCTTCTCCTCGTTGCAACATTCACCACCCATGCTTCACACCCATATAAGAGCGTTGGTATAACTATACTCTCATACATTCCCCTCTTTGCTTCCATGGATAACGTTCTTTGTCTCCACAGACTCCTCAGTGCACCACTCGCATTTTTTCCCTCGTCAATTCTATGATTCACCTCATCTTTCATAGACCCATCCGCTGACACGTCCACTCCCAAATATCTGAATACATTCAATTCCTCCATATTCTATCCCTCCAATCTGATATCCAATCTTTCATTACTTAACTTTTTTGTTATCCTCATCACCTTACTCTTTCCTATATTCACTTTTAATTTCCTTCTCTTACATACCCTACCAAACTCGTCCACCAACCTCTGCAACTTCTCTTCAAAATCTTCAATAAATTGCAAATGTTTAATTTCAGTCTTTAGCAGATGTTAAATCTCCATTCATTCTCTCCACACTGGCGCTCTTACCAGCTACTCCATCATAATGTATCCTTCCACTACTCGCCTCGCCTCACCTCGCCTCGCCACCTTCATTACCTCGTCTCACTTACCAGAAACTAAGATACAATGCTCCAAAAAATCCTATTATTTTTAACAGTTTTATGGCACCTTTGATTTTTTCCCTCTATTCTTCACTTTTCCATCATATATTCATTTCTATTTCCCTTTATTATCTTTCTTTCGAGTATAATTTTGCAGTCTCCTTTCATCGAATTATCGCGAATTATACCATAATAATCCGTATAACTTAATTATTCTTTATTGAAGATTCCGAGATTTTGCACGTGTCTTATTCTTCAACTTGTCGGGTTTCAAAACCATCTTCACCAACCATAAATCATTTAGGTTGCAGTCTTGAGGCTGAGTATGGTAACTTCTTTATTTCCTTGTCTTCGTGGATCTCCGAGTTCAAGTCAGAACTGACAGCTTATTGGTTGAATAATTTGCTACCATTCATGCACATTTGAAAAGTCGACTCTCTTAGCAATTAAACGAATCTATGGACTAGCATCTCTCTCTTGCGTGACCAGCAGCATCAGGAGATCATCTTGACACATATTTCCTTACTCGAGTCACTCGTGTACTCCCTGGATGTCTTGGTTGTCAGCATCACCTTGCAGGCCGCATCAGCGGACCGTGATGGTCTGTTGCTCAAGACAGTATCACGGCTGAGATTCCCACCACAGCGTTAACTCTGAAACGCGACCTATTTTTCATGGGCTTTCAGAACTAAGTGTTGAACTGATGTAAACAATAATAGTGGAGAGTGATAATGAAGAAGCTTCGATGTAACATTAACGGAGTACTGCCCCTTTTTTCTGTATGCATTACGTCCCTTCTCTTCTCGCTTCTAATATAATTGATAAAAATTATGCTAATGGGGAAGCAATTGGGGAATGTGAGATAAATAAGTTTCATCCAAGAAAGCCAATGGGCATCTCCAGTTATTTTTATCAAGAGACCTTCACAATCATCAAGACATCCCTTGAAAGGTAACAACATTTATAAACAAACAGCGTTCGTCTTTCTTTCGTAAGTGCGTTCTTGTGTCCCTTCTCTGCTCACTTCTGAAAATATTCATCAACAGTAGAAGGTGCTTAGTAGAACTAGTGTTGATGACATAACTGTTCACCTCCAACATATCACGTGCCATCAGTACCACCAGTAAGTGTCAGTGGGGATGACACCAAGGGAAGGATCCACTCATCTGACCACCAAGTCTATACCGCCGCTCGGAAAAGAAAGGTTCCTACAAACTTCACCACAGTTGTGTTTTTGTCGTTATAAAACCTGTATTTGCACGTTGGTTAAAGTCATAACTCAGAGTCAACAAACTCCTGAACGCCTGTGTATACATACTGTACTTCAGAGGAATATACTCTGGTAAGTGGCGTTCGAACGTGATTTAGCTTCGTGACTCGCGAAATCATAACAAACAAACCACGGATGGCTTATTGTAGCCAGCTGGCCCAGTGGCTTACGCACCTGCTTGGAGTTTTACGACTCACTCGCCATTGGCTCAAACCCCGCCCGTTCCGTGGTTTATGATTCAGCTTGCCTGAAAATCGGCTAATGAACACTCTTTAAAACTGATACGAGATCACGTTGACGTTGCAGTAGACACGGCTGGTTGCCTTCGCCTTCCTATAGCCATCAATTCACCACGAGATGTTCAGAACATCTCGGTTACTTTAGATTATACGCTGTCAACGTCATCAAGTTTCCATCAAGAGCGGACCCTTGATGATGACCCTCCAAGAGCGGAGCCTTGATGCTGACCCTCCAAGAGCGGAGCCTTGATGCTGACCCTCCAAGAGCGGAGTCTTGATGATGACCCTCCAAGAGCGGAGCCTTGATGCTGACCCTCCAAGAGCGGAGCCTTGATGCTGACCCTCCAAGAGCGGAGCCTTGATGCTGACCCTCCAAGAGCGGAGTCTTGATGATGACCCTCCAAGAGCGGAGCCTTGATGCTGACCCTCCAAGAGCGGAGCCTTGATGCTGACCCTCCAAGAGCGGAGCCTTGATGCTGACCCTCCAAGAGCGGAGCCTTGATGCTGACCCTCCAAGAGCGGAGTCTTGATGATGACCCTCCAAGAGCGGAGCCTTGATGCTGACCCTCCAAGAGCGGAGCCTTGATGATGACCCTCCAAGAGCGGAGCCTTGATGCTGACCCTCCAAGAGCGGAGCCTTGATGCTGACCCTCCAAGAGCGGAGCCTTGATGCTGACCCTCCAAGAACGGAGCCTTGATGCTGACCCTCCAAGAGCGGAGCCTTGATGATGACCCTCCAAGAGCAGAGCCTTGATGATGACCCTCCAAGAGCGGAGCCTTGATGCTGACCCTCCAAGAGCGGAGCCTTGATGCTGACCCTCCAAGAGCGGAGCCTTGATGCTGACCCTCCAAGAACGGAGCCTTGATGCTGACCCTCCAAGAGGGTTAGCCTTGATGCTGTTAAAGAACCCTGGTTCAAAGAGAACCTATAAAAGACAAAATTACGCAACGTTAGACAAGTTTATCATGACAACGTTTTGCCAGCCAGAATCTTTATCAGTCCGATACAAAGACAGAAAAACAGGAAAATGCATATTAGCGTGAAGGTCATCTTATGTAACGTGGGCGAGGTATACAAGTCATGTTGAAAACCAAACCTGGAGTTTGTCATGTAAGAGACATGCGAAAATATGTGTAACTTGACCATGTTAATGAGAATAAAATACCTTTACCGAACTGACACTGTCAACAATGCCTAGAACCACTTGATGAGGTGGAATGATGCCATGCTTATCATCAAGGAAGATTTACATTGCTCTTTAGAATCTGCAGTCACTTGTCAGAACAGCTGTACACAACAAAGCCTCGCTGTCTCCAGAGTTCACCCTAAGTTTTTATTTATCCAGGACACAAAAATCAGTTAAAAACACACAAGGTAACGTCACATGTTATTTGGGTCACCCTCGCCTTCACTGTAACTGTGTATCTGTACCGATAATGATATTAGCATAGAAAGAGGGCATGAGCGCCTTTAAAGATGTGAATGCATAGCCCATTATAGCGATTAGTTTATGTTAATTGTCTTTGCAAGTAAAAAATGCCAGCATAGAGGCATCCAGAGAGGCATTACCGGCAAAATACAGCGCCGAGAGGTTAAGTAAGACAGTTTCCAACACTACCTGGAGGGTGTTCCGGTGTTGGGGTGTTGGACCGCGGGGGCGTTGACCCCCCGGAACCAATCCTAAGTGTTGTACATCTACTAATAACATCCCTGGTGGGCGAAACGTCTCTGCAACGAAGTCACTCAGCGTTGTACGCTTTATTTTATAAACTAGACGTAGTGATATTTCACTTAGCCTGGGAAATACTTTAAAATTTGTGTACATCTGCCTCGTATACTTTAATGGCAATAAAAAAATAAAAATGTATAATGTGTGTTATATAAAAAAATTATAAAAATGTCTATGGGTCACAAAAATTTATTAAGGTTTATAAAATACGAATTGTTTGCATATCGAGCAGGAAATTAAGTGGTAAAGAAGATATGAAAAAGGTGATGTAAACAGGAAGGGGGAGAGACGACGTAAAGAGGAAGGGGAAGAGGTGAGGTAAACAGGTAGTGGGAACAGGTCAGACGTGCGGGTAGAAAATCAAGAGGGTTGGAGGTGACGGGATGGGGGAAGTTGTAGGGGAGGGGAGTTTAGAGGAGTAAGGGTTAGCAGGTCACGAAGCTCTCAAGACTCTCCCTTCTCTGCCTCCCTCACCGCCCCCATCCACTCTTTCTCCAACACCCCTTCCCCCATCTCCTTTCTTCCTGAGACTCCTTCCTCTCCCCACCAAGACCTCCCCAAGTCTCCCCCACCTTCCCATCACAGGAACCAGTTTACCCTCCCTGCCCCTCCAGTCTTCTCTGTGCCGCCAAGTTCATGGTTTATTAATGGTAAATGAAATCTTAAGCTTATCAACTACAGGAGGGTCACTGAGGCAGCGTGTAACATGGTCACCACCAGTCATGAACACTGTGATGCCTAGTACAAAGATTAAACAAAACTGTGTATATACACTGGGAGACATACCGCTGTGTATATGCACTGAGACACCGCTGTCTCTATATACACTGAGAGACATACCCTCTCTCTCTCTCTCTCTCTCTCTCTCTCTCTCTCTCTCTCTCTCTCTCTCTCTCTCTCTCTGTCTCTCTCTCTCTCTGTCTCTCTCTGTCTGTCTGTCTCTCTCTCTCTCTCTCTCTCTCTCTCTCTCTCTGTCTGTCTCTCTGTCTCTGTCTCTGTCTCTCTCTCTCTCTCTCTCTCTCTCTCTCTCTCTCTCTGTCTCTCTCTCTCTCTCTCTCTCTCTCTCTCTCTCTCTCTCTCTCTCTCTCTCTCTCTCTCTCTCTCTCTCTCTCTGTCTGTGTGTGTGTGTGTCTGCCTGTCTGTCTGTCTGTCTCCTTTAGTAAGGTCGTTAACTTATACTCGTTTCATACATGTTATTGTACTGTTGTGGCTTCAGAAACTATGGGCTTTTTCATGTAAGGAATTTGTAACACAAATGTGTTTTATTGAAAGAGAAATAATTGTTTATATTATTATTTGTGATTTGCATGCTAAAATAATGAAATAATCATAAATATTTTCTAATGTAAATAAAGAGAAGGTGGACGGGAGGCTGCAGCCGAAGTCCAAATATTAACAGGTCCAACACTTTACCTCGTTTTAGTAAATTTAAGATCTTTATTATGCACCTCATCATTGCCGGGTCACCATCTGGAAAAGACCCGGTCCGGGACATTACTGGCGAATCTACTATGTACTTACCGTACCCATTCTGTGGGTAGTAGTCAAAAGCGCTTGGCATAAGTAAAGCGCTGGACCAGTAAATATTGGGGCCACAGTTCACTCTCCCGTCCACCTCTGCTTGTTCATCGATGGTCGTTCATTACGACTTAAATTGAGCTCATTATCTGATATGATTAGTACGGTACGATATTATGTTGCACACTGACGTGTAACAAAACAAATGTTACTCTCTCATACGTGGTGGTGACGCAGAGGAAGCAAGCAGCTGACCAAGCATATCAGATATTCTTTTCAAGAACCTTCAAGAATCTTGTAGGATGTTAAAAAAGATTGGAACCTTGTTGAGTACGCGGAGCCTGCATGGAGCCTCTACCTGGTCGAGATGAACAAAATAGAAAAGATCCTAATATCCGCAAATGACAAAACGCTCGTCACTGTGTGACGCTAAAAATAAAATTCTAAAAGTAACCCACAGTTGTCAAGTCACTTAACTTTGTTGAAAAAGGTATAAAATACCGACAAGTTGAAGATTAAGACACATGCGCAACAGTTGGGTATCTTTATTGTTGGAACGTTTTGCCTACACAGTAGACTTCTTTAGTCAAGTGCAAAGGGAGCAGTAGTAATTGAAAAAAAGATGTAACCAGGCCTAGGAGAAAAAGTATTTGAGGTGGTCAGTCCCCCAGGTTGCATGCTAGTATTACATATTGTGCGAATGACCTAACCCATAATGATCATACAACTATGGTAGTATGAATATCTCAGGGAACGAAAACAAAAACTCTGAGTCTGTAGCGCCAGTGTCGAGCCTAAAACTAATACAGCGACGGGAAACTTGAGAGTTTTAAAGTATTCCTGCAGAGAGGTGCTGGTTGTGTCAAGAAAGACGAGATGAGCTGGCTCTCAAGGATACCTTGACCAGTGTTGAGCCATAACAAACAAAGCAACGATGCCAACAACACAACCAGCAAAGTCTACACACACACACACACACACACACACACACACACACACACACACACACACACACACACACACACACACACACACACACACACACACACACACACACACTCACACACACACACACACACACACACACACACACACACACACACCAAGTAACATTTCAGCGTAGACCGTATTTGCTTGGACCTCCTCCCCTTTTCTGCAACATTGCAAGCTTCTGATATGTTGATTGCGTATAATATATATATATATATATATATATATATATATATATATATATATATATATATATATATATATATATATATATATATATAATTTTATTATTATGAGTGAGATGTCATAGTCGTGGGAGGACTCCTTCAAAGTCAATATATACGAGAAATGTTTATCTCACAGTATATACACTGACAGTATAAGCTCTTAAACATTTATATTCTTGACTGACAGTGTACAGTTGGAACGCAGACTTGAACAACCTTCGTGCAGATAATTGCTTATGAAGCTTCAAGAACATGATGGTGTAGGAAGGAGTGGTAACTGGCGTACATGTCCAGTTATTACTGGAAGAACACGTTTAATATAACTGGTGGTATAGAACACCGACAAGCTGATAAATAACACAAGACTTGGGTAACTTTCTTGGGGAAACATTCCTTCTTGTTATATTTCTCAGTGTTCACCTTCTGCCACATTTTACACCAATATCTCCAGTGTTATTTTAGAGGGAAATAATGCCTGTCATTTTGGCGAGAATTTTACTCTGTCATTTTTGCGAAAATTTTGCTATGTCATTTTGGCTCGAAGCGTACCGTGTCATTTTTGATGGTAAAAATGCGACGTATCATCTTAGCGTGAATTTTGCGAATATCTCCTGGATGCCTCAGCTTCCTCGTAACGTAAAGCCAGACAGAGACAAAAAATAATTTAGTATTTATAGATTTTTGGGTTTATATGAATACTGTCATTTCTCCCGATAAAATTTTGGTTTGCCTCTTACGAGGCTTTTTTTTTTTTTTTGGTGTGTGTATGTGTGTGTGTGTGTGTGTGTGTGTGTGTGTGTGTGTGTGTGTGTGGTTGAAGCATTCCTTTAATACATTTATCAGCTGCTTTTAATTGTACTGACTTTTTTAAAAGTGCTGTTAATATGTTGGATTTTAAGAATGTACGATTTTTAGTATTTATGGGCGAGTTTGGTGGTAGAAGCAAATTTGACTCTACTGGAGAGTTTAGGTGACCGAGTGTGAAGGAAAGTTGTCTGTGTAACCATCTTTATTATGGAACCATAGCGAGTATTTTTTACTCATTATCATCATCATTATCATTATCATCGCCTGGTGCTCGTGGCTTGGTTGGTAGCGTTCTCAGGTCGCAAACTGACGTCCGGGATCAATCCCCGGGACGCGTGGACACGTTTCCTTAGACCTGCTGTCCCTGTTCACCTAGCAGTAAGTAGGTACCTGAGGGTGGGGACGAGATAAGATAAGATTTCGTTCGGATTTTAAACCCCGGAGGGTTAGCCACCCAGGATAACCCAAGCAAGTCAGTGCGTCATCGAGGACTGTAACTTATTTCCATTGGGGTCCTTAATCTTGTCCCCCAGGATGCGACCCACACCAGTCGACTAACACCCAGGTACCTATTTGCTGCTAGGTGAACAGGACAACAGGTATAAGGAAACGTTTCCACCCGCCGGGAATCGAACCCGGGCCCTCCGTGTGTGAAGCGGGAGCTTTAGCCACCGGGCCTGAGCCAGGCCACCGGGCCTGAGCCAGGCCACCGGGCCAAAAATGCTCCACATAACCAAGGACTTTCCATATAGTATGTCAATGATGTCATCTACGGCTGTATAACTTGTATCACCCACTTGTAGAAATAAAAATTATATCAAAATCATTACATTATCATCATCAACCTATTTCTTTGGGGCCCATTACATCTGGGGTGTCCGGTAGCTGGGTCGCTAGCGCACTCTACTCACACACTGAGGTCGGGAGTTCGAATCTCCGGTACGGCTGGAAAACATTAGGGACGTGTTTCCATAAGACACCTGCTGTCCATGTTCACCCATCAGTTATGTAAAATGGGTACCTGGGTGTTAGTCTACTGGTGTGGGTCGTATCCTGGGACACAGGTGACCTAATTTTCCCGAAATGCTTCGCATAACAAGGGGCTTTCTATATAGTAGTATGTCACTGATGTCAGCTAGGACTGTATACCTTGTACATGTACTTGTAGAAATAAAGATATTATTACCTTCGTATGATGTTAGGCTCTTGTGGTAAGGACTGGAAAAAAAATATCATAGAATTAGCTTACTTTTTTTTCATTTCTGTGTCCACTTTTCCTAACATCTCAATAAATACATCATTAGCCTCCGCAGTCAGTTATCCTGCTCGGTAATCTTAGCTACGATAGTACGTTCATGGAGTGTCAGGTGGGAGGACCACAGCTTGCAGCTGTGGAGAAAATCACCCGAGAGGAGACTGTAGTGTTTAGCCTAGTCACGGGGCTTTCTCATATCAGAACTTTGGAAGACAGTCTCGAAGATAGACCTTTGCAGACAGTCTCGAAGATAGACCTTTGCAGACAGTCTCGAAGATAGACCTTTGCAGACAGTCTCGAAGATAGACCTTGGCAGACAGTCTCGAAGATAGACCTTGGCAGACAGTCTCGAAGATAGACCTTTGAAGACAGTCTCGAAGATAGACCTTTGCAGACAGTCTCGAAGATAGACCTTTGCAGACAGTCTCGAAGATAGACCTTTGCAGTCTCGAAGATAGACCTTTGCAGACAGTCTCGAAGATAGACCTTTGCAGACAATCTCGAAGATAGACCTTTGCAGACAGTCTCGAAGATAGACCTTTGCAGACAGTCTCGAAGATAGACCTTTGCAGACAGTCTCGAAGATAGACCTTTGCAGACAGTCTCGAAGATAGACCTTTGCAGACAGTCTCGAAGATAGACCTTTGCAGACAGTCTCGAAGATAGACCTTTGCAGACAGTCTCGAAGATAGACCTTTGCAGACAGTCTCGAAGATACACCTTTGCAGACAGTCTCGAAGATAGACCTTTGCAGACAGTCTCGAAGATACACCTTTGCAGACAGTCTCGAAGATAGACCTTTGCAGACAGTCTCGAAGATAGACCTTTGCAGACAGTCTCGAAGATAGACCTTTGCAGACAGTCTCGAAGATAGACCTTTGCAGACAGTCTCGAAGATAGACCTTTGCAGACAGTCTCGAAGATAGACATTTGCAGACAGTCTCGAAGATAGACATTTGCAGACAGTCTCGAAGATAGACATTTGCAGACAGTCTCGAAGATAGACCTTTGCAGTCTCGAAGATAGACCTTTGCAGTCTCAAAGATAGACCTTTGGAGTCTCGAAGATAGACCTTTGGAGTCTCGAAGATAGACCTTTGCAGTCTCAAAGATAGACCTTTGCAGTCTCAAAGATAGACCTTTGCAGTCTCAAAGATAGACCTTTGCAGTCTCAAAGATAGACCTTTGCAGTCTCGAAGATAGACCTTTGCAGTCTCGAAGATAGACCTTTGCAGTCTCGAAGATAGACCTTTGCAGACAGTCTCGAAGATAGACCTTTGCAGACAGTCTCGAAGATAGACCTTTGCAGACAGTCTCGAAGATAGACCTTTGCACACAGTCTCGAAGATAGACCTTTGCAGTCTCGAAGATAGACCTTTGCAGTCTCGAAGATAGACCTTTGCAGTCTCGAAGATAGACCTTGGCAGACAGTCTCGAAGATAGACCTTGGCAGACAGTCTCGAAGCTAAACTATGGCAGACCTTACTCCAGACTTTGTTAGACCGAGGCAGGCAATCTTAAAGCCAGACCTTGGTAAATAGTCTCGGCAAAAACCTCGGTAGACGCTCATTTCCAAGCCTCGACGTAATGATTGTTCATGCAACGGTTTCCTTTCATTATGTGGCTACCCTGATCTACATAACATTCTACAAGGACGGAACAAGAACAGTGTTAAAACATTATGCTCCGTTGTTGTCAGTGCTGGTGGATGACCAGCATGGCTGCGCCGGTGCTTCTATAACCACTAAATTATGCAACCACCCGGGGAGAATTAATTTTTTTACGACGGGAAAAAAATTATTGTTCGTACAATCTTTCACGATGTACAGTGACTTTGGTTTGGAAGTGTAGCGTGTTGACAGTCGGAGGCAGATGGCAGGGTAGCAGGGGTGACGCATTTTTAAGTGCAGTGTGACGGCGTCTGGCTGGTGGGTAGGGGAAGCCGGTGGTGTTAGGAACGGGGTCAATAAGGAGGAGGGGGTGAGCGAAGTAGAGGAAGGAGTAATAAAGAGAGATCTGTGAGGGTAACTGGAGAATGTGGTGGGGGTGAAGGGCTGAGGGGATGGGCGAGGTGAGGATGGAGGTGGATGGGTGAGGAAGATGGAATGGCGTTGCCGTGGCTTGTAGAGGTGGTGGATACCTGGAGACCAGGGTATGAAGGGGCGAGGTTAAGGTGGAGAAGGAGGGGAGGTAGAAATGGAGGAGAGGAAGAGCTACATCCTCTGACCCACATACACACCCCAGCGTCTGCTGCAGAATATGTAACTAGTATCGAGGTGTGACGTAACGTGACTGAAGTCCGCTGGTTCACACTTGTCAACCATTATGGACGTGACGCCTCGTCGTGAATATAGTAACCCCGTAACCCCTTAAAGCCGTTTCCTTGTAATTGTCTCGGTCATCTGTTACCGAACGCTTACACAACAAACTCTTGCCACGAGGAGTACTGTATATGGATGGAGAAGCGCTCAACCCGTAGAAGTAAAAGATATACAATCAAGTTTAGCCCCAGGAAGGGGAGGGCAGCTTCAATTCCTTGTATCAAGAGCCTTTTACCAGAGTCACGACACCTTCCTCACTTTCTATATACATTTTAGGATTCAAATAAAAACTTCAACTATAAATTGTTAAGCATTTATAATTGTAGTTTTAAGCCTGAGCACAACTGTATATAACCAGAGGTTCTTCACCAGGTAATGCACTTTTGTATAATAGTGTACTTTAAAAAAATCAGTTTCAAGGACTAGTTCATAAAAATATGAAAAGTTTAATGATTTTGATAGCTGTCAAGTGTGAGAGACCTGGGAATGATAATGTCAGATCATCTCACATTCGAGGTAAACAATCTTATTATGATAACTGCAAGAAAAAAAAAGAATAGGTTGGATAACTAGAACACTCAAAATAAGAAATGCTAAGCCAATGATGATACTCTTAGGCTGAAGTATTGCTGTGTGTTCACGGCCTCCTTCAAGACAGGCGAGATTGCTCAGCTGGAAAAAGTTCAGACAACCTTCACAGCTCGTATAAACTCAGTCAAGCACCTAAATTACTGGGAGCGCTAGAACTGTACTCCTTAGAACATAGGCGAGAAAGATACCTCATCATCTACACCCGGAGCGATTGGTCCTTACCCTGCAAATTGAAATTACTCCTTATAAAGACAAGCTTGGCAGACGGTGCAGGATGCCTCCAGGGAAGCAATGAGTGTACTGAGAGACTACTCAGTAAGTGTTAGGGGACCACGACTCAACACCTTCCCTAGAGGAAACTCTACAGATTCCCCGAAGTATTTCCTAACCAGCCGGGTTTTGGTGCATATGTTGGACTGCGGGCGGCGGGCACTAACAGCTTGATGATCAGACCAGCAACTAGGAGCCCTGGTCTGGGACCGGGCCGCGGGGGCGGTGACCTCCGGAAGCGATTCTAGGTAAACCAGTTTCGTGTCGGTCTGTTTTTGCTAGTACCCCCGGAACTCTCTCCAGGTAAACTCCAGGTACCCCATAACCTAGGTTAGGTAAAGTTTGTCAAGAAACAGGACAAGTGTTTCCTGACACGGGTCTTAGTCAGATGAACCGCTGTTGCAGCTTTTGGTCTTCTGACCGAGGTCTTCTGCTGGCTTACCGGTCCACCCCTTTAAAAATTATAGTCAGTTACTACCATTTAGTCTGGTCTTCTCCAGATCTGACATAACCTGTCCATGCTGTGGCTACCACACTGCAACTTCTCTCTTTCCTCTTCGCATCTCTGTTTCTCCTCCTCCTCTGAAATCCTCTCGCCTCTTCATTTACATCTTGTTTGTACTCGGGGGTAAAGAGCTGGTGTGATGGAGGTAGTGATGGTAAGTAGCAGCTAGTGGACGTTCATACACTGGAAGGAAATGTAGCTGGCAAAGATGGTAGAGTTGTGTGAGGGAAGAAATATGAAGAGAAGACACAAGTTGGAGAAGAAACTGTTGTCAGGTTAATGTTTGGCTCTGTGAAGAGTTTTATTACTAACGCTAGCAATACATATACATTATGTACAGTAACATCACAGCAAACATGTGATATCATACTATGCAAGATAATCACTGTGAAAAAATGGTGAAAGTCCAAGCGCATTATCAGGGAACTGTCACAGTTCCCTGATAATGCGAGAAAATCACGAAAGCGCTTCATAATTCACTACTATTTCACAGTGGTTATTATGTACATTCTATGTATGCATGTATATATATATATATATATATATATATATATATATATATATGTATGTATATATATATATGTATGTATATATATACATACATATATATATATACATACATATATATATATACATATATATATATATATATACATATATATATATACATACATATATATATATATATATACATATATTCTTCTTTCTTCTTTCAACACACCGGCCGTATCCCACCGAGGCAGGGTGGCCCAAAAGGAAAAACGAAAGTTTCTCCTTTTACTTTTAGTAATATATACAGGAGAAGAGGTTACTAGCTCCTTGCTCCCGGCATTTTAGTCGCCTCTTACAACACGCATGGCTTACGGAGGAAGAATTCTGTTCCACTTCCCCATGGAGATAAGAGGAAATAAATAAGAACAAGAACTAGTAAGAAAAATGTAAGAAAACCCAGAGGGGTGTGTATATACATATATGCTTGTACATATATGTGTAGTGTGACCTAAGTGTAAGTAGAAGTAGCAAGACGTACCTGAAACCTTGCATGTTTATGAGACAGAAAAATGGACAGCAGCAATCCTACCATCATGTAAAACAATTACAGGTTTCCGTTTTACACTCACTTGGCAGGACGGTAGTACCTCCCTGGGTGGTTGCTGTCTACCAACCTACTACCACAGGACGGTAGCACCTCCCTGGGTGGTTGTTGTCTACCAACCTACTACCACAGGACGGTAGTACCTCCCTGGGTGGTTGCTGTCTACAAACCTACTACCACAGGACGGTAGTACCTCCCTAGGTGGTTGTTGTCTACCAACCTACTACCACAGGACGGTAGTACCTCCCTGGGTGGTTGTTGTCTACCAACCTACTACCACAGGACGGTAGTACCTCCCTGGGTGGTTGCTGTCTACCAACCTACTACCACAGGACGGTAGTACCTCCCTGGGTGGTTGCTGTCTACCAACCTACTACCACAGGACGGTAGTACCTCCCTGGGTGGTTGCTGTCTACCAACCTACTACCACAGGACGGTAGTACCTCCCTGGGTGGTTGCTGTCTACCAACCTGCTACCACAGGACGGTAGTACCTCCCTGGGTGGTTGCTGTCTACCAACCTACTACCACAGGACGGTAGTACCTCCCTGAGTGGTTGCTGTCTACCAACCTACTACCACAGGACGGTAGTACCTCCCTGGGTGGTTGTTGTCTACCAACCTACTACCTCAGGACGGTAGTACCTCCCTGGGTGGTTGCTGTCTACCAACCTACTACCACAGGACGGTAGTACCTCCCTGGGTGGTTGCTGTCTACCAACCTACTACCACAGGACTGTAGTACCTCCCTGGGTGGTTGTTGTCTACCAACCTACTACCTCAGGACGGTAGTACCTCCCTGGGTGGTTGCTGTCTACCAACCTACTACCACAGGACGGTAGTACCTCCCTGGGTGGTTGCTGTCTACCAACCTGCTACCACAGGACGGTAGTACCTCCCTGGGTGGTTGCTGTCTACCAACCTACTACCACAGGACGGTAGTACCTCCCTGGGTGGTTGTTGTCTACCAACCTACTACCACAGGACGGTAGTACCTCCCTGGGTGGTTGCTGTCTACAAACCTACTACCACAGGACGGTAGTACCTCCCTGGGTGGTTGCTGTTTACCAACCTACTACCTAGGATATCTATCTATCTATATATATATATATATATATATATATATATATATATATATATATATATATATATATATATATATATGTCGTGCCGAATAGGCAGAACATGCGATCTTGGCTTAAATAGCAACGTTCATCTTGCCATATAGGACAAGTGAAAATTTGTGTATGCAATAATTTCGCCAAAATCATTCTGAACCTAACGAAAAAAATATATTTCACTGTGTTTGTTTAGTATTAAATTATTGTAAACAAATCTAAAATATTTATAGTTAGGTTAGGCTAAAATAAATTGTTCTTGTTACACTAAGGTTAGGTAAGTCTTCTAAGATTCTTTTGGGGCAAAATTAAATTTTTTTACATTAACATTAATGAAAAAAATATATCTTTAAACGTACAAGAGAAAAGTTTAGAAAGGACTTAATTTTAAATGAGTTCTTGCTAATTCACCAGTTTTACATATTCGGCCCGACATTATATATATATATATATATATATATATATATATATATATATATATATATATATATATATATATATATATATATATATATGCAAAACAAGCACGGGGGAAGTAGAATGATAGTTCTAGGCCTTTCGTGTTGCAATCAACACATCATCAGGAGCTTGCAAAATGTAGAAAAGATGAGGGTTTCCAAGCGGATATACGTCCCCAGGTGACAGCGTTCACTGGTGAGAGGAGATGCTACCGGAAGTGCCAGCAGGCACAACAGCCAGAAGGATGAATATTATAGCATAAGGAAAAAAAACACAAGCATTGATATTGTAACCTAAACGAAATTAACGTAGCAATCCGTTAATTTCGTTTAGGTTACAATGTCAATGTTATTTTTGTGGTGTTAATGCCTGTTTACTGATATTGTCTGTTTCTTTTCACAGGAAGAGCGACTTCGTTGCTGCCGTGTGTTTCCCAGCGTCGTTCATCCTGTGTGTTCATGTGATGCTCCTGCCCCCTCTCATCCAGCCCTCAGTCTCACCCCAGGGGAACACAGGTGAGTCTCACCCCAGGGGAACACATGCGAGTCTCACCCCAGGGGAACACAGGTGAGTCTCACCCCAGGGGAACACCGGTGAGTCTCACCCCAGGGGAACACAGGTGAGTCTCACCCCAGGGGAACACATGCGAGTCTCACCCCAGGGGAACACAGGTGAGTCTCACCCCAGGGGAACACATGCGAGTCTCACCCCAGGGGAACACATGCGAGTCTCACCCCAGGGGAACACATGCGAGTCTCACCCCAGGGGAACAGGTGAGTCTCACCCCAGGGGAACACAGGTGAGTCTCACCCCAGGGGAACACATGCGAGTCTCACCCCAGGGGAACACAAGTATCACCCAGGAGAATTTTTAGCGCCTCTTTATTGAATATCGCAATAAAAGTAATAAATAATAAAAATAATTAGTAATACTATAATCAGCAGGGGCGGTGCGAGCGGAGGTCGGGTGGGTGCGGGTGGGGCCGCCCCTCAACATGACGGGGGAGAGTTTGGAGGAGGTGCTGCTGGTGATGCCCCTCCTCCGCTGCGGCACAACCTCCCTCAAGAACCTCCTCATTCACCTCTCGACAATCAATTCCTTCAACTTCACCCTCAACCCACCCACCAAGTCACAAGTCGTCCACATACCCAGTCTAGCCGTCCAGGTCAGAAACCATATATTGACTTATTTATATGCAACATATATCACCAGGTCTCTGGAAAATTCGTATTGAAAAAAAAAAACTTTAGAAATGGGAAAATGGTCGACAAAATAAGTTCATTTAGACACGGGTACATTTAAGTACAATTATCATATATAGTGTAAATTAAAGAGCAAGGCCATTTACAAGTCAGTGTGACTTGTAAATGGTCCAAGTTGGACCGTAACGTCATAAGCTCCCTCTATGTGCTGGATATATGTACAGTGTAAATCACCTAGGATAACACCCCACAAAAGTCAGTGACATATATCCACTGGGGCCCTTGATCAATAAATATACTTGGAAGCTTTCCTATGTACGTATTGTCTTGACCGAGAGCTCTTTTTTTCTTTGATATCATCAGAAAGACATCGCCAAGAATATTTCTGCCATCAGCAATCCGATGGCTATGATGGAGTCTTACGCTTACATCAACTTTACCAGGTGAGTCTCGGTTAGTGCTATAATCCTCACTCTACCATACTAGGCACAGCAACCACTGTTACTAGAGTAGCAAACAGCCATAGCATTACGTGGGTCCGGTCTCCCTACATATATACTAAGAATGCTTAATTTGCAGACGTTCGAAATTATTTATAAACATTATCTCTGTCCTCGGCAGGATTCGCACCCAGACACACTACATTAAAGTACGCAGTATTTTATCCACACAGCAGTGTGTGCAGGTCCGTATCCTACGGTGGGCTGAGAGATAATGTTTATATACTAAGAAATGTTTAGCTCAATGTTTCCTGTATATCTCAGTGCATTTCAGTGCTATCCAGATTTACATATTAATTTTCTTCGCAGACATTCAGATCTGCCGGGTAAAATTACACCGGCGTTAAACCATTTATGTAACTCTGATTTGCCTATTCAACAATCCTTTTTCTCTGTCATACTGGAGATTCGGGAGGAAGAAGCCGATATTGGTGAGCATGGTACGTGACCCAGTAGAGAGGGCTGTCAGCTGGTACTACCACGTGAGGGCACCTTTCCACCTGGTTGAGCGCAAAGGTCTCTTTCCAGACATCAGGTTTCCTAGCAGGAGGTTCTTGAAGAAGGTGAGCATCTCCTGGCATCTTAGGCACGACGAAGGGTCCACAGATCCCTCGGTTACGATCCTTCGGGTCATAACAGAAGGATCTGTGATCACTCTTGAGATCGTAGTAGTTTCCTTACACATTTTGTCTCTGTTCACCTCTCAGTAAAAAGAAACTGGGTATTAATTGACTGTTGTGGTTGGCATCCTTGGGGAGGTGAAGGCCGTAGTAATTTAACGGTGTAAAAATATGAAGTCCTTGTCTCTTAGGGCCAGTGCTGGAAGGATTTTTAGGAATATTTGTTACAAGAGTTAGGAGCGCAATAAGGTCACCAACTCCTGAAAACTGGCATTAAATTATCTGTACTCTGCACAATCCATGGATCTAGTGCTGAGTCTTTCAGGTTTCTTGCTCCCAGGACTAGTGCTGCAAGCACTCGGTAACCCCTTAAATAGATGCTCTTGAAATATCTAAGGTTCCTGACTGCTAGAACCGTACATAAGAATTACCATTGAGGACTCGAAGTAGAAACTATTAGCAAGATAGCCCTTGACGTCCCTAGGTACAAGAAACTGACCCGTTGGGTCATAGTTCTGGTGCAGAGAGTGAAGAAACAGGAGAGGGGAAGAATGCTCCTTAATAATGGGAATTAGTTTTTAGGAGATCTGCAAGTCGCTCCTAGAACTGCTGTTGAGAGGGACCAAGAGGTTCACGGCACATTAAGACTGGTGTTAGAGACGTGCCTCAGGGCACGGGGGAATAACAAAAGTAGTGTAGTTTGTAATAGTGATATTATTTGCAATATTTACAATAATAAAATAATTGAAGACATTAAAACGAAGGAAATTTGTCCCTCCATTTTTATCTCCATAGTTACTCTTCTCCCTCTTTCCCCAGTCCTCTCCCCTCTATTCTTTCTTCTATCCTCCGTCTCTTTTCTTCCTTTCATCACTCCAATTTCCCCTCCCTCTTCCATTTCTTCCTCTTCTCTTCTACCTATTACATTTTCCTCCCTACTCTACCGCGGCTTTCTCCTTCCATCCCTCTCCCTCGTCTATTCTTTTCTCTATTAATTCTCTTCACCCTTTCAACTCTTCTCCTTGTCCAATCGTTTTCCCTGCCCATCCCCTCCTCCTTCCCTCAAGAAACGAGAAGCCCCAGTATACTTTAATGTACCATTAGGACCTGGAGTCTTGCCTGAAGAACGCCCAGGATGTGGAGTGTCGCTACACCCCCGGCAGAGAAGTCCTCGGTCACACTATCGAGTTCTTCTGTGGACACGACCCTTACTGCCCGTGAGTCCTATTATGAGGGAAGTACATGTACCCCCCAGTGTTGTTACTCCGCCCTGTATGATAGTTACATTGTGGAAACACGCGGTGTGTTGCTGTCTTTTTCTTTGATAGTTATACTGTGGGAACACCTGCTGCGCGTTGCTATCCTGTTCATGAGCAGTCTTGACAAGCTATGCTTCTCAAGACCTGCTTGTGTTAGAGGAAGGGGGTAGACATCTGTATCATAAAAATAATCCAAATGCAACTTACATTTCTTTCTTCAATATAGCACATCTTACACCTCCCCCTGCCTAATACCCCCCTCATTAAGATTCTTAAAACCTTTCTCATTCACCTGGCAGGATATTCGGCTCAAGGAAGGGACTGGAGCAGGCTAAGAGGGTGGTGGAGACGGAGTTTGCTGTGGTGGGGGTCCTGGAGGAGTGGGACAAGACCCTGGCAGTGTTGGAGCACTACGTCCCTCGCTACTTCAACACGGCCACACAAGTCTACTACAGTGAGTAGGAGAGGAGGGGAGAAAGGGGTAATCCAGGTGAAAGGGGGGGGGAATCCTCGGATGTAGAAAAATCTCTAACTTGGCATGGGGAAAATAAGCGCTCCATAGTCTCCGCTGAAAGAGATAAATCTTGAAAATGTGAAGAGAAATTTTCAGTTTGAGAGAAGAAATTCTGCACTCTGATGAAGACAATTATGAGCTGAGACTGAAAAATAATCTCATTTGTATTAGCTTTAGTGACTTTTTTTTTTGGGGGGGGGATTAATATAATTCTAAATCGCCAGTCTCTGTGCAGTTCAACATATTATAAATTCTAAATATTTATTTTTAATTTTGCCATTATTCCATCATTCTGTTATAGTAATTTTGCCTGTCTTCATTCTAACTTTACCTTCCCTCGTTCTGATCTTGCCTACCCTCGATTTGGTCTTGCCTACCCTCGATTTGGTCTTGCCTACCCTCGATTTGGTCTTGCCTACCCTCGATTTGGTCTTGCCTACCCTCGATTTGGTCTTGCCTACCCTCGATTTGGTCTTGCCTGCCCTCGGTTTGGTCTTGCCTACCCTCGATTTGGTCTTGCCTACCCTCGATTTGGTCTTGCCTACCCTCGATTTGGTCTTGCCTACCCTCGATTTGGTCTTGCCTACCCTCGATTTGGTCTTGCCTACCCTCGATTTGGTCTTGCCTGCCTTCGATTTGGTCTTGCCTACCCTCGATTTTGGTCTTGCCTACCCTCGATTTTGGTCTTGCCTACCCTCGATTTTGGTCTTGCCTACCCTCGATTTTGGTCTTGCCTACCCTCGATTTTGGTCTTGCCTACCCTCGATTTTGGTCTTGCCTACCCTCGATTCTAGTCTTGCCTACCCTCGATTCTGGTCTTGCCTACCCTCATTCTGGTCTTGCCTGCCCTCAGAGGAGCTACACGGAAGCAAGCGACTAAGGAACGAAAACTTCTACAAGCCCAAGGTGGAGCAGGCAGCCAAGGACTTCATGAGACGGAACTTCACCCTGGAGGCCGAGTTCTACGACTTCGTCCGTCAGCGCCTTCTTCGACAGTACAGCGCCATCAGTGGCACTCCCGATACCTCCTGAAACAAGCCCTACAACTGAAACAAGCCCTACACCTCCCGACACCCCCTAAACCTCTAAATACCTCGTCCTAAAATCAAAACCCGGAGAAACAAAGGCTGAAATAATTATTCACTTTTCTTTCTTTCCCACCACTGAGATTCAGGGATGGCTTCAGGACTGGGGAAAATGTATTAAACACTTCGGTGATATCACATGCCAAAAATCAGTACCACAGTGTACAAGGTGCAGCTTAATAGCTTAACAAAAAAAATTAGAATAAAAACAAATGCATTCCCAGGAGATGATAGCCTTGTATGTATTCCTCAGTGTGCGTCATACAACACCAGCCAGAGATGATAATGTTTGTCTTCCTCTCCATGCATAAAATACATCAGCCAGAGGCGAAAGCCAAACCTCCGTTGTCCCCAAATCAAAAGCACAAATGTTGCTGGATATTCCAGATATTTGTTGTTCCCAAATCAAAAGCACAAGTATTGCTGGATATTCCAGGAGCAGTCAGGCTGCTCATCAGCGTCCCCTCAAGGAGGTTCCTTGACGCTGGTGAGGGGCTCTTGATCTAGGGAATTGGATCTGTGCTCCAGCTCCCTGAATTGAGCCTGAATGCCTTCCACCCCCCTCCAGACGGTGTATATTCCCGGCGGGTTTAGTGCTCCCCCATAATATTAATATAATAATGCTCATCAGCGTCAAAGCAGTTGCTACCAGAGAGACTTGTTACTAGTCAAACAGGCAAACATCCGTCCAGGTCTTCTAAAAAGGATAATGATCCTCGCGTCATGTCATATCCTCGTAGCTAGATCGCTAGCGCATTCATCTCAGATCTCACACACAGGTCCGGGGATCGATCCCCCAGTATGGCTGGAAAACATTAGGACGTTTCCATAAGTCATCTGCTGCTCAATGTTCACCTACAAGTAAATGGGGCACCTGGATGTTAGTCGACTGGTGCGGGTCGTCATGGGATGAAATTAACCTAATTTGGCCGAAATGTCTGCATAACAAGCGGCTTTCCATAGAGTAGTATGTTATTGACGTCAGCTATGGTCTGTATACTTTGTACATGTACTTGTAGAAATAGATTATTATTATTATTATTATTATTATTATTATTATTATTATTATTATTATTATTATTATTATTATTATTATTATTATATTGTGCCGGTGGTTCACGGGGTTTAGAATACTCCACATCAAATGTTCAGCCCAGAGGTCGAAGATGTTGCAGAGCATCTCCTGGCAGAGCTTGACGCAGGTGAAGGGGGGGGGCTCTTGATCCAAGGTAGTGTTGAACCCTGCGGGTCCGGCGTTCTAACATTCCCAAGGACTGAGCTCTAAGCAGAGCAATTTAACATCTGTAATAAAAGTTGACCCTGTAATGGTGTTTCTCTACCCTTATGTTTATGATGATGTGTTTACGTTACATATCTTGTCTGAGGACACCAGCATTATTTTTGTGCTTGTGATCTCTCATTAAAAATGTTGTACGTAACTGATGGCTTATTACATGCATAACTAAATGCCATCAATCTGTATCAATATTGTATCATACTAAAATATACTAAATATATTTAGGTACAATCACACACAAGTGCAGTTATACAAGTTATTAGGTGATTACAACGCTTTTATGTAAACTCTCATTTTCTGACTTGAGTTATACTAGGTAATTTATACTATGTATGGTAACTGTATTTATGTGTACCTTACCCAAGACAACCCCCCAAAAATGTCGTTCATAATTCCATTGGCGTTCTTGTAATATCTTATTATCAGCAGTCTAGTTATTAGACACGTTAGAAACTAATTGTGATTATAACCACTGCAATACAATAAACTAACTTAGGCCTGAACATCAAAATGGTATACAATACCGACAGGTTGTTAGGTAAGACACATATGCAACAGTTAGACAACTTTATTCCGAAACGTTTCGCCTACACAGTAGGCTTCTTCAGTCGAATACAGAAAATAGGCAGGAACAGTAGAGATGTGAAGACGATGTAATCAGTCCATCACCCTTGTAGTCGTAGAATTTGAGGTTGTCAGTCCCTCGGCCTGGAGAAGTTCAGTTCCATAGTCAGGAACTATCTGAAGATCAAGCGACAGTGCGGAGACTTAAATACTACTCTGCACCTCTCCTTCCGACAGTATTTAAGTCTCCGCACTGTCGCTTGATCTTCAGATAGTTCCTGACTATGGAACTGAACTTCTCCAGGCCGAGGGACTGACAACCTCAAATTCTACGACTACAAGGGTGATGGACTGATTACATCGTCTTCACATCTCTACTGTTCCTGCCTATTTTCTGTATTCGACTGAAGAAGCCTACTGTGTAGGCGAAACGTTTCGGAATAAAGTTGTCTAACTGTTGCATATGTGTCTTACCTAATAACTTAGGCCTGGTGGCAAAAACTCTCGCTTCACACGCTGAGGGTCCGGGTTAGATTCCCGGCAATGGTGGAAACATTGAGCATGTTTCCTTACACCTCTTGCCCATCTTTACCCCTCAAGGGAGGTTCCTTGATGCTGGTGAGGGGCTCTTGATCTAGGGAATTGGATCTGTGCTCCAGTTCCTTGAATTAAGCCTGAATACCTTCCATTCCCCCTTCCCCCACAGGCGCTGTATAATCCTACGGGTTTAGCGCTTCCCAATGATAATTGCACATGTTCACCCATTAATAAAATAGGTACCTGGGTGTTAATCGACTGGTGTGGGTCTCATCCTGGGACAAAACTGACCTAATTTGCTCGAAACTTCTGCATAACAAGGGGCTTTCTATAGAGTAGTATGTCATTGATGTCAGCTAGGCCTGTATACCTTTTACATGTACTTGTAGTAAATAAAAGTATTATTATTATTAATTATTATTATTATAAGAGGGCACTCCCTCAACTACCTCAAGTCATACCTCAGCAACAGAAGCCAATATGTGTACACAAATGGGGCAAACTCTTCCGCACAGCCAATTACAGTTGGTGTCCCACAGGGAAGTGTCCTTGGCCCTCTTCTCTTTCTCCTATACATAAATTACCTACCAAATGCCTCGCAATTACTCAAACCCACACTATTTGCAGGTGACACTACATACGTCTTCTCTCACTCGAGCCCAGTCATGCTAGCCAATACTGTAAATACCGAATTACAGAAAATATCTACCTGGATGAAGACTAACAAACTTACACTAAACATTGACAAAACCTACTTCATTCAGTTTGGTAACAGAGCTACAGATGTCCCTCTTAACATAATGATAAACGGATCACCTATCACAAAGCTAACAGAGGGAAAATTCTTAGGAATCCACCTTGACAATAGACTCAAATTTCATACACATATACAACAAATTTCTAAGAAAATTTCCAAGACCGTAGGCATACTATCGAAGATACGGTACTATGTTCCACAGTCAGCCCTCCTGGCCCTATATCACTCTCTTATTTACCCCTATCTCACCTATGGAATTTGTGCATGGGGCTCAACAACAATTAACCATCTCGGACCACTAATTACCCAACAAAAGGCTGCAGTCAGAATGATAAATTCCCACTACAGGAAGCACACTCCACCAATATTCAAAACACTAAACCTACTCACCATACAAAACATCCATACTTATTACTGCACCTATTACATACATAGAACACTTAACTCTGATATTAACCCTCCCCTCAAACATCTCCTTGCCAACCTCAACAGAACACATGACCATAACACAAGGCACAGATCACTCTTTGATGTTCCTCGTGTCCATCTCACACTATGCAAAAACTCAATGCACATAAAAGGCCCTAAAATCTGGAATTCATTACCTGTAAATATAAAAGAAACACTACCTGTTTATAAATTCAAGTCTCTTCTCGAAGTTCACTTACTCACCCAAAACCAAATAAATACTGAATAACTGAACCTTATAAATTGTATATCATAAATGTTTCTTATAATTATATCACATAAATGTTAAACCAAAAACCCAATCTAACTTTATTTTTTAAATACACTACCTAACAGAACACTCCATTCTACTGAATGTACAACAATGCATGCAACCATATGACCTGTATTTAGTTAGTTTAGTTTAATATGTTTATTATGCACCCCATACCCATCCTGTGGGCGGTAGTCAAAAGATTACAGAGGTACATAATTGGTCCAGGGACTGGACTCCAAAGTTTTGATAGCTGAGCAAGTGACCTGTATTTGTAATACTCATTTGTGCTTTATTATTCTGTTTACAATAATGTTTTATCACTGATTACATCATTGCTTAGTTAATTTCAAGTTAAATTTAAGCCTGCCTGTAATGCTATGCATACAAGTGGCTTTGGCATGCTGCTATTACCTGTATTTTTTTGTACCTCTGTAAGTATGTTCAAATTATTAAATAAATAAATTATTTACAAGGTCCACAGTGAGTACGGTAATATGTGTGCGGCTCCCTCAGCTCTGACCAGCCTTTATTTCCAACAAGTTTGAAAGGTTGTTTACACTGTGATGTATATTATTTGTGGAGGCAAGACGACCACGGTGGGAGGGGGAGTTGAATGATAGCTCTAGGCCTTTCGTGTTGCAATCAACACATCAGGAGCTTGCAATGTTGCAGAATTGGGTGCAGTCCAAGCAAATATGTTTTAGAGGAAGAATTTTTTATCAAATCGAGCAAAAACGTTCCCTATGAACACATTTACTTGGACTTCATCATCCTTTATGCAACATTGCAAGCTCCTGATAATTGCAACACGAAAGACCTAGAGCTATCACTCAACTCTCCCCGCATCTTCTATAGCTTGTTCGCGATATTTGCTTAATATCTCTTAAGTATATACTGAGAATTAACTATATATAAATATATATTTATATTATATATAATGTATATGTTTTAGTTACAGGTCTTTTAGGTTCAGCGCTTCTAATTTTTATTATAATTAGGTACAGGTATACATAACTACAGTTATATGAATTTAGGTGATTTTAATTATCATGCATACTCCAGGTACATTAACAAGTGTAAATTATTGGTAATAAGAAGAGGTCAAGGTCACTGTGTTTCTGCAGGTGTCCCACAGGTCACTGTGTTTCTGCAGGTGTGCCACAGGTCACGGTGTTTCTGCAGGCGTCCCACAGGTCACTGTGTTTCTGCAGGCATCCCACAGGTCACTGTTTCTGCAGGCGTCCCACAGGTCACGGTGTTTCTGCAGGCGTCCCACAGGTCACGGTGTTTTGCAGGCGTGCAGGCAGGCGTCCCACAGGTCACGGTGTTTCTGCAGGAGTCCCACAGGTCACGGTGTTTCTGCAGGTCCCACATCACCACAGGTCACAGTGTTTCTGCAGGCATCCCACAGGTCACGGTGTTTCTGCAGGCATCCCACAGGTCACGGTGTTTCTGCAGGCGTCCCACAGGTCACTGTGTTTCTGCAGGCATCCCACAGGTCACGGTGTTTCTGTTTCTGCAGGCGTCCCACCACGGTGTTTCTGCAGGCGTCCCACAGGTCACTGTTTCTGCAGGCATCCCACAGGTCACGGTGTTTCTGCAGGCGTCCCACAGGTCACGGTGTTTCTGCAGGCGTCCCACAGGTCACGGTGTTTCTGCAGGCGTCCCACAGGTCACTGTGTTTCTGCAGGCGTCCCACAGGTCACGGTGTTTCTGCAGGCGTCCCACAGGTCACGGTGTTTCTGCAGGCGTCCCACAGGTCACGGTGTTTCTGCAGGCGTCCCACAGGTCACGGTGTTTCTGCAGGCGTCCCACAGGTCACGGTGTTTCTGCAGGCGTCCCACAGGTCACGGTGTTTCTGCAGGTGTCCCACAGGTCACGGTGTTTCTGTAGGCATCCCACAGGTCACTGTGTTTCTGCAGGCATCCCACAGGTCATGGTGTTTCTGCAGGTGTCCCACAGGTCACTGTTTCTGCAGGCGTCCCACAGGTCACTGTGTTTCTGCAGGCGTCCCACAGGTCACGGTGTTTCTGCAGGTGTCCCACAGGTCACTGTGTTTCTGCAGGCGTCCCACAGGTCACGGTGTTTCTGCAGGCATCCCACAGGTCACGGTGTTTCTGCAGGCGTCCCACAGGTCACTGTGTTTTTGCAGGCGTCCCACAGGTCACGGTGTTTCTGCAGGCGTCCCACAGGTCACGGTGTTTCTGCAGGCGTCCCACAGGTCACTGTGTTTCTGCAGGCGTCCCACAGGTCACGGTGTTTCTGCAGGCGTCCCACAGGTCACGGTGTTTCTGCAGGCGTCCCACAGATCACGGTGTTTCTGCAGGCGTCCCACAGATCACGGTGTTTCTGCAGGCGTCCCACAGGTCACGGTGTTTCTGCAGGTGTCCCACAGGTCATGGTGTTTCTGCAGGTGTCCCACAGGTCACGGTGTTTCTGCAGGTGTCCCACAGGTCACGGTGTTTCTGCAGGTGTCCCACAGGTCACGGTGTTTCTGCAGGCGTCCCACAGGTCATAGTGTTTCTGCAGGCGTCCCACAGGTCATGGTGTTTCTGCAGGCATCCCACAGGTCACGGTGTTTCTGCAGGTGTCCCACAGGTCACGGTGTTTCTGCAGGCATCCTACGGGTCACGGTGTTTCTGCAGGTGTCCCACGGGTCACAGTGTTTCTGCAGGCGTCCCATGGATTACGGTGTTTCTGCAGGCGTCCCACAGATCACGGTGTTTCTGCAGGCGTCCCACAGATCACGGTGTTTCTGCAGGCGTCCCACAGGTCACGGTGTTTCTGCAGGTGTCCCACAGGTCATGGTGTTTCTGCAGGTGTCCCACAGGTCACGGTGTTTCTGCAGGTGTCCCACAGGTCACGGTGTTTCTGCAGGTGTCCCACAGGACACGGTGTTTCTGCAGGTGTCCCACAGGTCACGGTGTTTCTGCAGGTGTCCCACAGGTCACGGTGTTTCTGCAGGTGTCCCACAGGTCACGGTGTTTCTGCAGGTGTCCCACAGGTCATGGTGTTTCTGCAGGCGTCCCACAGGTCACAGTGTTTCTGCAGGCGTCCCACAGGTCACGGTGTTTCTGCAGGTGTCCCACGGGTCACGGTGTTTCTGCAGGCATCCTACGGGTCACGGTGTTTCTGCAGGTGTCCCACGGGTCACAGTGTTTCTGCAGGCGTCCCATGGATTACGGTGTTTCTGCAGGCGTCCCACAGGTCACGGTGTTTCTGCAGGCGTCCCACAGGCCATGGTGTTTCTGCAGGTGTCCCACGGGTCACGGTGTTTCTGCAGGCGTCCCACGGGTCACAGTGTTTCTGCAGGCATCCCACAGGTCAGTGTTTCTGCAGGTGTCCCACAGGTCACGGTGTTTCTGCAGGCATCCCACAGGTCATGGCAATTTTCAATGTTAACACTATTTTTGAGTGTTGGGAATTAGTAAGTAAATAACTTCATTTATTTAGCCACAGGTACATGTATATGTGTGACCCCAGGTACACGCAAGTACAATTAGCATACATTGTAAAATTTGTATAAATTACCCTAGGATAACCCCGACAACTTGTGAAGGAACAGATGAAGCTAAAGTTGTTCTCCAAGCTTGACGGTCACCGACAGTAGGTAAGCTTGATGGTGACTAACAGTAGGTAAGCTTGATGGTGACTGACAGTAGGTAAGCTTGACACAGCAGGCAGAGGCCAGCTTGAACACTGCCACCACAGGTAAGACAGAGAGAGGTAACACATGTCTTTATACTTGGAAGAGAATTCCGTGCCTTGAGGGAGAGGAGGTGCCTTAACAAGGGTGAGAGGAGCTCTTGATCCAAGGAACTGAAGTTATCCTCCCCTTCCTCAGATTGAACCTAAACATTTCTCTTTACCCTAGGCTCTGTATGACCTTTCTTAGTCTTCCAACTGATGCCTTTAATAAGAAGTTTTTATTTCTACAAGTACATGTACAAGGGATATAGGCCTATAGAAAGCCGCTTGTTATGCAGAGCGTTTCCCACAAATTAGGTCAGTTTTGTCCCAGGATGCGACCCACACCAGTCGACTAATACCCAGGTACTGTGCCTATTTTACTGATGTGTGAACAGGGACAGCAGGTGTCCTATGGAAACACGTCCTAATGTTTTCCAGCCGTACCTGGGAATCAATCCCCAGACCACAGTGTATGAATTGTGTATGCTAGCGATTGAACTAGGGAACACCTACAAACCTTCTAATATAAACCTACAAACCTTCTAATATAAAATAATTCCAATTATGAATGTATAGGTATTTTGTCATAATTTTTATGTACAGTAGAACCCCTGTATCCACAGATTTGGTTTCAGTGATCCACGATTTGCCATGGACCAAAAATAACCCTTAACCTTGCTTAATAATGACCCCAAAGTGCAAAAATTGTGATGCTGACAGTTCTTTAAAGCCTAAGAGAAGCTGTGAAGTGCTTCCCATCAATGAAAAAGTTCTATTTCTTGACTTATTGCGCATAATTTATCAAACTTTATCATAGGTATATATGTAAATGAAAAAAAAAATCCATGTAGGGTTTGCTACTATCCACGTTTTCGGGTATCTACGGTGGCCTGGTGGCTAAAGCTCCCGCTTCACACTCGGAGGGCCCGGGTTCGATTCTCGGCGGGTGGAAACATTTCGACATGTTTCCTTACACTTGTTGTCCTGTTCACCTAGCAGCAAATAGGTACCTGGGTGTTAGTTGACTGGTGTGGGTCGCATCCTGGGGGACAAGATTGAGGACCCCAATGGAAATAAGTTAGTCCTTGATGACGTACTGAGTTTCTTGGGTTATCCTGGGTGGCTAACCCTCTGGGGTTAAAAATCCTAACGAAATCTTATCCTATCTTCACGGTAGGCCTTGGAACATATCCCCAGCAGATATGGGGGGACTACTGTACTGCAATATGCTGAAAATTAAATTAGAAAAGATTCTTACTCACCACTAATGTAATTTACAGTAGTGTAATAATCTGAAAAAAAAAAAAAGCAGCTCACTTTATGGCAGCCCAAATAAATTCTTCCAATGCTTAGCTGTGTTACTATAGCTGTAGAACCTTTTTTTTTTTTTCTCTCCAGATTTTAAATTCATGACAGCACTGGTTGTCTGATACTAACTCACATACAACCCTGTTGAACACTAACTCCTGTTTACTTGAATAATTGGGGACTTTATAAAGGTTTGTTAGTGAACTAATTTCAGACCACAAAGAAGTAACTTGCTATAATACTATTAAAAAAATAGTTATAACTACGACCGTAATTTTTAAAGGGGTGGATCGGTAAGCCAGTGAAAGGCCTCGGTCAGATGACCAAAAGCTCCAATGGCGGGTCATCACATGACTAAGACCCACATCAAGAAACACTTGTCCTGTTTCCTGACAAACCTTACCTAACCTAATATTTAATGTATTTTGGTAATAGAAATACAATACTACCTTAGATCACTGTATTTTTGTGAGATTGGGGAGCATCAGGTCTTATCAGATATAAACTTATTTTCTCCAAGTACGTATTTCACTTCACAAACGCTTAACTCTTCAAATGGGTAGTCAGACACCTAAAGTCAGCACCTGACCACATGGGCTGTGGTTTGTACGTCAGTTTGTGTGGCCAGCAGTAACAGCCTGGTTGATCAGGCCCTGATCCACTGTGAGGCCTGGTCAAGGACCAGGTCTCGGGGACATTACCATTTTACCTACGAGGTGCACAACTATCAGGGTGACGAGAGCAAGAGATGTTTTAAGTACGTATTGTACCTGCATAACAAATATCATACTTGGATTTATATTTTATGATAAAATATTAGGCCAAGTTATGTTTATATTTTTATTTATAATTTTGGTCAGTATCATGAAGTCAGATTTGGGAATGGAAAGTATTTAGTGATCTGGGGCCCAGAAGCTGCACTTACTCCAAGCAGCAGGTTGGTAGTCTGCATTGTTGATCATTAGGGCTTAGGCTGTTAGGAATCAGTTTTATTTTTAGTTTTGTTAAAGGTTAAATACTGTACTCTAGATTTTAGATTTTGCCACCAAAGTGACTAGTTTATTGTGCAACCCATATCCATCCTGTGGACAATAGCTCAAGAGCATATGGATACACAAAAGGCTTAGGAACCAGACACCAAAAGGGTTTACAGGAATACATTTGGTTTATATCTACAGTTTACTTATCTGTTACAAGCAAGTTTAGGAAATTTGTTTAATACTATGTATGTACTGTACTCTGATTATAGTGTTGTTAGTTTTTTGTTTGTGTTGCCTGTTAAATGTATTATGTTGTAATTTGCCTATATGTTTCTCTTCTCTCTTTTGATTGATATGGCTATTGAATTTTGAAATATGAAATTATTGGTCTTAACTCTTTCTCTCTGGAAGTCTAGACTAATTTTTAATTACATTCTGTACTGCAGTGTTTTTGTCAGAAGCTAAAAATACAATATAAAAGACAAAATTCTGATATAATAGTTTGTGCATGCATCAGTAATGTAGAATATGTATAGATTTGTATTATTCTTTCCCATGTAAATATCCAGTCTTTCATTGCCCATACTTTTTGTTACTTTCATTACTTTGGTCTTTACTTTGTTTACTTGTGTCTTTTGATATATACCTTCCCAAATTCCTCCATCAACCTTTGCAACTTTTCAGAATATCCCAAAAGAACTGTAATTGAATAATAAAATATCCATGTTCAGGAGACATCTTTCAGATGTGTAATAAATTTTCCTGATTGATTTATTGTGCAGACAAAGTATGGGTCAACAAGCATGAAAATCATCCCTCTCCAAGGGACTACAACCAGATAGTGGCAAGATTGTGGGCAGCAGATCAAAGACTATGAGCACTGAAGATCTTAATTCTCTGATTTTGGCTTCACTGGTTCACCCCAAAAAACGAAATGGTGGATTATCCAGTAATATTCAAGCTCCAGCCACTGTTTGCAGGTTTGTTTGTATGTACTTGTCACCTTAAAAATGTACACAAATTTACATATCCTTAATTATGTATATATATTGCTATTAATTTTTCCAACCATCTTCAGGGGTATATCCTGCAGTAGCGTCATCCCTAATATTCACTTGCCCTTGCATATTGGACAATTTAATAGAGACTTGAAATATTTTAAGACATTTTACAGATCATTATGGTTATCAGACAGTTTCATTTTTGTTGTACTACATTAGCAGTGGGTGAGAAGGCAGGTTTCTTAAGTACTGTATTTTAACATGCTACATATAATACACAAATAGAAAACTGCTTTTAGAATCCTGCTGTCCTTGTTCACCTAGCAATAAGTAGGTATCTGGGTGTTAGTTGACTGGCATGGGTTGCAGCCTGGGGACAAAATTAATCTAAATTGCTCGATATGCTCTGCATAACCAGGGGCTTTCTATAAAGTATGTCAGTGATGTCTGCTAGGTTTGTATATGTTGTATCATGTACTTGTAGAAATAAAGTATATTATTATTAAATATTAATGATGCCAAAATAACTGAATCTGTGAAATGTTTCTAGTTTGGCAATTTAGTGTTTAGCAGGATGAGGTTTTGAACTTAGTTTATTATTAACTGAAAATAAATTAACATTAATATGAATTTTGGCATTTTGATAAGTCTGATTTAATTATTGGGATGCCATAAACCATGAATATTCATTCCTGGTCATACGTATTTTATTATCTGAAAAAGAGTACATCATCTATTTTTATGTGATTATGAATTCAAAATAAAAGAAGAGTATAATATAAGAGAGGCTTGAGAATGTGATTAATGAACAGAGGAAATATTTTACTGCCACGAATGTCTACCCTGATTATTTTGGATTATTTTTAAATTACCTAGGTAGTAGGTTGGTAGACAGCAGCTGCCCAGGGAGGTACTACCGTCCTGCCAAGTGAGTGTAAAACGGAAGCCTGTAATTGTTTTACACAATGGTAGGATTGCTGATGTCTTTTTTTTCTGTCTCATACACATGCAAGGCTTCAGGTACGTCTTGATACTTCTACTTACACTTAGGTCACACTACACATACATGTACAAGCATATATATACACACCTCTCTGGGTTTTCTAATATTTTCTTACTAGTTCTTGTTCTTGTTGTTTATTTTCTCTTACCTCCATGGGGAAGTGGAACAGAATTCTTCCTCCGTAAGCCATGCGTGTTGTAGGAGGCAACTAAAATGCCGGGAGCAAGGGGCTAGTAACCTCTTCTCCTGTATATATTACTAAATGTAAAAGGAGAAACTTTCGTTTTTCCTTTTGGGCCACCCCGCCTCGGTGGGATACGGCCGGTGTGTTGAAAGAAAGAAGAAGACACATGCAAGATTTCAGGTACGTCCTGCTACTTCTACTTACACTTAGGTCACACTACACATACATGTACAAGCATATATATACACACCTCTCTGGGTTTTCTTCTATTTTCTTTCTAGTTCTTGTTCTTGTTTATTTCCACTTACCTCCATGGGGAAGTGCAACAGAATTCTTCCTCCATAAGCCATGCGTGTTGTAAGAGGCGACTAAAATGCCAGGAGCATGGGGCTAGTAACCCCTTCTCCTGTATATATTACTAAATGTAAAAGGAGAAACTTTCGTTTTTCCTTTTGGGCCACCCCGCCTCGGTGGGATACGGCCGGTGTGTTGAAAAAAAAAAATTAAATTGGCATTTATTTTGTTTAAAAAATTGGCCAAATTACAGACTTCTGTGCACTTGCAGGGTAGTTGAATGGGTGGTTTCTTGTGCAAAGCAATAGAATGGAAGGCATACTAGAAAAATTCGTAAGAATTTGGCTGAATAGAGCATTGGAATTGGCTCAAAATAGAACTCAGTGGGCGAAATTGCTGATGTGTAAATTGCACTCAGACCACTAAATTTGTGCCTGCATGATTTGGAAAATTTTCCATGAAATTTTGTACTTTTGGTGTCATTACTTTCAGAAAAAGATTCTTTACCATTTTTTTTTTTTTCAAATGAACACAAAGAGCAACATTAATTTTGTTGTCACCCTCAGAAATAATTTCGTGTAATTCAGTAGAGAAATTCCCTGCAACCATGTGGTCAGTAGGGAACAAAAAGGCACAAAATACCATGACTGGAGCAATACACAAATAACCCACACACAGGAGAGAAGGTTATGATGACGTTTTGGTCCGACCTGGACTTGTAAATAGTCCAAGTCAGACTGAAATATTGCTGTAAGGCTTCTGTCTCCTGTGTAAGGTAATGTGGTTAGCAGAAGCACATTCACCAGAAAATTTAATGTTATGCAAATTTATTATTTTTATTTATTATCACACTGGCCAATTCCCACCAAGGCAGGGTGGCCCAAAAAAGAAAAACTTTCACCATCATTCACTCCATCACTGTCTTGCCAGAAGGGTGCTTTACACTACAGTTTTTAAACTGCAACATTAACACCCCTCCTTCAGAGTGCAGGCACTGTACTTCCCATCTCCAGGACTCAAGTCCGGCCTGCCAGTTTCCCTGAACCCCTTCATAAATGTTACTTTGCTCACACTCCAACAGCACATCAAGTATTAAAAACCATTTGTCTCCATTCACTCCTATCAAACACACTCACACATGCCTGCTGGAAGTCCAAGCCCCTCGCACACAAAACCTCCTTTACCCCCTCCCTCCAACCTTTCTTAGGCCGACCCCTACCCCGCCTTCCTTCCACTACAGACTGATACACTCTTGAAGTCACTCTGTTTTGCTCCATTCTCTCTACATGTCCGAACCACCTCAACAACCCTTCCTCAGCCCTCTGGACAACAGTTTTGGTAATCCCGCACCTCCTCCTAACTTCCAAACTACGAATTCTCTGCATTATATTCACACCACACATTGCCCTCAGACATGACATCTCCACTGCCTCCAGCCTTCTCCTCGCTGCAACATTCATCACCCATGCTACACACCCATATAAGAGCGTTGGTAAAACTATATTCTCATACATTCCCCTCTTTGCCTCCAAGGACAAAGTTCTTTGTCTCCACAGACTCCTAAGTGCACCACTCACCCTTTTCCCCTCATCAATTCTATGATTCACCTCATCTTTCATAGACCCATCCGCTGACACGTCCACTCCCAAATATCTGAATACATTCACCTCCTCCATACTCTCTCCCTCCAATCTGATATCCAATCTTTCATCACCTAATCTTTTTGTTATCCTCATAACCTTACTCTTTCCTGTCTTCACTTTTAATTTTCTTCTTTTGCACACCCTACCAAATTCATCCACCAGTCTCTGCAATTTCTCTTCAGAATCTCCCAAGAGCATAGTGCCATCAGCAAAGAGCAACTGTGACAACTCCCACTTTATGTGTGATTCTTTATCTTTTAACTCCACGCCTCTTGCCAAGACCCTCGCATTTACTTCTCTTACAACCCCATCTATAAATATATTAAACAACCACGGTGACATCACACATCCTTGTCTAAGGCCTACTTTTACTGGGAAATAATTTCCCTCTTTCCTACATACTCTAACTTGAGCCTCACTATCCTCGTAAAAACTCTTCACTGCTTTCAGTAACCTACCTCCTACACCATACACATGCAACATCTGCCACATTGCCCCCCTATCCACCCTGTCATACGCCTTTTCCAAATCCATAAATGCCACAAAGACCTCTTTAGCCTTATCTAGGCTTTAGGAAAGGTAGGGGGTGTGTGGACCAGGTGTTTACAGTGAAACATATAAGTGAACAGTATTTAGATAAGGCTAAAGAGGTCTTTGTGACATGTAGAGAGAATGGAGCGAAACAGAATGACTTCAAGAGTGTATCAGTCTGTAGTGGAAGGAAGGCGGGGTAGGGGTCGGCCTAGGAAAGGTTGGAGGGAGGGGGTAAAGGAGGTTTTGTGTGCGAGGGGCTTGGACTTCCAGCAGGCATGCGTGAGTGTGTTGGATAGGAGTGAATGGAGACGAATGGTTTTTAATACTTGACGTGCTGTTGGAGTGTGAGCAAAGTAACATTTATGAAGGGGTTCAGGGAAACCGGCAGGCCGGACTTGAGTCCTGGAGATGGGAAGTACAGTGCCTGCACTCTGAAGGAGGGGTGTTAATGTTGCAGTTTAAAAACTGTAGTGTAAAGCACCCTTCTGGCAAGACAGTGATGGAGTGAATGATGGTGTAAGTTTTTCTTTTTCGGGCCACCCTGCCTTGGTGGGAATCGGCCAGTGTGATAATAAAAAAAAATTGTGTGTTTCACTGTAAACACCTGGTCCACACACCCCCTAACTTTCCTAAACCCTCCTTGTTCATCTGCTATCCTATTCTCCGTCTTACTCTTAATTCTTTCAATAATAACTCTACCATACACTTTACCAGGTATACTCAACAGACTTATCCCCCTATAATTTTTGCACTCTCTTTTGTCCCCTTTGCCTTTATACAAAGGAACTATGCATGCTCTCTGCCAATCCCTAGGTACCTTACCCTCTTCCATACATTTATTAAATAATTGCACCAACCACTCCAAAACTATATCCCCACCTGCTTTTAACATTTCTATCTTTATCCCATCAATCCCGGCTGCCTTACCCCCTTTCATTTTACCTACTGCCTCACGAACTTCCCCCACACTCACAACTGGCTCTTCCTCACTCCTACAAGATGTTATTCCTCCTTGCCCTATACACGAAATCACAGCTTCCCTATCTTCATCAACATTTAACAATTCCTCAAAATATTCCCTCCGTCTTCCCAATACCTCTAACTCTCCATTTAATAACTCTCCTATTTTTAACTGACAAATCCATTTGTTCTCTAGGCTTCCTTAACTTGTTAACCTCACTCCAAAACTTTCTCTTATTTTCAACAAAATTTGTTGATAACATCTCACCCACTCTCTCATTTGCTCTCTTTTTACATTGCTTCACCACTCTCTTAACCCTTCTCTTTTTCTCCATATACTCTTCCCTCCTTGCATCACTTCTACTTTGTAAAAACTTCTCATATGCTAACTTTTTCTCCCTTACTACTCTCTTTACATCATCATTCCACCAATCGCTCCTCTTCCCTCCCGCACCCACTTTCCTGTAACCACAAACTTCTGCTGAACACTCTAACACTACATTTTTAAACCTACCCCATACCTCTTCGACCCCATTGCCTATGCTCTCATTAGCCCATCTATCCTCCAATAGCTGTTTATATCATACCCTAACTGCCTCCTCTTTTAATTTATAAACCTTCACCTCTCTCTTCCCTGATGCTTCTATTCTCCTTGTATCCCATCACCTTTTACTCTCAGTGTAGCTACAACTAGAAAGTGATCTGATATATCTGTGGCCCCTCTATAAACATGTACATCCCGAAGTCTACTCGACAGTCTTTTATCTACCAATACATAATCCAACAAACTACTGTCATTTCGCCCTACATCATATCTTGTATACTTATTTATCCTCTTTTTCTTAAAATATGTATTACCTATAACTAAACCCCTTTCTATACAAAGTTCAATCAAAGGGCTCCCATTATCATTTACACCTGGCACCCCAAACTTACCTACCACACCCTCTCTAAAAGTTTCTCCTACTTTATCATTCAGATCCCCTACCACAATTACTCTCTCACTTGGTTCAAAGGCTCCTATACATTCACTTAACATCTCCCAAAATCTCTCTCTCTCTCCTCTACATTCCTCTCTTCTCCAGGTGCATACACGCTTATTATGACCCACTTTTCGCATCCAACCTTTACTTTAATCCACGTAATTCTTGAATTTACACATTCATATTCTCTTTTCTCCTTCCATAACTGATCCTTCAACATTACTGCTACCCCTTCCTTTGCTCTAACTCTCTCAGATACTCCAGATTTAATCCCATTTATTTCCCCCCACCGAAACTCCCCTACCCCCTTCAGCTTTGTTTCACTTAGGGCCAGCACATCCAACTTCTTTTCATTCATAACATCAGCAATCATCTGTTCCTTGTCATCCGCACTACATCCACGCACATTCAAGCATCCCAGTTTTATAAAGTTTTTCTTCTTCTCTTTTTTAGTAAATGTCTACAGGAGAATGGGTTACTAGCCCATTGCTCCCGGCATTTTAGTCGCCTCATATGACACGCATGGCTTACGGAGGAAAGATTCTTTTCCACTTCCCCATGGACAATAGAAGAAATAAAGAAGAACAAGAGCTATTTAGAAAAAGGAGAAAAACCTAGATGTATGTATATATATATGCATGTGCGTGTCTGTGAAGTGTGACCAAAGTGTAAGTAGGAGTAGCAAGATATCCCTGTTATCTAGTGTGTTTATGAGACAGAAAAAGAAACCAGCAATCCTACCATCATGAAAAACAGTTACAGGTTTCTGTTTCACAGTCATCTGGCAGGACAGTAGTACTTCCCTGGGTGGTTGCTGTCTACCAACCTACTACAACCTACAATTTGAACTTGTGGAACCAACCTGTACTTAACGAGAACTCTTGTTCAGGCCTTCCTTTCTCATCACAGTTGTATAGTAGCACTGTAAGATTTTTTTTCATATTAAGATAAATTTAAGTGGTGCACCTCTCTTGTTTTTTTCTGCTCAATCCACTCTGCCAACTTTCCTGTCTTGTTTAGCTTTTGTGACCGGTTTGTCATTTTTTCCACGAAGGCGCTACCTGAGGTACTTGTTGCACAAGCTCATATCTTCACATTGCTCTTTCTAATTGTGCAAATTGATACCTCATTCAGTCCATAGGTTCACATGGTTTCCTCCACACATAAGCCTTTAAGCTTATGAAGATCTGTTTTCTTCATAGCACCAAGACCATGGTTGTGCTTCATTGCACTTCCAGGATCATTCCCTTCCTCTTGGGTGCCATGGTTACTGTAGAGATGAGAAATGATAGCATAGATTTAAAATAGATTTGTTGACACAGGCAGAGTCTGGTATTGGGCATGTACGAATATTATTTTTATTACAGTAATGACCAAGTGCCAAACCTCCAGGTCATACAGTGCTGGCACATATGAACAAAGCACCAAGACGAGGGAGGTTGTATACATTATGTAAGCCTCCTCTGAAAGACAGTGGACTCGCTCATAGGCTCACTCACTTGGTGCATGACACATTTTTTCCCTACATACACCTTGCTGTGTAAACTAGCTAATACGACATGTTCGCCAAAAATATGCCGCAATTTTGTAAACGTGTTAATGCAAAAAAGCATAAATATATTGCATGTTAGTAGACAGTCTACTGCACTGTAAAACAGATACTGACTTGGAATATCTAGATATGACCATGTCAGTTAAATACTGTGCTAAGAAAGGCATTCAGGCTATGACAGTTAAATGCCTGGTAACAATGGCCTGTCCTTCTCAGCTCCATGTGTTTCATGTTTGTGATTGTTTATATTCTAGTTCAAGGAATGGGACTTTACCTTCCCTTCCTTGGATCAGCCCTGAATGCCTTTCATTTCTCAGGTGCTATATGACCCCTACAGGTTTAGTACTTCCCTATGAATAAAATTAAATTATGGATTTTACCTTTGGTGATTTTTTTTGTATTCTTTATTGCCAAGAGAGCTGAGTGAGGGAAGTAAAGGAGGTTTTGTGGGTGAGGGGCTTCGGCAACAGCCTTGTGCGACCATGTTAGATAGGAGTGAGTAATGTAACTATCAACAGGAATATCATCAAACACTGGAACAGGCATATGGTGCGTAACCTGAAGACTCCCTGTCTTCAAGAATAATATAAGCAGCTACAAGAAGAAAAACAAACTCCATAGTTGACCTGAGAGGTTGTGACAGCTACAGTCTCTTTACACTCAGGTAAATTTATAAACTACATGCTGAATGACAAAGGTCTTTACAGTGTTAAAATATCCATGCTAGGGAAACATTGTTGTCAGCTCTTTTATTTATACAGTCATACCTTGCTTTGCATCATTTCAGCCTACATCAAATTCACTTTTATGTCACTTTTCTAGAGTAAATTTCAGTTCAATGAATGTCATTATGTCTGATTTTACACCACTCAGCAACGTCACCTACATCACAATTTTTAATTGTGTTCGTTATTCTTTAAAAGTTATGACTAAAATGTGTTTTTAGTGTTCTTTAAGGTTTAGCAATAGTTATACAGTGGACCCTCGACTAACGCTATTAGTCCGTTCCTGAGAGCTCATCGTTAGTCAGAATAATCGTTAGTCAAGTTAATTTTCCCCATAAGAAATAATGGAAATCAAATTAATCCGTGCAAGACACCCAAAAGTATTGAAAAAAAAAAATTTTAATACACACAAACTGAAGAAGACATGCACAGTTACATGACACTTACCTTTATTGAAGATCTGGTGATGATTGATGGGATGGGAAGAGGGGAGTGTGTTGATGGTCTTACCTTAGGTCAGTGTCCCAGGATGCGACCCACACCAGTCGACTAACACCCGGGTACCCATTTTTACTGATGTGGAACATAGACAACAGGTGGAAAGAAACACGTCCAAAGTTTCTACTCTGGCTGGGAATCGAACCCAGGCCCTCACCGTGTGAAGCGAGAGCGTTAACCACCAGGCCACCAGGCAAGTCCTTTTTCGGGGTTACTTCCCTTCTTCTTTTAATGCCACTAGGACCAGCTTGAGAGTCACTGGACCTCTGTCGCACAACATATCTGCCCATAGAGGCCTGTACCTCCCGTTCCTTTATGACATTCCTAAAGTGTTTCACAACATTGTCAGTGTCACCATTAAACACTTGTTCAGGTTTCAGTCCTTCACTGTCTATGTACTCCTTGAATTCCTGCACATATTAGGTGATGAAAGATTGGATATCAGATTGGAGGGAGAGAGTATGGAGGAGGTGAACGTATTCAGATATTTGGGAGTGGACGTGTCAGCGGATGGGTCTATGAAAGATGAGGTGAATCATAGAATTGATGAGGGAAAAAGAGTGAGTGGTGCACTTAGGAGTCTGTGGAGACAAAGAACTTTGTCCTTGGAGGCAAAGAGGGGAATATATGAGAGTATAGTTTTACCAACGCTCTTATATGGGTGTGAAGCGTGGGTGATGAATGTTGCAGCGAGGAGAAGGCTGGAGGCAGTGGAGATGTCATGTCTGAGGGCAATGTGTGGTGTGAATATAATGCAGAGAATTCGTAGTTTGGAAGTTAGGAGGAGGTGCGGGATTACCAAAACTGTTGTCCAGAGGGCTGAGGAAGGGTTGTTGAGGTGGTTCGGACATGTAGAGAGAATGGAGCGAAACAGAATGACTTCAAGAGTGTATCAGTCTGTAGTGGAAGGAAGGCGGGGTAGGGGTCGGCCTAGGAAAGGTTGGAGGGAGGGGGTAAAGGAGGTTTTGTGTGCGAGGGGCTTGGACTTCCAGCAGGCATGCGTGAGCGTGTTTGATAGGAGTGAATGGAGACAAATGGTTTTTAATACTTGACGTGCTGTTGGAGTGTGAGCAAAGTAACATTTATGAAGGGATTCAGGGAAACCGGCAGGCTGGACTTGAGTCCTGGAGATGGGAAGTACAGTGCCTGCACTCTGAAGGAGGGGTGTTAATGTTGCAGTTTAAAAACTCTAGTGTAAAGCACCCTTCTGGCAAGACAGTGATGGAGTGAATGATGGTGAAAGTTTTTCTTTTTCGGGCCACCCTGCCTTGGTGGGAATCGGCCAGTGTGATAATAAAAAAATAAAATAATTTTTCAGCTGCTTTTTGGTCCAAACTGGCAGCCTCACCATGCCTTATCACACTATGTATGCCACTACGATTCTTAAATCTCTCAAACCAACCTTTGCTGGCCTTAAATTCACTCACATCACTACTAGTTGCTGGCATTTTTCTAATTAAATCGTCATGCAACTTCCTAGCCTTTTCACATATGATCGCTTGAGAAATGCTATCTGTTTTTCGTTTATCCATACCAATAACAGTCTCTCAACATCTTCTATCACTTGCGATCTCAGTTTCGAAAACATAGTTGCACCTTTGGCAAGAACAGCTTCCTTGATTGCCGTTTTTTTGGCCACAATAGTAGCGATGGTTGATTGGGGTTTTGTGTACAGCCTGGCCAGCTCGGAGACATGCACTCCACTTTCATACTTAGCAATGATCTCTTTCTTCATATCCATAGTAATTCTCACCCTTTTTGCTGTTGGGTTGGCACTAGAAGCTTTCTTGGGGCCCATGGTGACTTATTTTGCAGGTGCAATCACTAAAAAGGCTGTGATAATATGAAATGTTCCGATTGTATGCTTGGAAGCGACCGCGGTGGCTGGCTGGCTTGTAAACACTGGCCAGAAGTGGACGCGTCTCAGACGGAACGAATAGTGTTGGTAGAGTTTTTTAGCGCTAATCGAGGCAAAATTTTTGCAGTAAAATGTATCGCTAGTCAGATTTATCGTTAATCGATGCCATCGCTGGTCGGGGGTCCACTGTATTCTTTCACAAGTTATTTACGCTAGTTTTATGGTGTTGTCATTTTAAGGCATTATGTCTGGTTTACGTCAAAAACTGCATTACATCACGGTTCTTGGAACCATTTAATGATGTAGGACAGGGTATGACTGTAGTTTTACTGCATTCTATTTTACTGTGTTTTTAGAGGTTTTCTTAGAAATTCCTATACTTTGACTACAAACTTTCAGAAGTTAAATATGCGGATGCTTAGTACTACGTATGATTTTTGCTGAGCAGGCAGTGTTAGTTTTTAGTTTGATGTGAATAAAAGCATGTTTTGCTTCAAACAAGCTTTATCAAGTTATATGAACTTGATAGAGCTTGGCATAAGTAAAACATAATAACATATTGTTTGTAGTCATAGCTTTATATTTCCTATCATATGTACAGCTTGGTTTGCATGTTTTTGTAGTCTTAATAAATTCCACTGACTTGTTGCAAAAACCTGTTTGTTTACAAATACAGTGGACCCCTGCCTTATGAACGCATCGCGTTACGCTAAATCCGCCATACGAAGCATTTGAACACAAAAATTTTGCCTCGCCTCGCGATAAAAAACTCTCCTTACGTGATTCATCCAGGACACGTCCCACGTGTAGCCTCAGTGCCAGTGTTTACAAGCCAGCTAGTGCGGTCGCATCTACCCATACATTTGGTACATTTCACATTATCCCAGTGTTTTTAGTGCTTGTAACTGCAAAATAAGCCATGGACCCCAAGAAAGCTTCTAGTGCCATCCCTGTGGTAAAAAGGGCAAGAATTAGTATGGAATTGAAAAAAAGAGATTAAGGAAATGCGTGCAAAGTGGGTTGAACTGCAAACCTTTACGGATGAAAATCACCCTGACACAGCTACTGCAAGCCGTGTTGGCAACCTGCACAATGACAATGTTATGGCCCATTTTAGGAAAGTCTTAAAGGAACAGGAGGTACAGAGCTCTATGGATTTGTTGTGCGAGAGGTCCAGTGACTCTCAGGCTGGTCCTAGTGGCATTAAAAGAAGGGAAGTAACCCCGGAAGAGGACTTGCTACCTCAAGTCCTAATGGAAGGGGATTCCCCTTCTAAACAATAACTTCCACACACTCCCCTCCTCCCATCCCATCAATCATCATCAGATCTTCAATAAACGTAAGTGTCATGTATTCTATTCTTAGTAGAGTAGTAGTTGTGCATGTCTTCTTCAGTTTGTATTAAAATTAATATTTCATGTGGTAAAAAAAAAAAAAAATCATACTTTGGGGTGTCAGGAATGGATTAATTTGATTTCCATTATTTCTTATGGGGAAAAATAATTCGGCTAACGATAATTTCGGCTTACGATGAGCTCTCAGGAACAGATTAATATTGTAAGGTGGGGGTCCACTGTATATTTCCAAATACAGATATACTCTATCTGTCCCCTAAGTGTGTGGACTCGCCAGTACTATTGAAGTCCCTGCCCTGTGAATGAGCAACTTGCCCTTGCTAACAGCATGTACAGTACAAGAAAGAAATTTGACGTGGCATATAATGACCGTTTTAGGGAAAATACTGAGGCTTGTCAGGGTCATGCTCCTCAGTTTGAGAAAATAAACTGAAGTTAAAGGAAAAGAATACCCAATACTAAAAGTAGCACTGATTGGAATGAAAGTTTAAGACAGGTTGGCCATCACTAATCTGGCAATCAGTAATCTGGTTCCATCAGTAATCCAGCACTAATTTCGACTAGCATAATTTCCGGGATTGCCACACCAACCTGCTGCTACTTCTTGTTGGAGCTACTTCTTGCACAAGTCATCCCAATTTCTTTTTTTCCATTTATTGTTATAACCTGCTCACTTTTAGCCTTAGCCATGGGTCTAACGAAGAGAAACGCTTCTCGTTGTGCAAAGCACATATACTGTGCAGTGTCTATAAAAGATAAGGTGGCTTTGAAGCCACTGTCAGTTGCCATCTCAGCTCGCTCAGATAAGCTGTGACCGGTAAATTTTGGCCTACATATGAAAGAATAGGTCTGTGGTATGTGTGCACTATATAAAAAAAATCCTGCGGCACTGCATTGCACGAGAAAAAAAACTATGACCATGTTTTTGGTTAAAATAGTGACTTTGCGGTGTATTTTCATATGGTTTTTATGGTTGTATTCAACGTTTCTTCATCTCGTTTGGTGGAATGGAAGATATATTAAAGAAAGAATTTTGATTGGTTTTAGGACTAACATTACATACAATAAATGGCATAACATTAAGAAACCTAAGAAAACTAATTAAACTTTTTAACTTTCTTATGTAAGTTCCTCTATGAGTGACCTAAGTTTATTAATTTGCTAGGTTGATAAATGGAATGAGTTCTGAAATGAATTAAACAAAAAACTTGTAATAAAACTAGCATTTTTATTTATTTCAAATTAGGATAATGAAACGTTAAATGATAAAACTTGGTCTATTTACAAAACAAGGACATTGGTATACAATACACATATTTCAACAGTGTGAATATTGTCACTATACACAGCTCAGTTATTTTCTCAATTAGGTCAGTAAAAGTGTGTGAAAAATAGTTTTAGGAATAAATGTTTTGCCATAAGTTGAAAAAGTATTCTTCAGAAATCATTACTTTTTTTCTCCATAGGCTTTTCAGTTTTTTCATCTAAAAATCTGGCAAAATATCTACCCCTGAAACATGAAAAGCAAAAGGACATATGGTACTGTATATGAAAAACATTCAGAGCATTTTGTATTTTTTTTTTTTAAATAAATAATAACATACAGTATATACAGTCATTAACAAGTTTGGCAACCACTGGTTTTGTCTTACATAAACTGAATATCATGTATGAACCTCACTGGCCAATTACAAAGAATTATGAAAGATGTTCAAAACCACCACCAATTATGAGGTCAAACAATAATACCTTCACACATACATGGCTTAACTACCAGTTAGAGCACTAGATTTGAAAGTGCTATCATGGCATCGTGATTTAAAATTCTCAATAACATGAATGTTAACTACAACCAAAATATGAAATATGATGAATGGGAGCAGGACTTACAAATCCAAGACACTGACCACGTCATAACTTACTAAAACATTCTACAGTGTTTTTACATATTGAAACAGTAATATCCTGCAAAAAAATTTGCATCTTTTATTATATTAATAAGTGGTTCAGTAAGCTTAACTTTATTGGGTATCTGTTTCCATTTTTTATAACATTGAAAGGTATCAAAAAAATGCTTTTGAGTGTTCAAAACACTGAAAAATCTACATATCATAATAAACATTTATATTGTGACTAGACACACAAAAAATTATGCTAATCAAGTTTACTCTACCATGCAACTGAAATCTTTATTGCCAACTTTACTTAGGGTCCATACCTGGTCACTATATGCAAGGCGGAGTAATAACGTCATCGCTAGAAGTTGTCTATGTCTATAATCTTTGGTTTACAGGTTCATGATACACATTACTGTACAATGCTTGTCTTCTGGTTCAATATTTGTACTGATAATTACATAATGTAGTATGTTGTATAGTGACCCGTCATATGAAAAGTGATAAAACTAATGTACAAGTAATGTATTGGCAGTTAATTACTGACAACTTGCAGTTTTTTTTTTTTTTTTTTTTTTTTTTTTTACAGTAATATCAATATTTTTAACTTCTGAAAGAAGGTTCTCACTGTATGGTGTTCTTGTTTCTCCATAGTGTTGTATATTCAATTAGCTCAAAAATTTGTCACAATGGTGCTTCAGGAGTGCACCAAAAGACCTAGCCACAAATTCAAAGATCTTTAGATTAAAGCCTAAGTATAAAGGTTCTAAGCCACTTATACAAATAAGAAACTGCAGTTCCTGAAATGTCTTTTTTACATGACACTGTATGACCCATGTGAGTTTAAGCACTTTTTTTCTTATAATTTTCATGACAACTGTCCCTTATAAACAAGCTAGAGATGGAGACCAGCAAGGTACTATAATCCTACAGCAAATAGCATCCTCTTAATACTTGCACACAATTTTCATATTTGCATAGTAAGCACTTATCACCCTGAACGACATTTATCTTGGCTCAAATGGACTGGCTGGTACTGAACTTAATACTGCACCAATTATTTAAAACTTTTATCAGTACTCAATGTGTTTGGTTTTTTCATAGTTGCACAACAATTCTTTCGTCAGTAACACGTCTTAGTTTGCCATGAACAGCTGTGTCCTGACTAAACAGAGAATGATTGAATCCATGTTGCAACCACAATATGCATTCTAAAAATTTGTCAAGTTCCCTCTGTAGATAATTATTGTATCATACATGTACTTATTAAATACAAGTATTATCTATTTTGAATTTATCACCACAACAGGAACACAGATTAATCACATGCACTTAAAAGTGTATTGCAGCATATTTGTGTAATGTACATTGTAATTATATTTACAGTGCAAGTTCTGGTAATACATTTTTTTTTTCTTAAATTTCAGGAATTGTTCCTCAATATCTTTACTGTATTTTCTTAAAAAACAAACTGACCCAATAAACCTATTCACCACCATCTTGAAACCTGTGATGCATGGAGTCTATAAGTCATCCAAGGTCTTTTAATGCTCATTATTTTGTCTAGTCTTAGAGGGACAGAGTACATTCACACAATATTTCAAAGACTATCAAAATGAGTTTTATTATTTAGTCACAGTATCCACAAGTTTAAATAATTGTACAACTCGCTTGGTTATTCAGCTTTAAATTTTATCTCACACAGTATCAACAAAGTAATTTTGCTATATTCTCACTTTTCTAGTAATTCATGTCTTTAGCTTATTTACAGATTAACTTTAAATATCTCGCATGACAGATTGATCAGAAATTGAAAAGTTGCACTAATACATCCCTTCTAGTGATTGAATTCATTATTCACAATGGGTCTATACAGGATGTAACTTCTTCAATGACATTTGCAAGTTTATTCTTTATGAAAGGTGCCTATTATTCTTGTCTTACTATGACATTTTCGTTTAAGTGATCCTTTAATCTTTGGTCACTCTGTCTTTGTAGTATCTGAAGTTTTGCTGAATTTACTTTTAGAAACAAGGGCTGCAATGATGGCAGTAGATGAGGATGCAGAGGATGATGAAGCAGAAGACGAAGACGATGATGCCAGGACAGGTGAGCAGACCTTATGATGAGAGTCCCAGTCCTTGTGCTGGCAGAAGGGGCCACAGTAACGTGCAACATTGCAACCACTGCAGGTCTCGTGGGCCTTCCTGCCGCAGTTCCAGCACGCCTGGAGGAGAGCCACAGTCAGGGGCGCGTGTGGGGGAGGGGCCAGGACTAGTACGGCAACCTCTTGATTTTCTGGCAAGTTTTGTTTTTTTGTAGTGCTCAACAATGCTTAATTGGCTCTAAAGTGTTGCATGCTGCTTTGCCTAGGATGGTATAAATTTAATTTTATGTGAAAGTGTAAGCCTTTGAATTATACAGAAAAAAAAAAACCTTTGTTCATCTGAATAAGTATTACTTACATTTTTACTTTAAATTTTAAGTTTAATACTAAGCTTTTCCAAGCCACTAGCAGGGTACCGACCAATTATTTATGTAGCAAAGTTAAACTCTGCTCATAACCTCCCTCTCTTCCCAAACTTCTGTACTGAAATTTAAGTAATTCCTACATCTATAGTGTAATCTATTCAAGTTTAAAAATGTGTATGCAAAGTAAAATTTGTACTTCCTTTGTGTTTGGGGATCTGAAGGAAAAAAATTTTTTTTTATGTGCACATTAAAAAATTACAATCTTGTGTATATACATACATTTATTTTTAACACTACAGCTGTCTCCCACCAAGGCAGAATAACCCAACAAAGAAAACATTGTCTTGGAGAAGGGTGCCAATATCAGTACAGATTATTCTTCCCACATTGCAATATTCCCACCCCTTTCAAAATGCAGGCACTATGCTTTCACCTCCAGGACTAAAGTCTGGCTAACTAGTGTCCCTGAATCCCTTTGTGTTACCTAGCTCACAGTCCAACAACATGTCAAATCATAAATATTTATTGCCTTCACTCCTATTTAACATGCTCAGATAAACCTGCTGATGTCCAAGCCCCCTAGACTCAAAACCTTCTCCATTCCCTCCCTCAAACCTAGATTTATACATCCTCCTAGTCATCCTATTTTTCTCCATCCTCTCCAAATGTCCAAACAGCTATACACCTCAGTGTTTAATAGTCAGATGAGCAAACACTGCATGCCACCACCAGACTACTTAGCAAAGCTTAACACAGATTATTTATGAGGAGTGCTAACATGTACAGAAGGCTATCTAATAAGCATTAAATAACTTTTTTACAGCTAAATATTTTAAGTAGATGAAAGGCCAAATATTTTCTTGCATATCTCTTAACCTTCCCTTGCCCCCTCCCCATTCCTCCAGGTTTAATATACCCTGCTTGTTAAATGCTGCCCTCATAATGTACTGATATCGAACAAAATTCAGTAAGATGTGCCTGTATTTTGTGAAGAATGTGCATCCCCTTAAAGATGCTTACTTCTAATATGTCATTCAGTTAGGGTGTGTCAATGATGATAATACAAGAAATGCCAAAGGTATGCATTTTTTATAATACATGTCAACATGCATTTTCCTTACTGGTAATATTAATTACCTGCTACTCCCTCTACAGTGTTTTAAAGAAACTCCTTCCCACCTTCCCCTTACTTCAAGTATTTAAGGTACCTGTTGCTCCCTTCACAGTGTGTTGTAGTGGTGAGCATAAAGCCCTGCTATGGCAAGTGTTGCTGTATAGCCCTTGTGGCTTAGTGCTTCTTTTTGATTATAATAATAATATGGCAAGTGTTTGAAGTACCTGCTGTGGCTCTGCACGAGGCTCCGAGGAGTCTCTTCTCCCTACTTCCCGTAAAAGGGCTTCTACCTTGGCCCTCTCTGCTGCTACAAGCTCCTGGGCTCGAGCCTCTGCTGCACCAACAGCTCGTTGTACTTCTGCTACAGCTGCTCGCCGAACTTCTGATACAGCTTCCTCTGGAAGGCAAAAGGAAGCTACTGTACAGTAACTAGTCTGGAAATGCATACTGAGGATAGTGGACACTGTATATACTACTGTAATACTCTGAGATTTAAATAGCACTTATTTTATTATTACAGTTTAAGTTATGTATTAGTGAATGAATGAATTCAACCAAACGCCATATTCTTTACCCTTGCTAGTTTGATATCAGGCAAAAAAATAATTATATAATAAAAATTCTTGATTCAATTTACATAGCCCTAGAAAACAATGAATATTCAATGGGCCTCTTTAAGTAAAAAAAAGAAACCGATACAGTAGCCCCTGACATCCTACTCTTAAACTCGCTGTATGACCCGTGTACGTTTAGTTCTTCTTTCTGATTGTAATAAAAATAACACTAACATAATGGAGTGTACTCTCATATAGTCCTAGTTCAGTTATTATGATGCCACTTTATCAATTCAAACTATCCCCTCAAGGAAGGTTCCTTGATGTTGGTGAGGGGCTCTTGATTTGGGGAATTGGGTCTGTGCTCCGGTTCCCCGAATTAAGCCTGAATGCCTTCCACATCCCCCCCCCCCAGGCGCTGTATAATCCTCCGGGTTTAGCGCTTCCCCCTTGATTATAATAATAATAATTCAAACTATCAACATGGTGCTGCAAGACAGCATCCATCCAAAGGACCACTTTTATTTCTCCTTTACATCAGTGACCTACAAATGCATTTCAACAACCTAAACCAGTCACATTCACAGATAACACTACCTTTATCTCTTATCCAGATCCAGTTGACTTCAACAACATTGGACTAGAAAAGGTACTGGCTTGGATGGCAACAAGTATTGATAAGACAAATATGTTTGGGAATGAAACTAAAACCATACAATTAAACAAAGATCAAAAATATGCATATCAAATAGAACATACTGAAGGAATGCTGAAACATCCTTGCTGGCTCATACTAGGCAAGTCCTTTTCAAACCCACACTTTAACAAATTATTTTTCCCACCCATTCTCAAGGTATAAACTTTGGTAACCCTATTAATGCATGCAAGTCCCACTCAAATCCAACCCCTTTCACCTGTGTATTTATCCAACCTATATTTGAAGCTACTAAGGTTTTATTTCAATGAGTCTACTAGGCAGTGTGTTTCACTCATCGACTACTCTTATTTCCAAACTAGTAGTTTCCTACATCCTTTCTAAACCTAAATGTATCTAATTTGAATCCATTATTTTGAGTCCTTTCTTGGAGGAATATCCTCAGAACCTTGATTTATGCTCATCTTCTTTGAATATAACAGAAGGCTTTCCTTTTAATGAAAAAAAAAAAAAATGCAAACCCAGAGCTGAATTGATGCCCTGTAATTCAAGGAAACAATTTGGCTGACACTGTACAACAAAACAATGATGACAAATTTTAATATAACAGAGAAAATTAGTGCTTATATACAACAATTATCACTTCATGGGGATCAGGGCTTAGTTATGTTTGTAACAATAATATCACTTCATTAAAGTAACTCACCAGCTTTGCGCTTGACCTCTGATACCCTCTCCTCTGTTGTACGGATAGACTGCGCAACAAGCTCAGCAGCATGACGACGTACCTCTGCATCATAATCAGCTCGCTGTCGGAGATCTGTTGCACCTAAGCCACTTACTCTGGAAATGCCACTGCTCCCATCACGATCTTCCTTTTGCTGCAACATTGTTAGAGCTCGACGAGTCTTCTCCACCATACTTAGGATACACGTCAACATCTGGATGGCAAAGTTTAGATGTGATACACAAGAGACAGGGCAAATACAGCATAGGTATTCAACAAAACTAAATTATAATTAAACAATGAAACTTTACAGATATTTTTATAACAAAACTCCAAGTTGGCTGTGGATACAGGAGTAAGACAATAAATAATGCCAAATAAAATCTGTGATTCCTGTGAAAAGAGTGGACACAATACTGTATACATATATGACTGGAAGAGCCTCCTCAAGGGCACATTATTTGACCTGTAGAGGGTCACACAGCACCTTCGAACTAGGTGATAATCAGGTGTGATCCAAGGAAGGAATGGGAAGCTCCAATTCTTTACATGAAAAGTCCTTCTCCAGCATCAAAGAACCTCCCATGAAGAGTATAGTAGAAGTAGCCATTACAAGGTGTAATGTGAATATTCAAGTGACACAGGGGTAACACTTCAACTACTTTGACCTCTCAAGGGAAGTTTTGATCCTGGCAGGGGGCTTCAATGAATTCTAAGGAACTGAATGCTTCCTTGGATCAAACCTGACTGCCTCCCATCCCCTAGTGCTGTATGAACCTTATGGGTTTAGTGCTCCACCATTTTAATAACTTCTTTTATTCATATTACACTACTGGATGTTTTTAACTCTTTTATACTTAAAACACTAGAATAAAGAAAAATTCAATAGTTATGAGGTATTTATATATTTTTCAAAAGTTTCATCACTTTAATGAAAACATAGGATATATAAAGTACGTATTAACTTTGATAGTATAAAATTATTTACTTTAACATGTGCCCCAAATTAACTAACCATCATAATAATAATAAAAATCTTCATTTTAAAAAAGTACATTATATAATTGATATAGGATTAGTTGACATTAGTGACATGCTTTACAGAAAGCCCCTAGTTATGCAGAGCATTTCAGTCAACCCTAAAATTAACTTTTAACTGAGCGACTTTTATAAACAGCAGGACTGCCTTATCCGCAGGTCTGGTTTCCACAGTTTCAATTATCGGCTGTTTACCCTGGCCTGAAAAAACCCTTAATTTTGCTTAATAATGACACCAAAGTGCAAAAGCAGTGATGGTGACAGTTCTTCAAAGCCTAAGAGAAGCCATGAAGTGCTTCCCATCAGTTAAAAAAGTGCTAATTCTCGACTTAGTGTGCATAATTTATCAAACTGTATCATAGGTATGTATGTAAACAAAAAATTACTTAAATATTGGGTTCACAACTATCTGTGGTTTCGGGTATCCGCGGTAAGTACTGGAACTTATCCCCCCACGGATATGGGGAGACTGCTGTATCTAGTTGATTTGCACGAACACTAAAGTTTACATTCTTTGAGATTAACTCTAAACTATTTAGTTTTTATAAGACAATTTATGTTAAAATCTTGTTCATGATAATGGCTGCAACTGCAACTATGGTAATGCTCAACACAATTAAATATGTTAAGTAATCTCTCAAAAAAAAAAAATTATACAAAAAGATTAAAATATGTACATAAAAATGGTCTTGACAGTTACAGTACAATGTAATTATTTTTAGGGAAAGGCTATAATGACCCATATTGATTTAGCATCTAGACTGAACATAATTTAGGGGAATCATTAAACCCTTATGGGGTTATATAAAACTTTGAGAATGGGAGACAATCAGGTTCAATCAAAGGAAGGGGAGGACAAGTTTAATTCCTTGGATCAAGTTCCCCTCGCCAGAATAAATAGAGTACAAAAATAAGTCAATAATAAAGAAAAAATTCATTAATTATTTGTTAATGATCAAAAGCTCATTGTAATTCCTGTATGACCCTTATAGGTTTAGTGCTTAGCTGTGATTGATGTAAGTCACCAAGAGAACTTTATTACCAGGTCGTAAATGTACTTACAACATGGATGTTCTTCCATTCATCATCTGGTGGAGCTGGGGTACGATAATCTCGAGAATGTAGAGGAGGGTCAGGACTCATGCCCACACTTGGGTAGGGCGGAGAAAAAATGCCAAGCCGCTTTGAGGGTGGTGGGGAGACACCCCCTCCACTACCACCACCACTGTCCCCATTTTCAAAGTACCTAGAAAGATGTCTTAATCTTAAACTGCTAATTTAATATAGTAAAAAGCATAAAGTTAATGCACCCCAAATAAAAAAATATGACTTAAGTCAATCGATTTTTACTTTCAGTTTGGAAAGTGTACCAGACACTGCACTCACCCTTCATGACGACGTTTACTACTAGTAACCTCTGAAGAGAAGAAATCAGTGGGCTCTCCTGCAGTAGATTCCAGCAGTGCTGCTTCATGCACAGCAACGTACTGTGACACCGGCTGCAGAGACAGAAAACTGCGTCATAACCTTTAAGACATTAACCTACTAAACTGATGCTCTAATCAAGTCACCATTAATTTGCAAATTTATGCTTCTGGGGTGAGGTTAAATATAACACATTTTTCTGATTTTCTCTAAATTTCTAAATAATGTTTGTATTTTTCTCATTAACTCAGATTTCATTATAATTAGCAATTGTCTAACCAGGTAGTCTATTATGGATATGGTACACATCCTATACTACATTCAAAACTGAAGTGAATGAAGGCAATTGTCATGGTGCATGCTAAACTGCTTTGAAACATTAATTGGTAAGCAAATGAACTGGATACTTGTCTTGACTTTTTGCTCTTCAGGAATATTCTTATCTGCTTTTTAACTGACACTCAATCCTCACTTCATGTTTCTGTAAAATTTTATAGCATTTCAGAAGTCTCGTGAATTTAGATATAAAGTGTACTGGAGTTTCCCATTTCCAATATTCCCTAACTAACCATGGCAGCACGGCGGGCAAGGCTCTGCAGTTCTCGCTGCAGAAGAGGTAGGTGGGAACGCAAAAAGGGCAATACAAAGGGGCGAAGAGGAAAGTGTGTAACCTCCTGCAGCCCTCCATGGAACTCCTCTACACTCACCCCACCACTCTGTAATCAAAGTTTTTTCCCTTTATTATTTTATTAAGCTCATACTACCATACATATACTGTATCCTTACACAGGAATTTGCAATATGCAATAATGTCTTTTAAGAAATGTTGTATTATAATATTATTCAAGAAGCACTAAACCCATAGGGGTTGTGTAGTGCCTAAAAAATGTGGCAAATTATAAAAATAATAACCTAAGTAAAAAAGTGCTAATTATACTATTCTTGCTGAGTCCTCCAAATAGGCCTTGTCAACAGAGCACATCATAAACACTCAAGAAACTTGATCTCCAGAATTATTATTAGCATTATATTTAAAGGAAGGGCTAAACCTAAAAGGATCATACACCACTTAGGGTATAGGAGGCAATCAGGTTTGATCTCTTGTCAAGAGTCCTTTGTCAGCATCAAGGAACCTTTACCAAGAGACTCCAGAATTAAATATGCAAACATCAGTAACAAGAAACTAGCTAGTAATAAGAAACTAGCCTAGATGTGTGTATTTACCAGGGTATTTATTTATATTATAATTTATATTATATTAGTAGGTTGGTAGACAGCAACCACCCAGGGAGGTACTACCGTCCTGCCAAGTGAATGTAAAACAAAAGCCTGTAATTGTTTTACATGATGGTAGGATTGCTGGTGTCTTTTGTCTGTCTCATAAATATGCAAGATTACAGGTATGTCTTGCTACTTCTACTTACACTTAGGTCACACTACACATACATGTACACGTTTATTTATACACACTCATCTGAGTTTTCTTTGATTTTATCTTAATAGTTCTTGGTCTTATTACTTTTCCTTTTATATCCATGGGGAAGTGGAAGAAGAATCTTTCCTCCGTAAGCCATGCGTGTTGTAAAAGTCAACTAAAATGCCGGGAACAATGGGCTAGTAACCCCTTTTCCTGTAAAGATTACTAAAAAGAATAAGAAGAAGAAAATTGTCAAGTGGGAAGTCTGAATGTGCGTGGATGTTGTGCAAATGATAAGAAAGAGATGATTGTGGATGTTATGAATGAAAAGAAGCTGGATGTCCTGGCTTTAAGTGAAACAAAGCTGAAGGGGGTGGGAGAGTTTCAATGGAGAGGAATAAATGGGATTAGGTCAGGGGTTTCAAATAGAGTTAGAGCTAAAGAAGGAGTAGCAATAATGTTGAAGGATAAGCTATGGCAGGAAAAGAGGGACTATAAATGTATTAATTCAAGGATTATATGGATGTGAAAAGTGGGTTATAGTAAGTGTGTATGCACCTGGAGAAGTGTAGAGGAGAGAGAGAGATTTTGGGAAATGTTGAGTGAATGCATGGGGAGTTTTGAATCAAGTGTGAGAGTAATGATGGTTGGGGATTTCAATGCTAAAGTGGGTAAAAATGTTATGGAGGGAGTAGTAGGTAAATTTGGGGTGCCAGGGGTAAATGTAAATGGGGAGCCTTTAATTGAGCTATGTGTAGAAAGAGATTTGGTAATAAGTAATACATATTTTATGAAAAAGAGGATAAATAAATATACAAGGTATGATGTAGCACGTAATGAAAGTAGTTTGTTAGATTATGTATTGGTGGATAAAAGGTTGATGGGTAGGCTCCAGGATGTACATGTTTATAGAGGGGCAACTGATATATCGGATCATTATTTAGTTGTAGCTACAGTTAGAGTAAGAGGTAGATGGGAAAAGAGGAAGGTGGCAACAACAAGTAAGAGGGAGGTGAAAGTGTATAAACTAAGGGAGGAGGAAGTTCGGGGAGATATAAGCGACTGTTGGCAGAAAGGTGGGCTAGTGCAAAGATGAGTAGTGGGGAGGTTGAAGAGGATTGGAATAGTTTTAAAAATGCAGTATTAGAATGTGGGGCAGAAGTTTGTGGTTATAGGAGGGTGGGGGCAGGTGGAAAGAGGAGTGATTGGTGGAATGATGAAGTAAAGGGTGTGATAAAAGAGAAAAAGTTAGCTTAGAAGTGTTATAAGAAGAGCAGAGTATATGGAGAGTAAAAGAAAGGTGAAGAGAGTGGTGAGAGAGTGCAAAAGGAGAGCAGATGATAGAGTGGGAGAGGCACTGTCAAGAAATTTTAATGAAAATAAGAAAAAATTTTGGAGTTAAACAAGTTAAGAAAGCCTAGGGAAAGTATGGATTTGTCAGTTAAAAACAGAGTAGGGGAGTTAGTAGATGGGGAGAGGGAGGTATTAGGTAGATGGCGAGAATATTTTGAGGAACTTTTAAATGTTGAGGAAGAAAGGGAGGCAGTAATTTCATGCACTGGTCAGGGAGGTATACCATCTTTTAGGAGTGAAGAAGAGCAGAATGTAAGTGTGGGGGAGGTACGCGAGGCATTACGTAGAATGAAAGGGGGTAAAGCAGCTGGAACTGATGGGATCATGACAGAAATGTTAAAAGCAGGGGGGGATATAGTGTTGGAGTGGTTGGTACTTTTGTTTAATAAATGTATGAAAGAGGGGAAGGTACCTAGGGATTGGCGGAGAGCATGTATAGTCCCTTTATATAAAGGGAAAGGGGACAAAAGAGATTGTAAAAATTATAGAGGAATAAGTTTATTGAGTATACCAGGAAAATTGTACGGTAGGGTTATAATTGAAAGAATTAGAGGTAAGACAGAATGTAGGATTGCGGATGAGCAAGGAGGTTTCAGAGTGGGTAGGGGATGTGTAGATCAAGTGTTTACATTGAAGCATATATGTGAACAGTATTTAGATAAAGGTAGGGAAGTTTATGTTGCATTTATGGATTTAGAAAAGGCATATGATAGAGTGGATAGGAGAGCAATGTGGCAGATGTTGCAAGTATATGGAATAGGTGGTAAGTTACTAAATGCTGTAAAGAGTTTTTATGAGGATACTGAGGCTCAGGTTAGGGTGTGTAGAAGAGAGGGAGACTACTTCCCGGTAAAAGTAGGTCTTAGACATGGATGTTTAATGTCACCATGGTTGTTTAATATATTTATAGTTGGGGTTGTAAAAGAAGTAAATGCTAGGGTGTTTGGGAGAGGGGTGGGATTAAATTATGGGGAATCAAATTCAAAATGGGAATTAACACAGTTACTTTTTGCTGATGATACTGTGCTTATGGGAGATTCTAAAGAAAAATTGCAAAGGTTAGTGGATGAGTTTGGGAATGTGTGTAAAGGTAGAAAGTTGAAAGTGAACATAGAAAAGAGTAAGGTGATGAGGGTATCAAATGATTTAGATAAAGAAAAATTGGATATCAAATTGGGGAGGAGGAGTATGGAAGAAGTGAATGTTTTCAGATACTTGGGAGTTGACGTGTCGGCGGATGGATTTATGAAGGATGAGGTTAATCATAGAATTGACGAGGGAAAAAAGGTGAGTGGTGCATTGAGGTATATGTGGAGTCAAAAAATGTTATCTATGGAGGCAAAGAAGGGAATGTATGAAAGTATAGTAGTACCAACACTCTTATATGGGTGTGAAGCTTGGGTGGTAAATGCAGCAGCGAGGAGACGGTTGGAGGCAGTGGAGATGTCCTGTCTAAGGGCAATGTGTGGTGTAAATATTATGCAGAAAATTCGGAGTGTGGAAATTAGGAAAAGGTGTGGAGTTAATAAAAGTATTAGTCAGAGGGCAGAAGAGGGGTTGTTGAGGTGGTTTGGTCATTTAGAGAGAATGGATCAAAGTAGAATGACATGGAAAGCATATAAATCTATAGGGGAAGGAAGGCGAGGTAGGGGTCGTCCTCGAAAGGGTTGGAGAGAGGGGGTAAAGGTGGTTTTGTGGGCAAGGGGCTTGGACTTCCAGCAAGCGTGCATGAGCGTGTTAGATAGGAGTGAATGGAGACGAATGGTACTTGGGACCTGACGATCTGTTGGAGTGTGAGCAGGGTAATATTTAGTGAAGGGATTCAGGGAAACCGGTTATTTTCATATAGTCGGACTTGAGTCCTGGAAATGGGAAGTACAATGCCTGCACTTTAAAGGAGGGGTTTGGGATATTGGCAGTTTGGAGGGATATGTTGTGTATCTTTATATGTATATGCTTCTAAACTGTTGTATTCTGAGCACCTCTGCAAAAACAGTGATTATGTGTGAGTGTGGTGAAAGTGTTGAATGATGATGAAAGCATTTTCTTTTTGGGGATTTTCTTTCTTTTTTGGGTCACCCTGCCTCGGTGGGAGATGGCCGACTTGTTGAAAAAAAAAAAATCTGAGAGAAAGATCACAGATAATGCAGTTTCCCCTTACCTCACAAAAATTAACTGATCTAGAGTTGTGTGTGATTTACAACTTTCTCATCTGAAAATAAACTATATAAACAACAGTTTGGCATAACCTTTGGGTCACCCATCAACACAGTTCTTGCCATCTACATGGAGAAGTTAAGAGCCTGATTAAAAAACATCATTTCTACTAGTGTCTACTGGATGAGATATACCAATGACATACTCATCATTGCTCCCAAAGAACTTGACCTGATTACCCTCTCAGATGACCTTAATGCCATCCAGTCATCTATCCAGTTTACCCTAGAAGATAACAACACCTTACATTTTCTTGACCTCTTGATTTTCAAAGCATCCAGCTCCTCAAGAAAGGTCCCTTGATACTGAAGGGTTCTTGATCTAGGGAAATGGATCTGTACTCCAGTTCCCTGAATTAAGCCTGAATACCTTCCACATTGCTCCCACAAGAGCTTCCCCTTGATTATAATAATAATCAAGCATCCAGCACCCTCATTTCAAAGTTTACTGAAAACCTACCAAGCAGAAAGATTCCATCCACTTCTAGTAACACCACAACACTGGGAATAAGCTGCTTCTTTTTTAAGAACTTATAAACTATGTAGCCTTAATTTATTTGAGAATGAGTCTTGTAACATCATGGATACCCTCTCTAAACTACCATACATTTTCTCAACACTTCCGTGCACAATTGCAGAAAAAGACATAAAAATTCTTAATACACCCAAATCGAAAACAGCAACATTGTAATGTTCCTGCCAATACTTCCAGGCTCAACAAATTACCTCTACTACCATTACCTCCACTACTATTAAAGGCCTCAACAGGATCCTTAACAACTCTTCCAACCAAGAAAAAGGGAAAGACAGGTATACACTAATTCCATAAATTATTGTTATTACAAGTAAATGATTGTTTATTCATGTTTAACCTTTTCAGGGTTGGTGCCATATTAGTACAATTTGCACGCCAGGGTTGGTGCCGTACTAGTACTCATAAATTCTAGCGCCTTCAAATCTAACGAGAGAAAGCTGGTAGGCCTACATATGAAAGAATGGGTCTATGTGGTCAGTGTGTGCAGTATAAAAAAAAAAAAGTCCTGCAGCACACAGTGCATAATGAGAGGAAAAAAAAAAAACTCCGACTGTGTTTTTGGTTTAAAACAGCAACTTTGCAGTGTATTTTCGTATGATATTTATGGTTGTATTCTAGTTTTCCTGGTCTCATTTTATAGAATGGAAGACATATTACGGAAATTGGGATGATTTTGATTGGTTTCACAATGAAAAGTACCATGAAATTCAGCTCAAAGTAGCAGAAATGTTCGATTTTTGCCAAAGTTCAAAAGTAAACAAATCATGCCATGCGTCTAATACACATCAACTGGTGAGTCTAATATTCTTTCACAAGTGCGCTGATATTATTTATACCATTTCTACACTAATGCAGTAGTCTGCATAACATTTTTTGTGAGAATAAAAATTCAAAGTGGAAAGCAAAAGAAATGTAACAGAGGCCTGGGGACATGACTAATGAACAGAGGAAATGTTCTTTTAGTGCCAGGAATGTCTTGTTTGGTTTATTCTGGACCCTATTTGGAAATTGACACCTTTTGAAATTTGTGTGAAATTGTTAAAACTGGCAATTTCTGACCACTTTATTGGATAGTTGAAATCGGTAAATGGGTGATTTCTTGTACTCATTCGATAGAAAAAATGGAGTTCTAGCGAAATAGTTATGATTTCTTTGACTCGAACATGGGAATAGGGCTCAAAGTGGGCGAAATCGCCGATGCATAAACATCGTCGAGACCGCTAACTTCACGAGAGCATAATTCCGTAAGTTTTCCATCAAATTTCATACTTTTGGTGTCATTATGATCGGGAAAAGATTCTCTATCATTTCATAAGTTTTTTTTTTTCTGAAAAATTTCCAACCCTGAGAACAAGTTTAGGAGAGGGCCTGTCGACCCTGAAAGGGTTAAGAGCTGTATATATACACAAGTGCATGATGGTGATATGGGTAACTGTCTGGGTCCAACTATGGACAATGCTTTTTTTTAGTTTTCACAAGAAGAATTGGCTTAATAACTGGCCAGTACATTTCAAACCACTGTTGTATAGAAGATATGTAGATGATTCTTTTTTTTTTTTTCAATTTTCAAGTCTCCTGATCATGTTCAGTTATTCTTTGGTTGCTTAAATGACCAACATCCTAATGTAAAATTTACTTATGAAATAGGAAAGGAGAGTAATTAAACTTTCTTGAACATTTTAATCAAAAGACCTAAGAATATGTTCACATCATCAATTTGTAAAAAGCCTGCATTTACTGCCTTGACAACTAAATTTCCATCTATTATATCAACTCAGTTTAAATGTATTTTAATAACCCGTGTAGCTAGAACTTATCATATATATTCAAGTACAGTGGTATCTCGGGCTACGAACTTAATTCATTCCAGAAGGCTGTTTGAGTGCCGAATACCAAACGAATTTGTTCCCATAAGGAATAATGTAAATTAGTCCGTTTCAGACCCCCAAAAATACACTTACAAAAGCACTTACAAAAACAGACTTTCATAATTGTTTGAGTTGGGAGCTGTTCGAAACTCAAGGTACCACTGTACTTAAGTAGTACAGTGGACCCCCGGTTAACGATATTTTTTCACTCCAGAAGTGTGTTCAGGTGCCAGTACCGACCGAATTTGTTCCCATAAGAAATATTGTGAAGTAGATTAGTCCATTTCAGACCCCCAAACATACACGTACAAACGCACTTACATAAATACACTTACATAATTGGTCACATTCGGAGGTAATCGTTATGCGGGGGTCCACTGTACAACTATTTATTGAAATCAATAGTCACAATATTAGAAATAGGTTAAACATTACAGAGGTTTTTAAATTTCAAGGATTTAACCCCTGACTGCCTACAGTCATCTACTGTATATTAATACAGCCTCTCCTCACTTAGCAACATACTCGTTTACCGATGACTTGGACTTACAACGGGCTCTCTGACCAGTGTGCATACCTAAATAAGTAATGATTTCCTTAATTCTGTTTATTACAATACATATACAGTACACTACTGTATAAGCATTTAAAAATATACTAGAAATGTTATAAATGGTGCAAAGGTGACATTAAAACAATATCAAAGATGGCTGACACAAACCCACTACCATTATAGTATGCTCCTCACTTACCAACGAATTCGTTTACCAATGTGGTCTTAGAAATGGAACTCCATCATTAAGTGAGGAGAGGCTGTATACTGTACGTGTACGAGATGCAGGACTCGGAGCACTGGTAAGATGACGAAACTTCTCAGGGCTCAAATTTCTGAACATTAAGGTAAATCTTTTAGGACAGGACAACTGCTAAGTTTTCAAATTCAGAAATTAGTGAACATGCGCATGCACAAAACCACCTTATAAGCGACACATTTTTCAAGGTGCTAGTCAGTTTCTCTTCAGACATGGAACTAAGAATTACAGAAGCTCTCTATGCTTACCATTTTAAGTCATACTTAGAAACTTATGAGAGCTCATGTAAGCTGTTGTTTGTTTCTTACGTGGTAATTATTTTTATTTTAGACTTGTAATTCTGGATGTTTTCTTTTTGTAGATCTGTATATGAGAAAGTCTCAAAATGTCAAAAAATGGCTTCAATTGCCTTATCATTGAATTGACTGGTGATTTTTGTAATGCATGTATGCTTTTATGTAATGTGTGCAGTGAAAGGAGACCAGAAAAACAGAAGACAAAATATGTAAGGAGTAACAATGCTAGAGTAAGCATGAGTAAAAAAGTTACTTACCAAAAGGCCAAGAACAAGGTGCCTCACACGGTCACCTACATCATGAGAAATGTCAGCAGCAAATTGATGCAGTGTAGTCAGGAACCGCCGCACCTGTACCATATACGTATTATCATTTTTAAACTTTCTCAAAATCTACGTTAATTTTGCATTTAAGTACATGAGGGAAACAGCACTGTTCGTATGTGCACAAATACTGTAACTGCATGTTTATTCAGACTTCCTCCCTTTTCTCCTATGAATACTTTTGGTACTGAACATCGTTTGCATAGGTGAAAATACACTACTTAATCAAGATTGTCCTTGGGTTTAGTTTCTGACTATAAAGCCTCGGTGGGAAACAGCCGATGTGTTAAAAAAAACTGAACTGTTTATTGTGTTATTGTATCTGTTTGCCACATTATTGCCCACTCATTAACACTATACCTTATTTCTTTTAACTGCTCATTAGAAGGCAGCACTAAGCATTTATTAGTCTTTAAATACTAATCTCTATAAAAGAAGGATAGTGGTTTCTTGCATTGTTAAAATCTTCATAATTAGCTTATTGATCTGATATGTTCATCTTTGTATAACTGATGGGATGTATATGCATCTGATTTTAATGGTCTATCCCAGGTTAAATTTACATAAGAACATAAGAATTGAGGAACACTGCAGAAGGCCTACTGGCCCATGCGAGGCAGGTCCTTATCAAAACGACTACTACCTAAAGCTTCCCTAGAAATAACTCCCGTACCCAAAACATGTGTGCTCTCAAGACCATTGCAAAAAAAGTTTGTTGTGTACCCAAAACCTAAATAAACACAGTAGTTACTATTATCATTCATTCAACTACTGTCTTGCCATAACTGTACAGATATCACAGTTGAAATGACCCTACAACCTGCAACATCTCCACCCCTCCTACAGAATGTAAGAACTACTTCCCAATACTGAGCAACATGGTAAAAGTAACTAATGAAAAGAATTAAGGCAAAAATCATCCATGCAATCAAATCTAACAATAAACTCAAATATAATCCTATAAAAATATAATCCTAAAAAAAATTCTATACTCCTGCTCAGCATAAAATGCATACTAGTGTGAAGTTAAAAATACAGTGGTATCTCGAGTTACGAACTTAATTCTTTCCAGAAGGCTGTTCGAGTGCCAATACTGAATGAATTTGTTCCCATAAGGAATAATGCAAGTTAGATTAGTCCGTTTCAGACTCTCAAAAATACACTTACAAAAGCACTTACAAAAATACACTTACATAATTGTTCGAGTTGGGAGCTGTTCGAAACTCGAGGTGCCACTGTACTAGAGATTGGACGATACCAAATTTTTTTGAAGACACTGATACCCACTAGTACTGATACCTTAGCACACCCCTAACAGAAAGAGAAGTGTATATGATTATTAATAAAAAAGAAAAACAGAAAAGTACTATCATACCTCTTATTACTGTATCATGACTCCCAGGATTTTGAAGAATCATAACCTTAATTTTTTAAAGGGGTGGACAGGTAAATCAGTAGGCCTGGCCTCAAGTCAGATGACCAAAAACTCTAGTGGCAGGTCATCATATGATTAAGACCCACATTAGGAAATGCTTGTCCTTTTTCCTGACAAATCTTACCTAACCTAATCTCATAGGATTGAGCGCTCAAGAAAAATTTACACAGGTACAGTATTACCGAAGTTTTTTTTACTGTAATATGTATATACAGTGGACCCCCGCATAACGATGGCATCGCATAGCGATTTTTCCGCATAACGATTACTTTTATCGCAAAATTTTTGCCGCGCATACCGATTAAAAACCCGCATACCGATTTTCGTCCGAGACGCGTCCAATGTGCCCTCAGCCAGCCTCACATGTGCCGCTCCGTCCCATTGTTTACCAGCCAGCCTCCGCGGTAACATCCAAGCATACACTCGGAATATTTCGTATTATTACAGTATTTTCGGTGCTGTTTCTGGAAAATAAGTGACCATGGGCCCCAAGAAAGCTTCTAGTGCCAACCCTACACCTCAAAGGGTAAGAATTACTATAGAGATGAAGAAAGAGATAATTGATAAGTATGAAAGTGGAGTGCGTATAGCCGACCTAGTCAAGCTGTACAAGAAACCCCAATCAACCATCGCTACTATTGTGGGCACCAGAAAGACAATCAAGGAAGCTGTTCTTGCCAAAGGTTCAACTGTGTTTTCGAAACAAAGATCGCAATTGATGGAAGATGTTGAGAGACTCTTATTGGTGTGGATAAATGAAAAACAGATAGCAGGAGATAGCGTCTCTCAAGCGATCATATGTGAAAAGGCTAGGAAGTTGCATGAGGATTTAATTAAAAAAATGCCTGCAACTAGTGATGATGTGAGTGAATTTAAGGCCAGCAAAGGTTGGTTTGAGAGATTTAAGAAGCGTAGTGGCATCCATAGTGTGATAAGGCATGGTGAGGCTGCCAGTTCGGACCACAAAGCGGCTGAAAAATATGTGCAGGAATTCAAGGAGTACATAGAAACTGAAGGACTGAAACCTGAACAAGTGTTTAATTGTGATGAAACAGGCCTGTTCTGGAAGAAAATGCCAAGCAGGACCTACATTACTCAGGAGGAAAAGGCACTCCCAGGACATAAGCCTATGAAAGACAGGCTTACTTTGTTGATGTGTGCCAATGCTACTGGTGATTGCAAAGTGAAGCCTTTATTAGTGTATCACTCTGAAACTCCCAGAGCGTTCAGGCAAAAGAATGTCCTCAAGGATAATTTGTGTGTGCTGTGGAGGGCAAACAGTAAGGCATGGGTCACTAGGGAATTTTTCTATAACTGGTTACACCATGCATTTGCCCCCAATGTGAAAAATTACCTAACTGAAAAGAAATTAGAACTTAAGTGCCTCCTGGTGTTAGACAATGCCCCTGGTCATCCTACAGACGTGGCAGAGCGACTTTATGGGGACATGAGCTTCATTAAGGTGAAGTTTTTGCCTCCTAATACCACTCCTCTCCTGCAGCCCATGGACCAGCAGGTTATTTCCAACTTCAAGAAACTGTACACAAAAGCTCTGTTTGAAAGGTGCTTTGTAATGACCTCAGAAACTCAACTGACTCTAAGAGAGTTTTGGAGAGATCACTTTAATATCCTCAATTGTGTAAACCTTATAGGTAAGGCTTGGGAGGAAGTGACAAAGAGGACCTTGAACTCTGCTTGGAAGAAACTGTGGCCAGAATGTGTAGACAAAAGGGATTTTGAAGGGTTTGAGGCTAACCCTGAGAATCCTGTGCCAGTTGAGGAATCCATTGTGGCATTGGGAAAGTCCTTGGGGTTGGAGGTTAGTGGGGAGGATGTGGAAGAGTTGGTGGAGGAGGACAATGAAGAACTAACCACTGATGAGCTGCTAGATCAACTTCAACAGCAAGAGGCCACACCTGAGGAAATTGCTTCGGAGGAGGGGAGAGAGAAATTGAAGAAGTTGCCTACTTCAAAGATTAAGGAAATCTGTGCAAAGTGGCTTGAAGTGCAAACCTTCATGGATGAAAATCACCCTCACACAGCTATTGCAAGCCGTGCTGGTGATTATTACACTGACAATGTTGTGAAACACTTTAGGCAAGTCATAAAGGAACGAGAGGTACAGGCCACTATGGACAGATATCTTGTGCGAAAGAAGTCCAGTGACTCTGAAGCTGGCCCTAGTGGCATTAAAAGAAGAAGGGAAGTAACCCCAGAAAAGGACTTACTACCTCAAGTCCTAATGGAAGGGGATTCCCCTTCTAAACACTAACACACTCTCTCCCCTCCTCCCATCCCATCAATCATCACCAGATCTTCAATAAAAGTAAGTGTCATTTAATTGTGCATGCCTTTTTCAGTTTGTGTGTATTAAAATTAACATTTCATGTGGTAAAAAAAAATTTTTTTCATACTTTTGGGCGTCTTGCACGGATTAATTTTATTTCCATTATTTCTTATGGGGAAAATTCATTCGCATAACGATTATTTCGCATAACGATGAGCCCTCTTGCACGGATTAAAATCGTTAACCGGGGGTCCACTGTATAATCAAATATGCACAGTAAATACAAAAATAAAACCTCTTATTATACCTTCCATTAAAAACCTACCTTTGAGATCTGTCTGTGAGCATCCCTGGAGGATGCTCCAGCTCCTGGGCCTGACTCGTGGTTTTGTGAAGGTGGTGAGGATAGAGCGGGTGGCGAGGGTGTTGGTGTCCCATTGACTGTGCTGTGGGGTGAGTAAGACCCATTGGCATCTGTGAAGAAACCATGTTTTTAGTGTATGCAAGGTTATGTGTACATCATAGCAACTGAGACAGATAAGATTTTAGATTTTGCCACCTAAGCAGCTAGCGTATTGTGGCCCCCATATCCATTACCTGGAGTTTACCTGGAGAGAGTTCCAGGAGTCAACGCCCCCGCGGCCCGGTCTGTGACCAGGCCTCCTGGTGGATCAGACCCTGATCAACCAGGCTGTTGCTGCTGGCTGCACGCAAACCAACGTACGAGCCACAGCCCGGCTGGTCAGGAACCGACTTTAGGTGCTTGTCCAGTGCCAGCTTGAAGACTGCCAGGGGTCTGTTGGTAATCCCCCTTATGTATGCTGGGAGGCAGTTGAACAGTCTCGGGGCCCCTGACACTTATTGTATGGTCTCTTAACGTGCTAGTGACACCCCTGCTTTTCATTGGGGGGATATTGCATCGTCTGCCAAGTCTTTTGCTTTCGTAGTGAGTGATTTTTGTGTGCAAGTTCGGTACTAGTCCCTCTAGGATTTTCCAGGTGTATATAATCATGTATCTCTCCCGCCTGCATTCCAGGGAATACAGGTTCAGGAACCTCAAGCGCTCCCAGTAATTGAGGTGTTTTATCTCCGTCATGCGCGCCGTGAAGGTTCTCTGTACATTTTCTAGGTCAGCAATTTCACCTGCCTTGAAAGGTGCTGTTAGTGTGCAGCAATATTCCAGCCTAGATAGAACAAGTGACCTGAAGAGTGTCATCATGGGCTTGGCCTCCCTAGTTTTGAAGGTTCTCATTATCCATCCTGTCATTTTTCTAGCAGATGCGATTGATACAATGTTATGGTCCTTGAAGGTGAGATCCTCCGACATGATCACTCCAAGGTCTTTGACGTTGGTGTTTCGCTCTATTTTGTGGCCAGAATTTGTTTTGTAATCTGATGAAGATTTAATTTCCTCGTGTTTACCATATCTGAGAAATTGAAATTTCTCATCGTTGAACTTCATATTGTTTTCTGCAGCCCACTGAAAGATTCGGTTGATGTCCGCCTGGAGCCTTGCAATGTCTGCAATGGAAGACACTGTCATGCAGATTCGGGTGTCATCTGCAAAGGAAGACACGGTGCTGTGGCTGACATCCTTGTCTATGTCGGATATGAGGATGAGGAACAAGATGGGAGCGAGTACTGTGCCTTGTGGAACAGAGCTTTTCACCGTAGCTGCCTCGGACTTTACTCTGTTGACGACTACTCTGTGTTCTGTTAGTGAGGAAATTATAGATCCATCGACCGACTTTTCCTGTTATCCCTTTAGCACGCATTTTGTGCGCTATTACGCCATGGTCACACTTGTCGAAGGCTTTTGCAAAGTCTGTATATATTACATCTGCATTCTTTTTATCTTCTAGTGCATTTAGGACCTTGTCGTAGTGATCCAATAGTTGAGACAGACAGGAGCGACCTGTTCTAAACCCATGTTGCCCTGGGTTGTGTAACTGATGGGTTTCTAGATGGGTGGTGATCTTGCTTCTTAGGACCCTTTCAAAGATTTTTATGATATGGGATGTTAGTGCTATCGGTCTGTAGTTCTTTGCTGTTGCTTTACTGCCCCCTTTGTGGAGTGGGGCTATGTCTGTTGTTTTTAGTAACTGTGGGACGACCCCCGTGTCCATGCTCCCTCTCCATAGGATGGAAAAGGCTCGTGATAGGGGCTTCTTGCAGTTCTTGATGAACACGGAGTTCCATGAGTCTGGCCCTGGGGCAGAGTGCATGGGCATGTCATTTATCGCCTGTTCGAAGTCATTTGGCGTCAGGATAACATCGGATAGGCTTGTGTTAACCAAATTTTGTGGCTCTCATAAAAAATTTGTTTTGATCTTCGACTCTCAGTCTGGTTAGCAGCTTGCTAAAAACTGAGTCATATTGGGACTTGAGTAGCTCACTCATTTCCTTGCTGTCATCTGTGTAGGACCCATCTTGTTTAAGTAGGGGCCCAATACTGGATGTTGTTCTCGACTTTGATTTGGCATAGGAGAAGAAATACTTTGGGTTTCTTTCGATTTCATTTATGGCTTTTAGTTCTTCCCGCGATTCCTGACTTCTATAAGATTCCTTTAGCTTGAGTTCGATGCTTGCTATTTCTCTGACCAGTGTCTCCCTACACATTTCAGATATATTGACCTCTTTTAGCCACTCTGTTATTCTTTTCTGTCGCCTGTAAAGGGAGCGCCTGTCTCTTTCTATTTTACATCTACTCCTCCTTTTTCTTAGAGGAATAAGCCTTGTGCATACATCGAGTGCCACCAAGTTAATCTGTTCTAGGCATACGTTGGGGTCTGTGTTGCTTAGTATATCTTCCCAGCTTATATCGGTTAGGACTTGGTTTACTTGGTCCCACTTTATGTTTTTGTTATTGAAGTTGAATTTGGTGAATGCTCCCTTGTGACTAGTCTCATTATGTCGGTCTGGGGCTCCACGCATACATGTCTGAACCTCAATTATGTTGTGATCTGAGTATATTGTTATTGATATGGTGACATTTCTTATCAGATCATCATTGTTAGTGAAGATGAGGTCTAGTGTATTCTCCAGTCTAGTAGGCTCTATTATTTGCTGGTTTAAATTGAATTTTGTGGAGAGATTTAAAAGCTCGTGCGAGTGTAAGTTTTCATCAGAGCTGCCTCCTGGTGTTATTACTGCAACAATATTATTTGCTATATTCCTCCATTTTAGGTGCCTTAAGTTGAAATCCCCCAGGAGCAAGTGTTGGGTGCAGGAGCTGAAAGATTTTCCAGACAGTGGTCAGTTTTTAACAGCTGTTCCTGGAATTGCTGGGATGTTGCATCCGGAGGCTTGTAGACTACCACAATGACTAGGTTTTGGTTCTCGACCTTTACTGCTAAAACTTCCACTACATCATTTGAGGCATTTAGCAGTTCTGTGCAAACAAGTGACTCTGCAATGTACATGCCAACCCCCCCCTTTTGCCTGTTCACTCTGTCACATCTGTATAGGTTGTAACCTAGGATCCATATTTCGTTGTCCAAGTGATCCTTTATGTGGGTCTCAGTGAAAGCCGCGAACACTGCCTTTGCCTCTGCAAGCAGTCCATGGATGAAAGGTACTTTGTTGTTTGTTGCTGGCTTTAGACCCTGTATATTTGCAAAGAAGAATGTCATCGGACTGGTGGTATTGTTGGTACTGGGGGGGGATTTTTTTTCCGGCATTAGTATCTGTATCTGTTGGTTTGGAGTGGAGGCCATCGACTGTGGTTCCACTCCAGGAATGACTGGATTTGGTGTACGATTTCTGCCATTTCCTGCCAGTTTTTTTTCCTTCCTGGCACTAAAAAACCTCTCCCTCTTGAGTGGCTGTGGCTACCCAGGTTTTCCCATGGCCTGGATGTTTTGTATCTTTTTGTACCCTTTAGATGGTGTGCCTGGCAATTTAAGTTATAGAACAGTCTTTCCTGTACTGAAGAGGTACAAATTTCAGGGTGAAAAAGCTTACAGGAAGGGAGTTTGCATTTTTCTGTTGTCATATGGGCATGGCATTTTCTAGGGTGGTCATAGTTGCACGTCCCATCTGTTTTTCCAGATTTCCCATGTCTGCAGATACCAAGTGCATAGTATGTGCACAGGCTTGGTTTCCGTTTGCCTTGGGTTTCTGTGACTGTATTCCCTGTTGGTGCATGTTTCCCTGTCTTATTCCTATCCTCCCTAGCACCAACAATGGAGCTCCCACCAGTTGTTTTTGGTAATATATCCTCACTATAGCTAGTAGAGTCCTCTTGTTTGCTATTTCCTGTGGTATTTCTAGTTTGCAATATTGGTTTTATCTTATCTTTGACTACACTTATTTCCCCACTACGGCTCCTGTCCCCTATGAGGTCATTTATATGTATTCCTTCCTGCGTATAATTCCCGACTACCTGGACAAAATCTCCAGCTTCACCATTACTGTCTCCCAGGACAGCACCTCCAGCTTCATTACTGTCTCCCAGGACAGCACCTCCAGCTTCACCATTACTGTCTACCAGGACAGCACCTCCAGCTTCACCATTACTGTCTCCCAGGACAGCACCTCCAGCTTCACCATTACTGTCTCCCAGGACAGCACCTCCAGCTTCACCATTACTGTCTCCCAGGACAGCACCTCCAGCTTCACCATTACTGTCTCCCAGGACAGCACCTCCAGCTTCACCATTACTGTCTCCCAGGACAGCACCTCCAGCTTCACCATTACTGTCTCCCAGGACAGCACCTCCAGCTTCACCATTACTGTCTCCCAGGACAGCACCTCCAGCTTCACCATTACTGTCTCCCAGGACAGCACTATCAGCCCCACATTTACTGACTACCAGGACATCACCTCCAGCCTTACAGTTTCTGACTACATGGCCAGTATCAAGGGCAGTACCATTCAGCCCAGACTTTTTATGTTCCCATCTGTTGTAGAAAGCTTCCAGGTTGTCTATGAAAGCAGCTTTGATGTTATCCTCTTTTAATACCCTTGTGATTTTAGTCCACATTATTATAATCAAGGGGGAAGCGCTAAACCCGTAGGATTATACAGGGCCCAGGGGGGGGATGTGGAAGGCATTCAGGCTTAATTCGGGGAACTGGAGCACAGATTCAATTCCCTAAATCAAGAGCCCCTCACCAACATCAAGGAACCTTCCATAAGGGGTTTAGTCCACAGATTTTCCTCATTTGGGCATACCCAAAAACACTTCCCTGTTTTAATACTGCTTGTAGCTAGTTCTTGGATATCTGCACAAGGGGCGTGACACCAATTTCCACAAAAATGACAATTTATCCATGTGGAAGCCAGTTTGTTTGATTGACTGCAGACTATACAGAGCTTCATGATTTGAGTGGTTGATTTACTGTAATTCTACTAGCAACCTCTTGAATACTCTATTAATAACCTTAAATGAAGCTCTAGCTATTTGTATTTCTATTTCTAACTAATTGGACAGCTTACCGTGTACGTTCCTGATTTATATTTATTGTTTGTGTTTGATAAGGGCGCCTACAACCCCATCCGTTTACAGTCTGCTTTATTGTCCAACGAAACCGTTTGAAACCAGTCAAGGGTTCGGACCAGTCGAGGGTTCGGACCAGTCGATCTGATCTGATCAGTGGGTCACTTATTTAAAACATACTAGTCGGTGATTTGGGCTAACACATGAAGGATCTACTTGAAATTATCTACCCGAGTAATATGTGATTTGATTGATACAAAAGTATAACTTGCGTGTTGAAGAGCCGGTGATTTCTGGCAGCTCCTACAGTGACGAACGGTCGAGCCTCAACCCTTGTTTATCAATCGCTGTATCTAGCTTCTCTAGTTTTTTTTTTCGTCTCCACCACAATAAATGCTATATTATCACTATAGTTGACTGGTGGAAATTTTGGAGGAAGGACGCTTTTTCTGTAGTAATAATTGCTTCTCGTTGTGTATATTGCGACCGCTGGTAACTACAGGTTATATGAAATTCACAGTAACGTCTGGTATTTGCACCAATAACTCATTACAGTTGTGACCGGGTGTGGAAGTGTGAATTGCTCATTACTCTATAATTTGTTCATGATTGTAGACAAAGTATAAACGTAAGTAACCATTCTACAGAATTCATTACCTTTGTAACTTGTGAGCTCATTACCTTTGTACCTAGTTCAGCTATCAAAACTTTGGGGGCCCAGTCCCTGGACCCATTACGTACCTCTGTAATCTGTAAATACCTTTGTAACTTGTCATGATTGTGACCAGACTTACCTGGAGTTCATTACCTTTGTAAATTGTGAGTTCATTACCTTTGTAAATTGTGAGTTCATTACCTTTGTAAATTGTGAGTTCATTACCTCTGTAACTTGCTCAGCTATCAAAACTTTGGAGTCCAGTCCCTGGACCAATTATGTACCTCTGTAATCTTTTGACTACCGCCCACAGGATGGGTATGGGGTGCATAATAAACATATTAAACTAACGTCTGGTATTTCAAGAAAAAGAAACTAATGAAAGTCACTCCACTCCACTAAGTACCATTATAATACTGGTTAGTTGCTACTACAACACTGTATTCTGCTATTCACTGGTATCACTAGATTATATGCGAGTACACTAGCAGGCCAGAAAGATTATTAAAACAGCTGACCACTGTGGTAAGATTCTGGCGACTTCTGGCACCTGCCTCTATAGGCTAATCACTTCATTTACAAATTCACCTGTTTTCAAATGACACTTTAGCCTTTATCATCTATATACTAGGGAGCCACTGTAGTATACACTATACACTATGTATACACAATGTTAACAGGGAGACTTTCTTTCCTCTGACAAAGAAAAGTTCTATTATTATTATTTTGCACACGGAACACAGGCCTATGATTCCCCTCTGGCAGTAAACTCTGCTAGGAAGTGCACACTAATTCTCCTTTTTTGACTCAGTATATAATGTTTTCCGCCCAAGATTGGTTCCAGGCGCTAGAGGGATGTATCGTATAGGATTGATGGCACAAATTAAAGTTCTAGCACGTAAGAGCGACCGTGTAAACACGAGAAAACCCGGAGCACAACGAGGCACGCTTATGTTAGCTAAAAAAAAAATCCTGTGAATGATAGCACATAAGCATATGGATGCACAAAAGCCCTAGGGACTGGGTCACTAAAGGGTTTATAGGAGCACATCTGGATTTATATCTATAGTTCACTTGTCTGTTGCAAGCAAATTTAGGAAATTTGCTTAATATATCTGTTATCTCATATTCATTATGAAGATATTTTGACATTTCACATACGTTATTATACTGTCTATCTGTATATTCATCAATAAGTGGACAATAAAGCACATAAGTGTCAAGACAGTTACCATAGGGTTAGCCATACACAGTGGTACCCTGAGTTTCGGCCATAATTTGTTCCAGAAGACTGTTCGCGTGCTGTTACCGAATGAATTTGTTCCCATAAGGAATAATGTAAATTAGATTAGTCCATTTCAGACCCCCAAAAATACACTTACAAAAGCACTTTACAATAATACACGTCCATAATTGTTCGAGCTGGGAGCTGTATGAAACTCAGGGTACCATTGTACTTTGCATTTAGTTTGATCATCATTTGTGTCTGCCCAAGTACCAGAAGCACATACATGTACTTATAACCAAGCCTAAGCCTGGCTACAACATCAGTCAGTCTGTTCACATTGCAAGTTGTACCATAAATGCACTTATCTATGTCCATGTTATAGTGGGTTACAGATCTACCCAGGCTTCTAAATGCATTCCTGTAACATACAGTGTCATTATTATTTACTTCTCTCCAAAATTATACATCTACATTTTCCTTCAGGGCACTTTTCTTGACTAACATGTCAACTTTATCATGAATGAGTAAGCCAGTGTGTGATGGAATCCATAACAATTGTACATTACTTCCTTTTTACCAAATCTTTGAGTATCTATATCTGGCTTCTCCAATGAGTACTATGTTGTTAGTCATTATGTGAGTCAAGAGCCTTCAGTGATGACAGAATCAGTAATCATTGTGTCAAGCTCAGCGTCATAAGTTAGCTTTAGCACCATTAGGATGGCAATAATTCAGTTTGCAGTGTAGAACTCAAGTTCATATTGTTCTTAATCAGGGAGGTGGCAATATGAGAAGATGCAGCCCTGCCAGTAGACTCCTGCTTATATCCATCAGTGTATATAACTTGTAAATTAATACTTACAGTTAAGCGAGAAATTTCTTCTTGAACAGTTGCTTTACAAGTGATTTAGGGAAGGAATTATTAGTGATGAGCTTCTTGGGAGGGGCTTCGAGGTATTTGATATTAAATGAACACACCTTCCATGGACGGGTGAAATGCTCGTTATCTAGTGCTACAGTTCATTGAGATCTATGTGTATTTACTTCTAGACATTTTGTAAAATTTGTGGGTGTCTGGAACTCATGGGTTTAGAGCTCTGCAATGAATGAAATAATACACGACCTGTCACCTTCATACTCGCATGCATCAATGAATGAAATAATACACGACCTGTCACCTTCATACTCGCATGCATCAATGAATGAAATAATACACGACCTGCCACCTTCATACTCGCATGCATCAATGAATGAAATAATACACGACCTGTCACCTTCATACTCGCATGCATCAATGAATGAAATAATACACGACCTGTCACCTTCATACTCGCATGCATCAATGAATGAAATAATACACGACCTGCCACCTTCATACTCGCATGCATCAATGAATGAAATAATACACGACCTGTCACCTTCATACTCGCATGCATCAATGAATGAAATAATACACGACCTGCCACCTTCATACTCGCATGCATCATGACTGTAATAATACAAGGCCTGTCACCTTCATACTCACATGAAGTCTTCTGGGTAGGGACTGGTGAGTAGGAATGTGGCCCTGGAACTCTGGTGACATCATTGGAACTGCTGCCAGAGGTGCCATTGGTGCTGGCATTGGAAACATTGTTATTGCTGGTTGTACTGCTGCTGTTGCCATTACTGCTATTGTTGTTGCCATTGTTGCTTTCTCCCAACTTGGGCATCTCAGCTCGCAAGCCTAAAAAAAAAAATTATCTGAACCTCATCTTTCAATAATACAAAGTTTTGCAAAAAATCTTGAATCTTAATAACTCTAAACCAATTTTATTTTCTGAACTTTCTTTACATTTGATTGGATTCTAAATTAACAATTTAAGATTGCTCTAATTTAAAAGACTAATCACGCATGCTGAGCCCCTTTTCTCTACTCCACTATAGTTACAAGCTAAGCATTGTTATCCTACCTCAGCTCATTTCAAAGTCCTATCCCGTCTATGGCAGCTACACCATTTACTACCATCCACTCTCCCCTCCTCCCCTGTATGCCACCTACAAGGGTCGATTAGTCCCCGGCTAGGTGTAAGGGAAACTGTCCATCTAAAATCCATCACTTAATGTACTTCCACTGAGTAATGTTATACTATAAGAATAATGAAGCACTGCAGTAAGCCTACCGGCCCATGCTGGAGAGCCAGGACAGGTCCAATTAACATCTATTCACCTATTGGAAAAAATGACCAAGCCATGATAACTATTATTATTATAATCACGAGGGAGCGACAAAACCCGTAGTATTATACAGCGAATGTGGGAGGGGGGGGGGGGGAAGGTATTCAAGCTCAATTCAGGGAACTGGAGCACAGATCCAATCCCCTAGATCAAGAGACTCTCACCAGCGTCAATGAACCTCCCTTGAGGGGCGCATAATCTAAAAAGAGGCCTCACAAGAGATGTACAGTATAAAGTTGAAGTATAACCTTAGGACCTCTATTATTTATACTTTTGACAGACGTCCTACGGTCGTACTTCAACTTTACATTTACATATGCTTGTAAGGCCTCATTTAGATTATACTGTTCAGCTGGGTCTCCATACACCAATTAAAAACGATGTTTCATATCAAAAGCCACAAATCTCGCAAAAAGATTAGTAGACAAAAATGCCATAGTTCTCATTAACATACTCTTCTTTCAGAAACATTCTGTACAACAGAGCATCGTTCTGTAAACCAACGAATTTGCTGTACAAAAATATTGAGCATTAAAAATAACATCAGCTTGTAAAAAACCATTAGACATACACAAAGAATTTAACATCTCCACTACCACCATCGCCAAGAGAAAACAACCACCAAGAAAACACAACCACCTAGAAAACACAATGACTTAGAAAACACAACCACCTAGAAAACACAACCACCAAGAAACAACCACTAGAAAACACAAGCACCTAGAAAACACAACCACCTAGAAAACACAACCACCAAGAAAACACAACCACCTAGAAAACATAACCACCAAGAAAACACAAGCACCTAGAAAACACAACCACCAAGAAAACACAAGCACCTAGAAAACACAACCACCAAGAAAACACATCCACCAAGAAAACACATCCACCAAGAAAACACAACCACCAAGAAAACACAACCACCTAGAAAACACAACCACCAAGAAAACACAAGCACCTAGAAAACACAAGCACCTAGAAAACACAACCACCAAGAAAACACAACCACCTATAAAACACATCCACCAAGAAAACACAACCACCAAGAAAACACAACCTAGAAAACACAACCACCAAGAAAACACAACCACCTAGAAAACACAACCACCTAGAAAACACAACCACCAAGAAAACACAACCACCTAGAAAACACAACCACCAAGAAAACACAACCACCTAGAAAACACAACCACCTAGAAAACACAACCACCAAGAAAACACAACAACCTAGAAAACACAACCACCTAGAAAACACAACCACCTAGAAAACACAACCACCAAGAAAACACAACCACCTAGAAAACACAACCACCTAGAAAACACAACCACCTAGAAAACACAACCACCTAGAAACACAACCACCTAGAAAACACAATCACCAGAAAACACAACCACCTAGAAAACACAACCACCAAGAAAACACAATTACCTAGAAAACACAACCACCAAGAAAACACAACCACCTAGAAAACACAACCACCAAGAAAACACAACCACCAAGAAAACACACCCACCTAGAAAACACAACCACCAAGAAACAACCACTAGAAAACACAAGCACCTAGAAAACACAACCACCTAGAAAACACAACCACCAAGAAAACACAACCACCAAGAAAACACAACCACCTAGAAAACACATCCACCAAGAAAACACAACCACCAAGAAAACACAACCACCTAGAAAACACAACCACCAAGAAAACACAACCACCTAGAAAACACAACCACCTAGAGAACACAACCACCAAGAAAACACAACCACGTAGAAAACACAACCACCAAGAAAACACAACCACCAAGAAAACACAACCACCTAGAAAACACAACCACCAAGAAAACACAACCACCTAGAAAACACAACCACCTAGAAAACACAACCACCTAGAAAACACAACCACCTAGAAAACACAACCACCTAGAAAACACAACCACCAAGAAAACACAACCACCAAGAAAACACAACAGCTAAGATAACACAACCACCAAGAAAACGAGATTAAAACAATTACCAAGAAAACAAAGACAACACCAGTAAATTATTATTATTATTATTATTATTATCAAGGGGGAAGCTCTAAACAACACCAGTAAAGAACATAGTACCACCAAGGAAACAATGAAAATGGCTTGAGGGTTATGGTCCTTATGGATTATTATTATTATAATCAAAAAGAAGCGCTAAGCCACAAGGGCTATACAGCGCTGCTAAGGGTTATGGAAACCAGAAGCCAAGACAGCAGCGTCTAAGTCTCCGTAATATATTGGCTAACAGCAAGCTTAAATTTAAATAAAGAGGCATAGTCAACATGCGCCCAAAGGTTGTTCTATACATCATTAGGAATGTGATTTTTTTTACATAATTTCCTAAATGTAGAACATATAAATAATATAATAACTGTGTAATAAAATACGATGCTGTTTGGACCCTTCGAGAAATTTCGAGGAAAGGGGGGTGAACAGCGAATAGGGATGCCGGGAGAGACGCCATGTTGAATTTAATGTGTACACTGGTTGGAATTTTGAACCAGGAATTCGGCGTTTTCCGGTGCCAAATTGAGTTGTTTCGGCCTGAATTTGTAATAGGAACCTGTGTTAATGTACCCTGCTGAAGAATTGGGACATCAAGAATTATGTGTGGATGGCGAAATAAGGAGTCTACGCCATCACATTACTCACAGGGAAGTGTATCATTGTCTTTGCATTTAGACCTAGCTGGCTAGTGTAGGATCTAGGTGTTAGGCAGATGTTGTGGTGTGCTCCATTTACAATAATTGAATGATAAGTGGTAATAAAAAATATATTTTTAATAGCACTAGTAATTTATTTATAATAATTATATTTGTTGTTCCCAGCAAGCCGAATCTTATACAGTCCGCCTAATTGCAATTTTACCAGAGTAGCGGGTTTTAATATTATAATTATTAATTTAATGTCAGGTCTAGCTTTTTGTGAAAAAGGTGTAGAAGTGGGCAGTCGAAGGAGTTGCAGTTTGGTGACACCCAAATTACTTGCAGGTAATGTTCTCTAAACCTCCTGGAGGTGATTTGTTAATAATAATAATAATAATTTTTCACAAGTAAGGCCTCATTTAAATTATGTGATTCAATTGTGGTCTCCATATTATTTTATTTAGGAGGGAAGCGATAAACCCGTAGGGGTTATACAGTACTTAGGGAATGGGGGGCATTCAGGTTTGATCCAAGGGAAAGAAGAGCAGGTCCAGTTCCTTGGATCAAGAGTCCCTCATCGGCTTCAAAATACACAACATTTTAGGAATCTTTCCTGAGAGAAGATATGACTGGTGTATGCAATTGGAAAACAGGTATAAATAAACATGATATAGATAGGGTGTGGAGATCTCAAACCAAGAAATAAATCGAAACAGTGATTCAAATGGATAAATTCAAATTTAGAAAGTATTGGTTTGGAAAGAGTTGTAGACAAGAACAATTTACCAAATAGTGGTCGAACTTAGCACCATGTATAACTTTAAAATAGATAAGAAAACATACGAATGAGAGGCACTAGATTCAAGAAAGACGAGCCAGTAGGTTTACTTTTGTGCTCCTTTACTGTATTAAGTAAATCACGTGTATAACAGGTATATTTATTCCAAAACGTTTTGCCTACACAGTAAGTAGGCTTCTTTAGTCGAATGGAGGCAGCAGAAGTCTCCTCTATATTCGACTGAAGAAGCCTACTGTATATGTGTAATGTTTCGGAAGAATAATAATAAAAATGGTATTGTATGCGATTATATTCATGTTCCTTTATGATGTTCAAATCATTATAATCAAAACCAAGCGCTAAACCCACAAGGGTCATACAGCGCTGCTATAAGATTCAAATAAAACACCTACCGAGAAAATACAAAGGAACCACATGAAAATATTATTATGGCCAGAGCATTCACAAAAATGACCATTACGGCCACAATAGAGATTTTCTAAGCATAAAGGATTCTTTGTAGGCGGTAAGCTCAAGTCAGGATTCAATAGGACCTTGCAGGTACTACACTGCTGTTATAAATTTTGGCATCCTGACATCCTAGTGTGGCTTTAATGCTTTGTTTTGATGAATGGTTTGAAAAACCGACAAGTTGAAGATTGAGACACTTATGCAGCATATGGGAATCTTTATTCAGGAAACGTTTCGCCACACAGTGGCTTCATCAGTCCAATACAAAGAGGAAGGCGTAAGGAGAGGAGGAGTATGAGGTAATCAGTCCCTCAGCCTTCAATCTTCAACTTGTCGGTTTTTCAAACCATTCATCACAACTGTCAGACACTGCAGCATCATGGGATCTTGTTACAAAGAATTCTTCAACACTTGTTCAACCTTTGAACGAAGACCTACTTCGACTAGTGGATGGTACCACTATGACCCCGCCTCCGCCTGCTTCACCTCACCTCACTACAGTATATAAGCCACGTCTACGGCCCTATGCTGTACATTCTACAAGATTGATGGACTGAACACATCGACTCCAGGCTGAGGGACTGATTACCTCATACTCCTCCTCTCCTTACACCTTCCTCTTTGTATTGGACTGATGAAGCCACTGTGTGGCGAAACGTTTCCTGAATAAAGATTCCCATATGCTGCATAAGTGTCTCAATCTTCAATGCTTTGTTTAGTCGTTATCATTCTCGTTCTCATTCTCTCTCTCTCTCTGTCTGATATGAAAGTAAAACTTCAAGCGTTACTCTATGGGTTATATCACGGTTGTTATATTAAAAATACACTTGTGAGGTTTAGTGCTTAGTTATAATTATAGTAATAATATATTAAAAAGACGCGCTTAATCTGAATGGGTCATGAGTGAAATATCAGACAGAAAGTCTAAATCATATATAAACTTGGTTAACGCCTAAAAATTAAGTTAACATTTAAAATAATTTATAAACTAGGCTGGCTAAAATCAAAGGGCTTCATCAGGAAGTGACTACCTACCTCTCCAACAGTTACTACAGCTGTAATCGACACAATACCTCACGGAGACTGGGATAAAAAGTGCGGTCTAATGCGCGCATGTGAGTGCATTAGACCGGAGTGGAATCAAGTGGTTTTTGTGACCTGACCTGTATAGTCCTTGTGGCTTAGCGCTTCTTTTTGATTATAATAATTGTGACCTGACATGAGGTTGGCGCGTGACATTTATGAAGGGATTCTGGAACATTTCTCAACGCAGCTTGGTAAATTTCTTAGCCTACTTCGTCTAGACAACAGTGTGACCAGAGGTAATGAAGGGGAGGGAGAGAAAATTCTTGTATAATATCTTAGCCTCAATAAGGTCGAGCTCTAGACAGAAGCTTGACCTCAGTTGCTCCTCCTTGGTAGCTAATTTCCACAAACTTAGTTTTCTGCTGTCTTTCCCCCGCATTTTCACTCACGCGCATTGATTCACATCATGTCGGGTCATCACAGAGAAGACCCGGGCCAGGACCCGTCCTGGCAAACTTACATAAACATGATTCATCTCACACTATCCCCCCCCCATCACCAGCATCTCTATCCACCATCACAGCCCTCTACTACTACCACAACCATCATCAATACTCCACCACCACAACCATTACCCTACCCCTCCCTAATCAATACCACCACTGCCTTCAACCACCATCACTACTCCTATTCATACTGCTAAATATGAGCATCTTCATCACAGTCATCACTACATTCAGAATTACGTTCATCACTACATACCACAACCACCACCATCCCAATCACTACCACAACTACCACCATCCCTACCTACCACTGCCATCTCCGGGGTGCCTGGCATAGCAGCTACCAGTATACCCTACCTGCATCATCTCCTAGACGGGTCAAAATAGGGCCAACGCAATGCGGGTAATACGGTCGATCTTCCACAGTAAATAGTCAACACTCTGGCCTCTTTTAACTTAATGGGCATCAGTCCCTTTTGGAAATAAGGCCGTCACAATGCATGGGGGAATAGTTGTGACGAACTCTTGAGTGTATTAGTTACCATTTATCAAATGCACTTGCCCATATATACTTGACCTATTGTTGTTTTGTGTGTGTATGTTCGTGATTACCTACTGCATTTGTTGTTATAGGAACAAACAAAGCTTATTTATGCTCATGATGTATCTTAAAGTTGTAATCACTCCATTACATAAAAGCGTGGAAAATGGCTAGAATAAAGCTGGAGAATAAATAAATTAAAAACTATTGAGAAATCAAGAAAAAGTGAACATAAGAAAGGGGAAAACACTGCAGTAGGCCTGTTTGCTCATACTAGTGGGTTGGATTTGTGAAGGACCTGCCTAGTATGGGCCAACAGGCCTACTGCAATGTTCCTCCTTTCTTATGTTCACTTTTTCTTGATTTCTCAATCGTTTTTAACTTATTTCTTCTCCAGTTTTATTCCACCCATTTTCCACGCTTTTACGTAAATATATTTCCCAGCATTCCTCCGCAGCGTTTCTTACGTAGTTTAAAGTTTTTTTTTTTTTTATATTTTATTTAAAAGACATACATAGTACATAAAAATAAACGACAAATTACATAGTGAAAAATTCTGCATAGTACATGTACTTTCCAATTAACATATTACATCTGAAAGACACAAATCTGTACAGTAAACAATGACCGCTCCAATCCTTGAAGTAATGACAATATGTCTGGAACACTAAATCTAACCTAAAGACTCCTTGGCAAGTACATCTAATTCCTGATTGTACATCCTGCCACGGAATGTACACCTTACATTGTACATCCTGCCACGGAATGTACACCTTACATTGTACATCCTGCCACGGAATGTACACCTTACATTGTACATCCTGCCACGGAATGTACACCTTACATTCTGAAAACACTACCCCCCCCCTTCTTGCATGTAAATCCACCTGACACGTAACAATCTTTATATGTAACTGTATATTGTATGAAATGCTTTCATTATTCCATATTGAACAACATGATACGTTCAGTATCACTCAATGTATTGATATAATATAAAATTCAATTCTACATGATTCATGTACAACGTATATCTACTAAACACCCAAACATATCACCTTCTCGAGGAAGGTATAAATATATACATATGTTACATACACTTTACAACACAACCAGTGAAACTACACAAACCTAATCCTATGTCATCCATCAATTACCCTATAATATATATCAATTCAATGGTAACCTAAACCTACGGGCTCTATAGAGCTCCCATGAAAAAACAATATGTAATAAGAACACAGGATAAGTCAAGCTTTCTAAAAATATTTCACCCATATCATTAAAACCACTACTAAGATGTAAGTCTGTTAGCACAAAACATAACAGTACATGACTTTCAGACGTCGATAAATACTGAAGCCTTCCTACCACACGCAATTATTTAAAGTTATGAGCTTTTGTTCTCCCTATTGCTGACATTAAGATTTATAAACTCCTAGTCTATTCATGCTCACATCCTTCGATAAGCTTTTTTTTTATATATAACTATTACAAATCTTATTCTGACTTCCAGAAAAAAAGTATTTCAAGTACCTTTCGTTTCGATCTTTCTTTTTTTTTTTTAATTTTAAAATTCATTTTGTAATATCTGATTTTTTTTATAATTTAACTTTTTCTAAAGTACAAACACTGTACCATAGCCGTATATTTTAACTTTTGTCTACCATAATACCGGATATTTATAAAAAAAAAAAATAGCATTTCGCCATCCATATATTTGAAAGTTGTTTTAAAATGCTAAAAATAATTTCATTAATATATTAACTACCTGCATTTGTAAATTTCTTTATTATTTATCTTCAACTCTTATATTTACTTCCCTCGTTGTTACAGATTGCAGCTTTAATAAGTTTTGCTTCCTTTACTGGGTTTCCTTTCTTGCCCCACCTGTTTATACATGTTCTCTGAGGTAACCTTAATTACATTGGTTACCCATTGCCTATGACTAGTTTCCAGTTTTTTTTTTTTTTTTTTTTTTGGGTGGGGGGGGATGCGGCATTCAAAGTCCATTTCTAATACGCATAATAAAGATATTAAACTAAACTTCCAGTTTTTATCGTCATATTTTCTTTAGGTGAGGTTCGGTTAATTTAATTTAGCAAGGTTGATTTAGTTTTGGTTAGATTTGGTTGTCTGGTTAAGTTAGGCTACATAAACTTGCGAGTAAATGTATTTAACCACAAATAAGTCAAATAAACAATGGTCGTGATGTCTCTCAACGAGGTGATTATGACATTATAGTAGTTACCTAAAATTACTTATAACTGTATACGTTAATCTACAGTTGCACCTGTATTAATTGCATATAATTCTAGTTGCAACTACATATATTAATCATTGTAAGTAATTATACACAACCATGTATGATTATATATACAATTAGTATATGCTAATTACATCTTATATTGATTCTGTTTTTGATCTAAGATTCTGTTCGATTAGTATTATTATTAACATTATTTTATTTAGGAAGCGTTAAACCCATGGAGGTCATACAACGCCTGGGGAAATGGGAAGTAAGATAATTATAAGATTTTGTTCGGATTTTTAACCCCGGAGGGTTAAACACCCAGGATAACCCAAAAAAGGCAGTGCATCATCGAGGGACTGTCTTAGTTTCACTGGGGTCCTCAATCTTGTTCCCTAGGATGCCACCCACACCAGTAGACTAACACCCAGGTACCTACTTGCTTGCTAGGTGAACGGGACAACAGGTGTAAGTAAACACGCCTAATAAACGTTTCCACCCTTGCCGGGGATCGAACCACGGACACTCAGTGTGTGAAGTGATAGCGTTGCCTACTAGGCCACCGGCCACCCCTACCAGGCCACGGGTAATCAAGTTCGATCCAAGGAAGGGGAGGACAAGTTCAAGTCCGTAGATCAAGAGCCCCTCACCAGCATCAAGGATCCTCAAGACTCCAGAATTAAATATGCAAACATCAGTAACAAGAAGCTTGCCAGTAAGGCTAAGAAAAAGTTATACAGCGCCTGGATAAAGGTTCAATCCAAGGAAGTGAAGGATAAGCCAATTTCCTTAAATCAAGAGCCTTTCACCAGCATCAAAGAATCTCCACTGAGTTTGAAGGGTTCGAATTAGTAATCTGGGAAGGATAATAAAAAAAATACGAAGAGAAGACAAATACAGAAAGTTTTAATTTTTAACGTTTCGCTCTGTGTAACTTTATCCAGCTCTACATTGCACAAAACGTTCACAAGAAAAGCTTGTTCTGCATTTTTTTTTCATTGCTGTCGACAGGAATACTTTATACACATGATAATAGGAGGCGACCCATACTTTTGATGGGTTTCGAATTTTCCTTCTCCCGCAGTCCGGCCATGGACCAGGGTTGTATGATGATAGCCTGCTCAACCAAGTTGTTGCTGTTAGCCACCAGATGGTCCACATCCGTCACAAGATGGTTGATCCGGCACTCACGTCTACTACTATTTCCTAGGAAGGTCAGTTCCAGTAGGTGCTTAAGAGCCTTGCACGTATGTCCAGCTTAGCCGAGGTTCGTAAGTGGGGTTTAATACTTATTGACTACACGAAGGTCATTAAGGCTGCATGTAAACCGTTCACCACGTCAAGAATATCATAATCCCTTACAGAGCCTTGCCCAGGATTTGACCCGGGTACTGTCGGCTGTGCGTCGAACGGGTTACCATTGAGCTGCGGGATACCATAGCCAAATATTATTATGCACGGTCATATATAAAATAGTTATATGCCAATAAAAATTATGTATGCTAAAATAATTATGGTTACATACGAACCCACGTAAGAGACAATAAAGCGACAATTAAAATGTGTAGATCGGTTTTAATGGTTGCTTTATTGTTCCAATGTCCGGTTTGTGTTACGCTTTTGTGTTCAGTAATTATAATTATGTAATGTTTTATTGAGAGAGCTTGCCAACTTGACAGCATTATTATACTTGCATTGTTCTTATCTATGATACTAATACTAATAATAATAATAAATACTAAATTATTTATGACGAAGCTCTAATTCCGTTAGGGTTGTACAGAACCAGGGAAATTCCAGTAGTAATCAGGTTTGATGAGTGGAAGGGAAGAGAAGCTAAAATTCCTTGGATCAAGAGCCCTTCACCCGCTTCAAGGCACCCCTCCCCCCACCCTGGAAGGGTCAGCAAATACTGTTTGTTCTTTTAAACATCTTGTGAATTCAATACAGCAACAACTCTTCGAAAATCAATCTGATCACGAACTATAATGTATGTATGTATATAGCATATAATATGTCGCGCCGAATAGGTTAAAAATTTCGATTTTGGCTTTTCTTATCGAATAAGGCAAGGGAATATTTGTGAATGTATTAATTTCGCAAAAATCATTCAGAACCTAACAAAAAAATATATTATTCCATTGTTTATTAAATTATTGTAAACTTACCTAAAATATATTTAGTTGGATTAAGCTAAATTAAATTGCGCGTATTATAATACGGTTAGATAAGTTTTCTACGGTTCTTTTGGTACAAAATTATTAATTTTTATATTAATATAAATGAAAAAAATATATCTTTAAACGTATATGATTATTATTATAATAAAAAAGAAGCGCTAAACCACAAGGGCTATACAGCGCTAAAACGTATATGAGAAACTTTTTAGAAAGGACTTAATTTTAAATGAGTTCTTGTTCACTGACCAATTTTACCTATTCGGCACATTAATATCTATTTCTACAAGTACATGTACAAGGTATACAAGCCTAGCTGACATCAATGACATACTATATAGAAAGCCTCCTTGTTATGCAGAGTATTTCGGGCAGATTAGGTCAGTTTTGTCCCAGGATGCGACCCACATCAGTCGACTAACACCCAGGTACCCATTTTACTGATGGGGAACATAGACAACCGGTGTAAAGAAACGCGCCCAATGTTTCTACCCTCGCTGGGAATCGAACCTAGACATCTCCGTGTGAAGCGAGAGCTTTAGCCACCAGGCCACGGGCCTGGGTACTGGATCATCCAATGTTGTTTCACTAATGTTGGAATCAGGCTCTTGATCCTTCCTCACCTCGGATCCAGGAAAGGAAGGACCCAGGCACCACGACCTTTACGGGTTTTGTGCTTCCACTTGAATACAAGGGACACCAGAAAAGGAATGGTATTATTACCAACGGAGACCATGTCGTAGTGTCTGGAGGCTGCAGAGTAGATCCTGTGCTTCTTGTAGAGCATCACTTGAGGGTTGTGGAGTGCCATGGTGTTGTGGGGTGAGGAGCCACCATCATGGGAGCTGCCACAGTACTACACAACACTACTCTGGCCATGACCATCACTACACAAACACTTTCTTCCATGCAGTTTTCAACATACTATGCACCATTAGAATGCGAGATGACAAACTCTTAACACTTTAATTGGGGTATTTTTTCAGTGGGAGATGCTGTCGTTTCTTTACAACCGGTTTACTGTAGTTCAGAAGAGTGACCGAGTATACGAGGGGAAAATTGAGGGGAATAGAGTCACACTCCCATCTTTGATGGTGGCTGGCGAGGGAATGAGGCGGTGTGGCAGCGGGGTGAAGGTTGTGTGTGGTTGCCGGAGGCTGGTAGAGCGTGTCATACAAGGGTGCGGGTGCGTGGGAATGGCCACCTGGGAACACGTGCACTCCCCGTCCTCCCACAGATTTTGGACGTGTTTGCTGCTCCCACAACTGGATTTCTCTCTGCCCGCCTCCCTTTCCCCTCAGAACAGTTTCCAAGCGGTCGTTTGCATATGTATAACCCGTGAGTTGCTAGGTGGACGGAGGTTTAGGAGGGGCAGACGTTATAACCCCCACCAGGCACCTTTCAGGTCGTCAGTCTGGCACTGATGGCGGGCATCCATTAACAATTACAATGTGCTGCACAAAATACATAGGTGAAGCTGCTGTTGGACATACAATGGAGAGTTTCACAATGTTACGGCCACCTGAGCGTTACATAGTCCCTGAGGCCTCACTTTACTGAAGCAACGTGACTTGTTTTAACGTTATGTTACACAATATAAGAAAATACTGAATAAAAGATATAATTCTATTTGAAATTATTTAAAGTTGGGAGTAAAGAGGCACAAATTCATGTAGGCTCTTTGCAAAAGGGAACCCTGATCCTGGTGAAAGAATCTTGATCTGATCTTGATCTTGATCAAACTTAACTCCCTTACATTCTCCAAGAGCTGTATGACCCTTACATGTTTAGTGCTTCCCTATGACTATAACTGGTATAGACCAGAGGCGTGAGTGACTAGGCTACCTCACATCCCCACCTAATAAGACTTACCCTCCGAACTCTTTGGAAAGACGTAGAGTATGAGATATGACTGAAGGGTACAAATCAAAAACAGGAATACACAAAGGAATGTGCATAGCCTGTTGAAAATATCTACCCAAGATATTGGGAAGTAATGGTTTGGCAACAGAGTTGTTGATAAGTGGAACAAATTCCCAGGTAGCGTCACTGAGGCAAGAACTTTGGGTAGTTTTAAACATAGACTTGTTGGGTATATGAGTGAATGTGGGTGAGTGTGAACTGGACGTGCCTAGCATAGGCCTACTGGCCTATGCTGATGAGAAATAAAAGAAAATTTTAACATTTAACCAAGGTGAATTTGATTAAAGAGAAAAATCATAAAAAGTATACCCTAGTATGGAAGCAATAACCTACGAAAAATATAAACCAGGATATAAGCAGAACCTAGTACAAAAACCTAACCTAGCATAAAAGGTATAACCTACCTGGAGTCTGCCTGGAGGGCATTCCGGGGATCAACGCCCCCGCGGCCCGGTCCGCATAAAAGAACCTAATAGGGAAGGAATTAACGACTGAAAGAATGGTAGCAACATATCAATTAGCGCCTGAGACAAAATGTAAATACAAGAGTGAACCTCGTAGAGAGGTAAGTAACAGCGGGTGGAAAACGGATGAAGCTAGGTGGTATAACCGGCTCTCTTCTGAACAAGGTATATATATACACATAGGGGTCTGTAGCTCTGTATACAGGATATATATACCTTGGAGGCGTATTTCTCTCAGCGTATACATGCTGAGAGTTTAACCCTTTTCTTCTTGTCTGGTGGTAAAGTTACCATGCAGCCTTGTCGATGGTCTGGACAGATACTGCCTCAAGTCAGTACCGGATCAGCCGGGCTGTGGATCTACGTACGTTGGACTACGTGCGGCCAGCAGTAACAGCCTCGTTGATCAGGCCCTGATCCACCAGGAGGCCTGGTCATGGACCGGGCCGCGGGGGCGTTGATTCCCGGAATACCCTCCAGGTAGGTACCTCAGTGTATGTACACAGATACAGTGTATCTTTGTATAAGTACATCGGGGTGATCTCTTAGTTTACACACACCGAGAGGTGTTTTTCTGTGTATATATACACCAGGAGCTGTATCTCTTAGTATATATACACAAGTGTATATACACCGAGAGGTGTGTATACCTCGTGTATATACACCGAGAGGCATATATCTCTCAGTGTATATACACTGATAGGTATTTCTGAAATGTACATACATCAGAAAGTGTGTATCTTTTAGTGTATACGCAGAAAAAGTGAAATACTGCACAGAATATAAGCACCGAGAAGACTCAGTAAGTCTCTCTCTCTCTCTCTCTCTCTCTCTCTCTCTCTCTCTCTCTCTCTCTCTCTCTCTCTCTCTCTCTCTCTCTCTCTCTCCTGGTTCCTTGTAAAAGCGTCTCGGAAAGTTATCGTGTGTATTAAAATTACAGTTCAATCCTCCGTCTACCTTGTTTCTGTATAACTGACAAAGAGTTAATAAACTAATTTGTGCGCAGCTCTGTAAATATTTAACTTGTCTTTTTACCTGTTGTTCTAATATTATCCTGTGTTCTGCCTTTGTTCGTCTGTCCCGAGTTCACCTGTTCCCGTGTTCACCGGTGTACTGCTGATACTGGGAATAGTCAATTATCGAACCCGGGAAGTAAGGAGAATGTCGTCAGGTTGTAGAAGGTTGTCGTTGCTGCTACTGCCGCCGTGACAGCACCAGCAACTGAAGTAACAGCAGACACCAACAGCAACAGTAACAATACTAGCAGCAGTAGAATCACCAGCACCGCCAGCTGCTGCAGCACCACCAGCTGTTGCAGTACAATCAGCTGCTGCAGTACCACCAGCTGCTGCAGCACCACCACCAGCTGCTCTGCCATCAGAGTTTTGGAAACCCGCCAGGTGGAGAGCTGCACCAGCTGAGCGTAATCACCATAAACATATTGGCTGTCCAGGCAGATTCAGTCATCAGTGTGTGTGTGTGTGTGTGTGTGTGTGTGTGTGTGTGTGTGTGTTACATAACAATACATTACACCTGACAGCTGGAAGCTGCTTGTAATCGCAGAATTCCAGAAGCACCAAAGCTAACAAATACGTTATTCAAAACCTGGCAACCTACCCGAGATACATTATGTGTCAGGTTAAAATCAATGTTATTAACGCGGGGATAACACACTCACAGGCTGTCACACGAATCCAACAGTAAGACAACAAGGATTCAGGGGACTATCAGCTCATAGTAAGACAACAAGGATTCAGGGAACTATCAGCTGATTGTAAGACAACAAGGATTCATGGGACTATCAGCTGATAGTAAGACAACAAGGATTCATGGGACTATCAGCTGACAGTAAGACAACAAGGACTCATGGGACTATCAGCTGATAGTAAGAGAACAAGGATTCATGGGACTATCAGCTGATAGTAAGTCAACAAGAATTCAGGGAACTATCAGCTGATAGTAAGACAACAAGTATTCATGGGACTATCAGCTGACAGTAAGACAACAAGGATTCAGGGAACTATCAACTGATAGTAAGACAAGAATTCATGGGACTATCAGCTGACAGTAAGACAACACGGATTCATGGGACTATCAGCTGATAGACAACAAGGATTCAGGGAACTATCAGCTGATAGACAACAAGGATTCAGGGGACTATCAGCTGATAGTAAGACAAGGATTCATGGGACTATCAGCTGATAGTAAGACAACAAGGATTCATGGGACTATCAGCTGATAGTAAGACAACAAGGATTCATAGGACTATCAGCTGATAGTAAGACAACAAGGATTCATGGGACTATCAGCTGATAGTAAGACAACAAGGATTCATGGGACTATCAGCTGATAGTAAGACAAAAATTCAGGGGACTATCAGCTGATAGTAAGACAACAAGGATTCAGGGGACTATCAGCTGACAGTAGGCCTTTCCCGCTAGGCTTGATAAGTTGCCACTATACTATAAAGCTTTCGCAAACCGAATAACACCTGCCTTATAGGGATCCACTCTTAAATTTCTATCAAAACCTAATCACAACAGTCAACAGTTCATCATATACGTGATGTAATAATATACTATAATTATAATCTTACTGCAGTAACTGTGAACACTTTTCACGTAATCTCTGGAGGCTTTCCAGCTGGCAGAGGACCCTGGGCTGCAGCCCCTAAAGCCCATGCCTTAATCCGGCCTTGCATGGGGCTATCAACTGATCGCGAGGCAATAAGAATTCAGATGATTACTCGTACACCAGCTGATCCGTGTTAACATGCAATCGTCAGCTGATCAATATAAACATGCGGCCGTCAGTTGAACAATATAAACATGCGGCCGTCAGCTGATCAATGTAAACATGTGACCTCAGCGATCAGTGTAAACATGTGACGTCAGCTGATCAATGTAAATAGTCTGTCAGGTGATCAATGTAAATAAACTTGAGTTAAAAACGATAATCAGAAAACAAATTACATTATACGGTAAACACGGAAGATAAAAATAGTGAGAATGAGCCGAAGATGATAAGCATCAGCAACAGAAACAGGAATAGGAGGAGCAAGAGGAAGAGTCGGGAACAGGTTCTAGTTGAAGAGGAAGATCGTGATGGAGGAAGCGAAAGAGGTGTTGGTAAAGGAGAAAGAGGCGCCTATGGAGAATGAAGTGGGAGATGAGGAATGGTGGATAAGTAAGGATGGGGAATTATGGCAATTTGCAGTGTTTGTACAACGATGATTAGAAATGTAACGAATGGAAAAAAAACAGATGGAGATGATGGAAGAGGCGGATGGATAGATGGATGGGCTGGTAGGGATGGATGCACGGACGGATAAGGGGGTGGAGAACAAGATTAATAAAGAGTCCCGCATCAATGGAAGGACTTCATTGTGGAAGAGGAGGAGGAGGAGGAGGAGGGCCATGCTCGACAATGGTGGGGAGGTTAGGGAGGGGTGGGGGGAAGAGAGGGACGAAAGTGAGGAAAGGTGAGAAGAGTATGAGGGAAGGAGAGAAGTGTGAGAGAGACAACACGAAAAAATAATCAAAGGAAACTAAAGGTGAATGTAATTGCAATAAGATTACCTAATACTAATGAATTTCAGTACTAATTATAGCTGTATAATTAAACAAATTAATTAACAATTGTGTAACAATGATAAACAAAGTGTGAATATAAATGACCTAGACAGTGTTTCAGTCACTGTGTGATGCCTGGAAGATACATGGAGGATGCCTGGAAGATACATGGAGGATGCCTGGAAGATACATGGAGGATGCCTGAAGGATACATGGAGGATGCCTGAAGGATACATGGAGGATGCCTGGAGGATGCCTGAAGGATGCCTGGAGGATACATGGAGGATGCCTGGAGGATACATGGAGGATGCCTGGAGGATACATGGAGGATGCCTGGAAGATACATGGAGGATGTCTGAAGGATACATGGAGGATGCCTGGAGGATACATGGAGGATGCCTGAAGGATACATGGAGGATGCCTGGAGGATACATGGAGGATGCCTGGAGGATACATGGAGGATGCCTGGAGGATGCCTGGAAGATACATGGAGGATGCCTGAAGGATACATGGAGGATGCCTGGAGGATACATGGAGGATGCCTGGAAGATACATGGAGGATGCCTGAAGGATACATGGAGGATGCCTGGAGGATACATGGAGGATGCCTGAAGGATACATGGAGGATGCCTGGAGGATACATGGAGGATGCCTGGAGGATACATGGAGGATGCCTGGAAGATACATGGAGGATGCCTGAAGGATACATGGAGGATGCCTGGAGGATACATGGAGGATGCCTGGAAGATACATGGAGGATGCCTGAAGGATACATGGAGGATGCCTGGAGGATACATGGAGGATGCCTGGAGGATACATGGAGGATGCCTGGAGGATACATGGAGGATGCCTGGAGGATACATGGAGGATGCCTGAAGGATACATGGAGGATGCCTGGAGGATACATGGAGGATGCCTGGAGGATACATGGAGGATACATGGATACATGGAGGATGCCTGGAGGATATATGGAGGATGCCTGAAGGATACATGGAGGATGCCTGGAGAATACCTGGAGGATACATGGAGGATGCCTGGAGGAGACATGGAGGATGCCTGAAGGATACATGGAGGATGCCTGGAGGATACATGGAGGATATATGGAGGATGCCTGAATACATGGAGGATATATGGAGGAGACATGGAGGATGCCTGGAGGATACATGGAGGATGCTGAAGGATGCCTGAAGGATACATGGAGGATGCCTGGAGGATATATGGAGGAGGCCTGGAGGAGACAGGCATGCCTGAAGGATGCCTGGAGGATACATGGAGGATGCCTGAAGGATGCCTGGAGGATACATGGAGGATGCCTGAAGAATGCCTGGAGGATACATGGAGGATGCCTGGAGGATACATGGAGGATGCCTGGAGGATACATGGAGGCTGCCTGGAGGATACATGGAGGATGCCTGAAGGATACATGGAGGATGCCTGGAGAATACATGGAGGATGCCTGGAGGGTATATGGAGGATGCCTGAAGGATGACTGGAGGATACCCGGAGGATGCCTGGAGGATACATGGAGGATGCCTGGAGGATGCCTGAAGGATGCCTGGAGGATACATGGAGGATGCCTGAAGGATGCTTGAAGGATACATGGAGGATCCCTGAAGGATACGTGGAGGATACCTGAAGGATACGTGGAGGATGCCTGAAGGATACATGGAGGATGCCTGGAGGATACATGGAGGATGCCTGAAGGATACATGGAGGATGCCTGAAGGATGCCTGGAGGATACATGGAGGATGCCTAGAGGATGCCTGAAGGATACCTCAAGGATGTTTTTGGAAGTAAATGGCCCTGTGGCTTGGACCAGACCAGGCCTCCCGGTGGATCAGGGCCTGTTCAACCAGGCTGTTACTGCTGGATGCACGTAGTCCAACGTACGAACCACCACCTGGCTGGTTAGGAAGTGATTCGAGGAACTTGTCAAGTTCCCTCTTGAATCCAGTCATAGGTTTGTTGGTACTCTGAGTGCCACCGTCCACTACCACCCTTCACCCACAACGCCCATCACCACCCTTCACCCACAACGCCCATCACCACCCTTCACCCACCAGGCCCATCACCACCCTTCACCCACCACGCCCATCACCACCCTTCACCTATCACGCCCACTACCACCCTTCACCCACCACGCCCACTACCACCCTTCATCCACCACGCCCACTACCACCCTTCATCCACCACGCCCACTACCACCCTTCACTAACCACGCCCACCACCACCCTTCACTAACCACGCCCACCACCACCCATCACTAACCACGCCCACCACCACCCTTCACCAACCACGCCCACCACCACCCTTCACTAACCACGCGCACCACCACCCTTCACCCACCACCACCCTTCACTAACAACGCCCACCACCACCCTTCACCCACAACGCCCACCACCACCCTTCACTAACCACGCCCACTACCACCCTTCACCCACCACGTCCACCACCACCCTTCACTAACCACGCCCACTACCACCCTTCACCCATCACGCCCACCACCACCCTTCACTAACCACGCCCACTACCACCCTTCACCCACCACCACCCTTCACTAACCACGCCCACTACCACCCTTCACCCATCACGCCCACCTGCACCCTTCACTAACCATGCCCACTACCATGCCCACTACCACCCTTCACCCATCCCGCCCACCACCACCCTTCACTAACCACGCCCACTACCACCCTTCACCCATCACGCCCACTACCACCCTTCACCTACCACGCCCACTACCACCCTTCACCTACCACGCCCACTACCACCCTTCACCCACCACGCCCACTACCACCCTTCACCCATCACGCCCACCACCACCCTTCACCAACCACGCCTACTACCACCCTTCACCCACCACGCCCGCCACCATCCTTCACTAACCACGCCCACTACCACCCATCACGCCCACCACCACCCTTCACTAACCACGCCCACTACCACCCTTCACCCATCACGCCCACCACCACCCTTCACTAACCACACCCACTACCACCCTTCACCCACCACGCCCATCACCACCCTTCACCCACCACGCCCACCACCACCCTTCACTAACCACGCCCACTACCACCCTTCACGCCCACCACCACCCTTCACTAACCAAGCCCATTACCACCCTTCACTAACCACGCCCACTACCACCCTTCACTAACCACGCCCACTACCACCCTTCACCCATCACGCCCACTACCACCCTTCACCTACCACGCCCACTACCACCCTTCACCTACCACGCCCACTACCACCCTTCACCCACCACGCCCACCACCACCCTTCACCAACAACGCCTACTACCACCCTTCACCCATCACGCCCGCCACCATCCTTCACTAACCACGCTCACTACCACCCATCACGCCCACCACCACCCTTCACTAACCACGCCCACTACCACCCTTCACCCATCACGCCCACCACCACCCTTCACTAACCACGCCCACTACCACCCTTCACGCCCACCACCACCCTTCACTAACCACACCCACTACCACCCTTCACCCACCACGCCCATCACCACCCTTCACCCACCACGCCCACCACCACCCTTCACTAACCACGCCCACTACCACCCTTCACCCATCACGCCCACCACCACCCTTCACTAACCAAGCCCATTACCACCCTTCACTTACCACGCCCACTACCACCCTTCACTAACCACGCCCACTACCACCCTTCACGCCCACCAAAACCCTTCACTAACCACGCCCACTACCACCCTTCACCCACAACGTCCACCACCACCCTTCACCCGTCAAGCACCTTAACTACTGGGAACGCTTGGAAGCACTTGACTTGTACTCGTTGGAACGCAGGAGGGAGAGATATATCATAATCTACACTTGGAAAATCCTGGAAGGAATGGTCCCAAATCTGCACACGGAAATCACTCCCTACGAAAGTAAAAGACTGGGCAGGCGATGCAAAATGCCCCCAGTTAAAAGTAGGGGCGCCATTGGTACACTAAGGGAAAACACCATAACTGTCCGGGGCCCAAGACTGTTCAACAGCCTCCCATCAAGCATTAGGGGAATTGCCAATAAACCCCTGGCTGCCTTCAAGAGAGAGCTGGACAGATACCTAAAGTCAGTGCGGGATCAGCCGGGCTGTGGCTCGTACGTTGGACTGCGTGCGGCCAGCAGTAACAGCCTGGTTGATCAGGCCCTGATCCACCGGGAGGCCTGGTCATGGACCGGGCCGCGGGGGCGTTGATCCCCGGAATGGCCTCCAGGTAACCACTCCCATCACCACACTTCACCCACCACTCCCATCACCACCCATCACGCCCATCACCACCCTTCACCCACCACTCCCATCACCACCCATCACGCCCACCACCATCGTTCACCCACCACGCCCACCATCACCCTTCACTAACCACGCCCACTACCACCCTTCACCCCCACCACCACCCTTCACTAACCACGCCCACTACCACCCTTCACCCATCACGCCCACCACCACCCTTCACTTACCACGCCCACTACCACCCTTCACCCACAACGCCCACCATCACCCTTCACCCACCACTCCCATCACCACCCTTCACCCATCACGCCCATCACCACCCTTCACTAACCACGCCCATCACCACCGTTCACCCACAACGCCCACCACCACCCTTCACCCACCACTCCCATCACCACCATTCACCCATCACGCCCACCACCACCGCTCACCCACAACGCCCACCACCACCCTTCACCCACCACTCCCATCACCCTTCACCCATCACCACCTTTCACCCACCACCACCCTTCACCCACCACTACCCTTCACCCATCACGCCCACCACCACCGTTCGCCCACAACGCCCACCACCACCTTTCACCCACAACGCCCACCACCACCGTTCAACCACAATGCCCACCACCACCCTTCACTAGCCACTCCCACCACCACCCTTCACCCATCACGCCCGTCACCACCCTTCACCCACCACGTCCACCAAAACCGTTCACCCACCACGCCCACTACCACCCTTCACCCACCACGCCCATCACCACCCATCACACCCACCACCACCGTTCACCCACCACGCTCACCACCACCCTTCACCCATCACGCCCACCACCACCGTTCACCCACCACGCCCACCACCACCCTTCACCCACCACGCTCACCACCACCCTTCACCCATCACACGCACCACCACCCTTCACCCACCACGCCCACCACCATCCATCACCCATCACACCCACCACCACCGTTCACCCACCACGCCCACCACCACCCTTCACCCACCACGCCCATCACCACCCATCACACCCACCACCACCGTTCACCCACCACGCCCACCACCACCGTTCACCCACCACGCCCATCACTACCCATCACATCCACCACCACCGTTCACCCACCACGCCCACCACCACCCTTCACCCACCACGCCCATCACTACCCATCACATCCACCACCACCGTTCACCCACCACGCTCACCACCACCCTTCACCCATCACGCCCACCACCACCGTTCACCCACCACGCCCACCACCACCCTTCACCCACCACGCCCATCACCACCCATCACACCCACCACCACCGTTCACCCACCACGCCCACCACCACCCTTCACCCACCACGCCCATCACTACCCATCACATCCACCACCACCGTTCACCCACCACGCTCACCACCACCCTTCACCCATCACACGCACCACCACCCTTCACCCACCACCACCCTTCACCCACCACGCCCATCACCACCCATCACACCCACCACCACCGTTCACCCACCACGCCCACCACCACCCTTCACCCACCACGCCCATCACTACCCATCACATCCACCACCACCGTTCACCCACCACGCTCACCACCACCCTTCACCCATCACACGCACCACCACCCTTCACCCACCACGCCCACCACCATCCATCACACCCACCACCACCCTTCACCCACCACGCCCACTACCACCCTTCACCCACCACGTCCACCACCACCCATCACACCCACCACCACCCTTTACCCACCACGCCCATCACCACCCATCACACCCACCACCACCCTTCACTCACCACGCCCATAACCACCCATCACACCCACCACCACCGTTCACCCACCACGCCTACCACCACCCATCACACCCACCACCACCCTTCACCCACCACGCCCATCACCACCCATCACACCCACCACCACCCTTCACTCACCACGCCCATCACCACCCATCACACCCACCACCACCCTTCACCCACCACGCCCATCACCACCCATCACACCCACCACCACCCTTCACCCACCACGCCCATCACCACCCATCACACCCACCACCACCCTTCACTCACCACGCCCATCACCACCCATCACACCCACCACCACCCTTCACCCACCACGCCCATCACCACCCATCACACCCACCACCACCCTTCACCCACCACGCCCATCACCACCCATCACACTCACCACCACCCTTCACTCACCACGCCCATCACACTCACCACCACCCTTCACTCACCACGCCCATCACCACCCATCACACCCACCACCACCCTTCACCCACCACGCCCATCACCACCCATCACACTCACCACCACCCTTCACTCACCACGCCCATCACACTCACCACCACCCTTCACTCACCACGCCCATCACCACCCATCACACCCACCACCACCATTCACTCACCACGCCCATCACCACCCATCGCACCCACCACCACCCTTCACTCACCACGCCCATCACACTCACCACCACCCTTCACTCACCACGCCCATCACCACCCATCACACCCACCACCACCATTCACTCACCACGCCCATCACCACCCATCGCACCCACCACCACCCTTCACTCACCACGCCCATCACCACCCATCACCCACCACCACCCTTCACCCACCACGCCCATCACCACCCATCACCCACCACCACCCTTCACCCACCACGCCCATCACCACCCATCACACCCACCACCACCCTTCACCCACCACGCCCATCACCACCCATCACGCCCACCACCACCGTTCACGCCCACCAGCTACCCAATAATAAAGTCATACACAGCAGACAAGACAACTCTGAAGAATTGAGCTTCACAAAACCGAGTGATTTATATGGTGGAACATGATGTGTCACCAGGAGTCTGTCCATGGTACATGCTGGCGCCACTATCTTGCCCCCACCCTACCCCGATCTTGCCGCCACCCGACCCCTATCTTGCCCCCACCGTACCCATATCTTGCCCCCACCGTACCCATATCTTGCCCCACCCTTCCCCTATCTTGCCCCCACCCTACCCCTATCTTGCCCCTACCCTACCCCTATCTTGCCCCCACCCTACCCCTATCTTGCCCCCACCCTACCCCTATCTTGCCCCCACCCTACCCCTATCTTGCCCCTACCCTACCCCTATCTTGCCCCTACCCTACCCCTATCTTGCCCCTACCCTACCCCTATCTTGCCCCTACCCAAACCCGATCATGCCCCCACCCTACCCCTACCTTGCCCCCCCCTACCCTAGCCCTATCTTGTCCCTACCCTACCCCTATCTTGCCCCCACCCTACCCCTATCTTGCCCCTACCCTACCCCTATCTTGCCCCCCCTACCCTACCCCTATCTTGCCCCTACCCTAACCCTATCTTGCCCCCACCCTACCCCTACCTTGCCCCCACCCTAGCCCTATCTTGTCCCTACCCTACCCCTATCTTGCCCCAACCCTCCCCCTATCATGCCCTCGCCTTACCCATATCCTGCCCCATCCCCAATCTGCCACCACCCAACTACCCTGCCCTCACCAAACTATCCTGCCCCACCCAACTATCCCGCCCCACCCAACTATCCTGCCCCACCCAGCTATCCCGCCCCACCCAACCATCCAGCCCCCACCCAACTATCCTGCCCCCACCCAACTGCTGCCACAGACAACTATCCTGTCCCACTCAACTATCCTTCCCCCACCCAAATATCCTGCCCCCACCCAACTATCTTGTCCCACCCAACCATCCTGTCCCACCCAACTATCCTGTCCCACCCAACTATCCTGCCCCACCCAATTATTCTGCCTCACCCAACTATCCTGGCCCACCCAACTATCCTGCCCCACCCAACTATCCTGCCCAACCCAACTATCCTGCCCAACCCAACTATCCTGCCCAACCCAACTATCCTGCCCCACCCAACTATCCTGCCCCACCCAACTATCCTGTCCCATCCAACTATCCTGTCCCACCCAACTATCCTGTCCCACCCAACCATCCTGTCCCATCCAACTATCCTGCCCCACCCAATTATTCTGCCTCACCCAACTATTCTGCCCCACCCAACTATCCTGCCCCACCCAACTATCCTGCCCAACCCAACTATCCTGCCCCACCCAACTATCCTGCCCCACCCAACTATCCTGCCCAACCCAACTATCCTGCCCCACCCAACTATCCTGCCCCACCCAACTATCCTGCCCCACCCAACTATCCTGCCCAACCCAACTATCCTGCCCCACCCAACTATCCTGCCCCACTCAACTATCCTATACCATCCAACTATCCTGTCCCACCCAACTGTTCTGCCCCACCCAACTATTCTGCCCCACCCAACTATCCTGCCCCGACCCAACTATCCCGCCCCACACAACTATCCCGCCCCAACACAACTATCCTGCCCCACCCAACTATCCTGCCCCACCCAACTTTCCTGTCCCACCCAACTATCCTGTCCCACCCCACAATCCTGCCCCCACCCAACTATCCCGCCCCACACAACTATCCCGCCCCAACACAACTATCCTGTCCCACCCAACTATCCTGCCCCACCCAACTATCCTGCCCAACCCAACTATCCGGCCCCACCAACTATCCTGCCCCACCCAACTATCCTGCCCCACCCAACTATCGTGCCCAACCCAACTATCCTGCCCCACCCAACTATCTTGCCCCACTCAACTATCCTATACCATCCAACTATCCTGTCCCACCCAACTGTTCTGCCCCACCCAACTATTCTGCCCCACCCAACTATCCTGCCCCGACCCAACTATCCTGCCCCACACAACTATCGCGCCCCAACACAACTATCCTGCCCCACCCAACTATCCTGCCCCACGCAACTATCCTGTCCCAACCAACTATCCTGTCCTCCCCAACTATCCTGCCCCCACCCAACTATCCCGCCCCACACAACTATCCCGCCCCAACACAACTATCCTGTCCCACCCAACTATCCTGTCCCACCCAACTATCCTGCCCCACCCAACTATCCTGCCCCACCCAACTATTTTGCCCCACCCAACAATCCTGCCCCACCCAACTGTTCTGCCCCACCCAACTATCCTGCCCCACCCAACTATCCCGCCCCATACAACTATCTTGCTCCACACAACTATCCTGCCTCACCCAACTATCCTGCCCCACCCAACTATTCTGCCACATCCAACTATTCTTTCCCACTCAACTATCCTTCCCCCACCCAACTATTCCGCCCCACCCAACTATCCCGGCCCACCCAACTATCCTGCCCCACCCAACTATCCTGCCCAACCCAACTATCCTGCCCCACCCAACTATCCTGCCCCACCCAACTATCCAGCCCCACCCAACTATCGTGCCCAACCCAACTATCCTGCCCCACCCAACTATCTTGCCCCACTCAACTATCCTATACCATCCAACTATCCTGTCTCACCCAACTGTTCTGCCCCACCCAACTATTCTGCCCCACCCAACTATCTTGCCCCCACCCAACTATCCCGCCCCACGCAACTATCGCGCCCCAACACAACTATCCTGCCCCACCCAACTATCCTGCCCCACCCAACTATCCTGTCCCAACCAACTATCCTGGTCTCCCCAACTATTCTGCCCCCACCCAACTATCCCGCCCCACACAACTATCCCGCCCCAACACAACTATCCTGTCCCACCCAACTATCCTGTCCCACCCAACTATCCTGCCCCACCCAACTATCCTGCCCCACCTAACTATTTTGCCCCACCCAACTATCCTGCCCCACCCAACTGTTCTGCCCCACCCAACTATCCTGCCCCACCCAACTATCCCGCCCCATACAACTATCTTGCTCCACACAACTATCCTGCCTCACCCAACTATCCTGCCCCACCCAACTATTTTGCCCCATCCAACTATTCTTTCCCACTCAACTATCCTTCCCCCATCCAACTATTCAGCCCCACCCAACTATCCCGGCCCACCCAACTATCCTGGCCGCACCCAACTATCCCGCCCCACACAACTCTCCCGCCCCATCCAACTATCTTGCCTTCACCCAACTATCCTGCCCCCACAGAACTATCTTGCCCCCCACCCCTCTATGTTGATTCTACTCCTTCCGCTATCTTGATCCCAACACATTCCGATCCTGCTCAGCCTATCTGTCCCGCCCTCAGCTCCCGATCCTGCACCAATTACATTCGTATCCTGCTCCAGCTCTACCACTTCCTATCCTGCCCCAATACCTCCATCCACCACCTACCATCCTTTATCCTGCAACTTCTTTTCTATCCTGCCTTCACCCTTCTATCTTGACCCCCCCCCCTCATCCTCACCACCCTCTTCTGCCCGCATCCCCCACTCCTCCCCAACACTCAATACCCGCCAGCATAACCCCCCTCCCCTATTCTCAGTACACGCATAACTCGCCCGCATCTCCCCCTCCCCTCAACCAAAACCACATAACTTCCCCCCCTCCCCGTCTACATTACTCCTCTCCCTTATCCACCAACATCACCCCCTCTCCAACTAACATCAGACCATTCCCCTCATTCCTCTCCCTCACCCACCTACATCACCTACCTCACCCCTCTCCCTCACCGAGCTACCTTACCCCTCTCCCTCATCCACCTCATCTTACAAGCGTGCCTTGAGTGTGTTCCTCATCTTAGATGTGTCCCTTGAGTGTGTTCCTCATCTTAGATGTGTCCCTTGAGTGTGTTCCTCATCTTAGATGTGTCCATTGAGTGTGATCCTCATCTTAGATGTGTCCTTTGAGTGTGTTCCTCATCTTAGATGTGTCCCTTGAGTGTGTTCCTCATCTTAGATGAGTCCCTTGAGTGTGTTCCTCATCTTAGATGTGTCCCTTGAGTGTGTTCCTCATCTTAGATGTGTCCCTTGAGTGTGTTCCTCATCTTAGATGTGTCCCTTGAGTGTGTTCCTCATCTTAGATGTGTCCCTTGAGTGTGTTCCTCATCTCAGATGTGTCTCTTGAGTGTGATCCTCATCTTAGATGTGTCCCTTGAGTGTGTTCATCTTAGATGTGTCCCTTGAGTGTGTTCCTCATCTTAAATGTGTCCCTTGAATGCGTTCCTCATCTTAGATGTGTCCCTTGAGTGTGTTACTCATCTTAGATGTGTCCCTTGAGTGTGTTCCTCATCTTAGATGTGTCCCTTGAGTGTGTTCCTCATCTTAGATGTGTCCGTTGAGTGTGTTCCTCATCTTAGATGTGTCCCTTGAGTGTGTTCCTCACCTTAGATGTGTCCCTTGAGTGTGTTCCGCATCTTAGATGTGTCCCTTGAGTGTGTTCCTCATCTTAGATGTGTCCCTTGAATGTGTTCCTCATCTTAGATGTGTCCCTTGAGTGTGTTCCTCATCTTAGATGTGTCCCTTGAGTGTGTTCCTCATCTTAGATGTGTCCCTTGAGTGTGTTCCTCATCTTAGATGTGTCCCTTGAGTGTGTTCTTCATCTTAGATGTGTCCCTTGAGTGTGCTCCTCATCTTAGATGTGTCCCTTGAGTGTGTTCCTCATCTTATATGTATCCCTTGAGTGTGTTCCTCATCTTATATGTGTCCCTTGAGTGTGTTCCTCAAATTAGATGTGTCCCTTGAGTGTGTTCCTCATCTTAGATGTGTCCCTTGAATGTGTTCCTCATCTTAGATGTGTCCCTTGAGTGTGTTCCTCATCTTAGATGTGTCCCTTGAGTGTGTTCCTCATCTTAGATGTGTCCCTTGAGTGTGTTCTTCATCTTAGATGTGTTCCTCATCTTAGATGTGTCCCTTGAGTGTGTTCCTCATCTTAGATGAGTCCCTTGAGTGTGTTCCTCATCTTAGATGTGTCCCTTGAGTGTGTTCCTCATCTTAGATGTGTCCCTTGAGTGTGTTCCTCATCTTAGATGTGTCCCTTGAGTGTGTTCCTCATCTTAGATGTGTCCCTTGAGTGTGTTCCTCATCTCAGATGTGTCTCTTGAGTGTGATCCTCATCTTAGATGTGTCCCTTGAGTGTGTTCATCTTAGATGTGTCCCTTGAGTGTGTTCCTCATCTTAAATGTGTCCCTTGAATGCGTTCCTCATCTTAGATGTGTCCCTTGAGTGTGTTCCTCATCTTAGATGTGTCCCTTGAGTGTGTTCCTCATCTTAGATGTGTCCCTTGAGTGTGTTCCTCATCTTAGATGTGTCCGTTGAGTGTGTTCCTCATCTTAGATGTGTCCCTTGAGTGTGTTCCTCACCTTAGATGTGTCCCTTGAGTGTGTTCCGCATCTTAGATGTGTCCCTTGAGTGTGTTCCTCATCTTAGATGTGTCCCTTGAATGTGTTCCTCATCTTAGATGTGTCCCTTGAGTGTGTTCCTCATCTTAGATGTGTCCCTTGAGTGTGTTCCTCATCTTAGATGTGTCCCTTGAGTGTGTTCCTCATCTTAGATGTGTCCCTTGAGTGTGTTCATCTTAGATGTGTCCCTTGAGTGTGCTCCTCATCTTAGATGTGTCCCTTGAGTGTGTTCTTCATCTTATATGTATCCCTTGAGTGTGTTCCTCATCTTATATGTGTCCCTTGAGTGTGTTCCTCAAATTAGATGTGTTCCTTGAGTGTGTTCCTCATCTTAGATGTGTCCCTTGAGTGTGTTCCTCATCTTAGATGTGTCCCTTGAGTTTGTTCCTCACCTTAGATGTGTCCCTTGAGTGTGTTCCTCATCTTAGATGTGTCCCTTGAGTATGTTCCTCATCTTATATGTGTCCCTTGAGTGTGTTCCTCATCTTATATGTGTCCCTTGAGTGTGTTCCTCATATTAGATGTGTCCCTTGAGTGTGTTCCTCATCTTAGATGTGTCCCTTGAGTGTCTTCCTCACCTTAGATGTGTCCCTTGAGTGTGTTCCTCATCTTAGATGTGTCCCTTGAGTGTGTTCCTCATCTTAGATGTGTCCCTTGAGCTTGTTCCTCATCTTAGATTTGTCCCTTGAGTGTGTTCCTCATCTTAGATGTGTTCCTTGACTGTGTTCCTCATCTTAGATGTGTCCCTTGAGTGTGTTCCTCATCTTAGATGTGTCCCTTGAGTGTGTTAATCATCTTATATGTGTCCCTTGAGTGTGTTCCTCATCTTAGATGTGCTCTTGAGTGTGTTCCTCATCTTAGATGTGTCCCTTGAGTGTGTTCCGCATCTTAGATGTGTCTCTTGAGTGTGATCCTCATCTTAGATGTGTCCCTTGAGTGTGTTCCTCATCTTAGATGTGTCCCTTGAGTGTGTTCCTCATCTTATGTGTGTCCCTTGAGTGTGTTTATCATCTTATATGTGTCCCTTGAGTGTGTTCCTCATCGTAGATGTGTTCGTGAGTGTGCTCCTCATCTTAGATGTGTCCCTTGAGTGTGTTCCTCATCTTTGATGTGTCCCTTGAGTGTGTTCCTCATCTTAGATGTGTCCCTTGAGTGTGTTCCTCATCTTAAATGTGTCCCTTGAGTGTGTTCCTCATCTTAGATATGTCCCTTGAGTGTGTTCCTCATCTTAGATGTGTCCCTTGAGTTTGTTCCTCACCTTAGATGCGTCCCTTGAGTGTGTTCCTCATCTTAGATGTGTCCCTTGAGTGTGTTCCTCATCTTAGATGTGTTCCTTGAGTTTGTTCCTCATCTTAGATGTGTCCCTTGAGTGTGTTCCTCATCTTAGATGTGTCCCTTGACTGTGTTCCTCATCTTAGATGTGTCCCTTGACTGTGTTCCTCATCTTAGATGTGTCCCTTGAGTGTGTTCCTCATCTTAGATGTGTCCCTTGAGTGTGTTCCTCATCTTAGATGTGTCTCTTGAGTGTGTTAATCATCTTAGATGTGTCCCTTGAGTGTGTTCATCTTAGATGTGTCCCTTGAGTGTGTTCCTCATCTTAGATGTGTCCTTTGAGTGTGTTCCTCATCTTAGATGTGTCCCGTGAGTGTGTTAATCATCTTAGATGTGTCCCCTGAGTGTGTTCCTCATCTTAGATGTGTCCCTTGAGTGTGTTAATCATCTTAGATGTGTCCCTTGAGTGTGTTCCTCATCTTAGATGTGTCCCTTGAGTGTGTTCCTCATCTTAGATGTGTCCCTTGAGTGTGTTCCTCATCTTAGATGAGTCCCTTGAGTGTGTTCCTCATCTTAGATGTGTCCCTTGAGTGTGTTCCTCATCTTAGATGTGTCCCTTGAGTGTGTTCCTCATCTTAGATGTGTCCCTTGAGTGTGTTCCTCATCTTAGATGTGTCCCTTGAGTGTGTTCCTCATTTCAGATGTGTCTCTTGAGTGTGATCCTCATCTTAGATGTGTCCCTTGAGTGTGTTCATCTTAGATGTGTCCCTTGAGTGTGTTCCTCATCTTAAATGTGTCCCTTGAATGCGTTCCTCATCTTAGATGTGTCCCTTGAGTGTGTTCCTCATCTTAGATGTGTCCCTTGAGTGTGTTCCTCATCTTAGATGTATCCCTTGAGTGTGTTCCTCATCTTAGATGTGTCCGTTGAGTGTGTTCCTCATCTTAGATGTGTCCCTTGAGTGTGTTCCTCACCTTAGATGTGTCCCTTGAGTGTGTTCCGCATCTTAGATGTGTCCCTTGAGTGTGTTCCTCATCTTAGATGTGTCCCTTGAATGTGTTCCTCATCTTAGATGTGTCCCTTGAGTGTGTTCCTCATCTTAGATGTGTCCCTTGAGTGTGTTCCTCATCTTAGATGTGTCCCTTGAGTGTGTTCCTCATCTTAGATGTGTCCCTTGAGTGTGTTCATCTTAGATGTGTCCCTTGAGTGTGCTCCTCATCTTAGATGTGTCCCTTGAGTGTGTTCCTCATCTTATATGTATCCCTTGAGTGTGTTCCTCATCTTATATGTGTCCCTTGAGTGTGTTCCTCAAATTAGATGTGTCCCTTGAGTGTGTTCCTCATCTTAGATGTGTCCCTTGAGTGTGTTCCTCATCTTAGATGTGTCCCTTGAGTTTGTTCCTCACCTTAGATGTGTCCCTTGAGTGTGTTCCTCATCTTAGATGTGTCCCTTGAGTATGTTCCTCATCTTATATGTGTCCCTTGAGTGTGTTCCTCATCTTATATGTGTCCCTTGAGTGTGTTCCTCATATTAGATGTGTCCCTTGAGTGTGTTCCTCATCTTAGATGTGTCCCTTGAGTGTCTTCCTCACCTTAGATTTGTCCCTTGAGTGTGTTCCTCATCTTAGATGTGTCCCTTGAGTGTGTTCCTCATCTTAGATGTGTCCCTTGAGCTTGTTCCTCATCTTAGATGTGTCCCTTGAGTGTGTTCCTCATCTTAGATGTGTTCCTTGACTGTGTTCCTCATCTTAGATGTGTCCCTTGAGTGTGTTCCTCATCTTACATGTGTCCCTTGAGTGTGTTAATCATCTTATATGTGTCCCTTGAGTGTGTTCCTCATCTTAGATGTGCTCTTGAGTGTGTTCCTCATCTTAGATGTGTCCCTTGAGTGTGTTCCGCATCTTAGATGTGTCTCTTGAGTGTGATCCTCATCTTAGATGTGTCCCTTGAGTGTGTTCCTCATCTTAGATGTGTCCCTTGAGTGTGTTCCTCATCTTATGTGTGTCCCTTGAGTGTGTTTATCATCTTATATGTGTCCCTTGAGTGTGTTCCTCATCGTAGATGTGTTCGTGAGTGTGCTCCTCATCTTAGATGTGTCCCTTGAGTGTGTTCCTCATCTTAGATGTGTCCCTTGAGTGTGTTCCTCATCTTAGATGTGTCCCTTGAGTGTGTTCCTCATCTTAAATGTGTCCCTTGAGTGTGTTCCTCATCTTAGATATGTCCCTTGAGTGTGTTCCTCATCTTAGATGTGTCCCTTGAGTTTGTTCCTCACCTTAGTTGCGTCCCTTGAGTGTGTTCCTCATCTTAGATGTGTCCCTTGAGTGTGTTCCTCATCTTAGATGTGTTCCTTGAGTTTGTTCCTCATCTTAGATGTGTCCCTTGAGTGTGTTCCTCATCTTAGATGTGTCCCTTGACTGTGTTCCTCATCTTAGATGTGTCCCTTGAGTGTGTTCCTCATCTTAGATGTGTCCCTTGAGTGTGTTCCTCATCTTAGATGTGTCCCTTGAGTGTGTTCCTCATCTTAGATGTGTCCCTTGAGTGTGTTCCTCATCTTAGATGTGTCCTTTGAGTGTGTTCCTCATCTTAGATGTGTCCCGTGTGTGTGTTAATCATCTTAGATGTGTCCCATGAGTGTGTTCCTCATCTTAGATGTGTCTCTTGAGTGTGTTAATCATCTTAGATGTGTCCCTTGAGTGTGTTCCTCATCTTAGATGTGTCCCTTGAGTGTGTTCATCTTAGATGTGTCCCTTGAGTGTGTTCCTCATCTTAGATGTGTCCTTTGAGTGTGTTCCTCATCTTAGATGTGTCCCGTGTGTGTGTTAATCATCTTAGATGTGTCCCTTGAGTGTGTTCCTCATCTTAGATGTGTCCCTTGAGTGTGTTCCTCATCTTAGATGTGTCCCTTGAGTGTGTTAATCATCTTAGATGTGTCCCTTGAGTGTGTTCCTCATCTTAGATGTGTCCCTTGAGTGTGTTCCTCATCTTAGATGTGTCCCTTGAGTGTGTTAATCATCTTAGATGTGTCCCTTGAGTGTGTTCCTCATCTTAGATGTGTCCCTTGAGTGTGTTCCTCATCTTAGATGTGTCCCTTGAGTGTGTTCCTCATCTTAGATGTGTCCCTTGAGTGTGTTCCTCATCATAGATGTGTCCCTTGAGTGTGTTCCTCATCTTAGATGTGTCCCTTAAGTGTGTTCCTCATCTTAGATGTGTCCCTTGAGTGTGTTCTTCATCTTAGATGTGTCCCTTGAGTGTGTTCTTCATCTTAGATGTGTCCCTTGAGTGTGTTCCTCATCTTAGATGTGTCCCTTGAGTGTGTTCCTCATCTTATATGTGTCCCTTGAGTGTGTTCCTCATCTTATATGTGTCCCTTGAGTGTGTTCCTCAAATTAGATGTGTCCCTTGAGTGTGTTCCTCATCTTAGATGTGTCCCTTGAGTGTGTTTCTCATCTTAGATGTGTCCCTTGAGTTTGTTCCTCACCTTATATGTGTCCCTTGAGTGTGTTCCTCATCTTAGATGTGTCCCATGAGTGTGTTCCTCATCTTATATGTGTCCCTTGAGTGTGCTCCTCATCTTATATGTGTCCCTTGAGTGTGTTCCTCATATTAGATGTGTCCCTTGAGTGTGTTCCTCAGCTTAGATGTGTCCCTTGAGTGTGTTCTTCATCTTAGATGTGTCACTTGAGTGTCTTCCTCACCTTAGATGTGTCCCTTGAGTGTGTTCCTCATCTTAGATGTGTCCCTTGAATGTGTTCCTCATCTTAGATGTGTCCCTTGAGCTTGTTCCTCATCTTAGATATGTCCCTTGAGTGTGTTCCTCATCTTAGATGTGTTCTTTGACTGTGTTCCTCATCTTAGATGTGTCCCTTGAGTGTGTTCCTCATCTTAGATGTGTCCCTTGAGTGTGTTAATCATCTTATATGTGTCCCTTGAGTGTGTTCCTCATCTTAGATGTGCTCTTGAGTGTGTTCCTCATCTTAGATGTGTCCCTTGAGTGTGTCCCTCATCTTAGATGTGTCCCTTGAGTGTGTTCCTCATCTTAGGTGTGTCCCTTGAGTGTGTTAATCATCTTATATGTGTCCCTTGAGTGTGTTCCTCATCGTAGATGTGTTCTTGAGTGTGCTCCTCATCTTAGATGTGTCCCTTGAGTGTGTTCCTCTTCTTAGATGTGTCCCTTGAGTGTGTTCCTCATCTTAGATGTGTCCATTCAGTGTGTTCCTCATCTTAGATGTGTCCCTTGAGTGTGTTCCTCATCTTAGATATGTCCCTCGAGTGTGTTCCTCATCTTAGATGTGTCCCTTGAGTTTGTTCCTCACCTTAGATGCGTCCCTTGAGTGTGTTCCTCATCTTATATGTGTCCCTTGAGTGTGTTCCTCACCTTAGATGTGTTCCTTGAGTTTGTTCCTCATCTTAGATGTGTCCCTTGAGTGTGCTCCTCATCTTAGATGTGTCCCTTGACTGTGTTCCTCATCTTAGATGTGTCCCTTGAGTGTGTTAATCATCTTAAATGTGTCCCTTGACTGTGTTCCTCATCTTAGATGTGTCCCTTGAGTGTGTTCCTCATCTTAGATGTGTCCCTTGAGTGTGTTCCTCATCTTAGATGTGTCCCTTGAGTGTGTTAATCATCTTAGATGTGTCCCTTGAGTGTGTTCCTCATCTTAGATGTGTCCCTTGAGTGTGTTCCTCATCTTAGATGTGTCCCTTGAGTGTGTTCCTCATCTTAGATGTGTCCCTTGAGTGTGTTCCTCATCTTAGATGTGTCCCTTGAGTGTGTTCCTCATCTTAGATGTGTCCCTTGAGTGTGTTCCTCATCTTAGATGTGTCCCTTGAGTGTGTTCTTCATCTTAGATGTGTCCCTTGAGTGTGTTCTTCATCTTAGATGTGTCCCTTGAGTGTGTTCCTCATCTTAGATGTGTCCCTTGAGTGTGTTCCTCATCTTATATGTGTCCCCTGAGTGTGTTCCTCATCTTATATGTGTCCCTTGAGTGTGTTCCTCAAATTAGATGTGTCCCTTGAGTGTGTTCCTCATCTTAGATGTGTCCCTTGAGTGTGTTCCTCATCTTAGATGTGTCCCTTCAGTTTGTTCCTCACCTTAGATGTGTCCCTTGAGTGTGTTCCTCATCTTAGATGTGTCCCTTGAGTGTGTTCCTTATCTTATATGTGTCCCTTGAGTGTGTTCCTTATCTTATATGTGTCCCTTGAGTGTGTTCCTCATATTAGATGTGTCCCTTGAGTGTGTTCCTCATCTTAGATGTGTCCCTTGAGTGTGTTCTTCATCTTAGATGTGTCCCTTGAGTGTCTTCCTCACCTTAGATGTGTCCCTTGAGTGTGTTCCTCATCTTAGATGTGTCGCTTGAATGTGTTCCTCATCTTAGATGTGTCCCTTGAGCTTGTTCCTCATCTTAGATATGTCCCTTGAGTGTGTTCCTCATCTTAGATGTGTTCCTTGACTGTGTTCCTCATCTTAGATGTGTCCCTTGAGTGTGTTCCTCATCTTAGATGTGTCCCTTGAGTGTGTTAATCATCTTATATGTGTCCCTTGAGTGTGTTCCTCATCTTAGATGTGCTCTTGAGTGTGTTCCTCATCTTAGATGTGTCCCTTGAGTGTGTTCCTCATCTTAGATGTGTCCCTTGAGTGTGTTCCTCATCTTAGGTGTGTCCCTTGAGTGTGTTAATCATCTTATATGTGTCCCTTGAGTGTGTTCCTCATCGTAGATGTTTTCTTGAGTGTGCTCCTCATCTTAGATGTGTCCCTTGAGTGTGTTCCTCATCTTAGATGTGTCCCTTGAGTGTGTTCCTCATCTTAGATGTGTCCCTTGAGTGTGTTCCTCATCTTAAATGTGTCCCTTGAGTTTGTTCCTCATTTTAGATGTGTCCCTTGAGTGTATTCCTCATCTTTGATGTGTCCCTTGAGTGTGTTCTTCATCTTAGATGTGTCCCTTGAGTGTGTTCCTTATCTTAGATGTGTCCCTTGAGTGTGTTCCTCATCTTATATGTGTCCCTTGAGTGTGTTCCTCATCTTATATGTGTCCCTTGAGTGTGTTCCTCATATTAGATGTGTCCATTGAGTGTGTTCCTCATCTTATATGTGTCCCTTGAGTGTATTCTTCATATTAGATGTGTCCCTTGAGTGTGTTCCTCATCTTAGATGTGTCCATTGAGTGTGTTCCTCATCTTAGATGTGTCCCTTGAGTGTGTTCCTCATCTTAGATATGTCCCTCGAGTGTGTTCCTCATCTTAGATGTGTCCCTTGAATTTATTCCTCACCTTAGATGCGTCCCTTGAGTGTGTTCCTCATCTTATATGTGTCCCTTGAGTGTGTTCCTCACCTTAGATGTGTTCCTTGAGTTTGTTCCTCATCTTAGATGTGTCCCTTGAGTGTGCTCCTCATCTTAGATGTGTCCCTTGACTGTGTTCCTCATCTTAGATGTGTCCATTGAGTGTGTTAATCATCTTAAATGTGTCCCTTGAGTGTGTTCCTCATCTTAGATGTGTCCCTTGAGTGTGTTCCTCATCTTAGATGTGTCCCTTGAGTGTGTTCCTCATCTTAGATGTGTCCCTTGAGTGTGTTAATCATCTTAGATGTGTCCCTTGAGTGTGTTCCTCACCTTAGATGTGTCCCTTGATTGTGTTCCTCATCTTAGATGTGTCCCTTGAGTGTGTTCCTCATCTTAGATGTGTCCCTTGAGTGTGTTAATCATCTTAGATGTGTCCCTTGAGTGTGTTCCTCATCTTAGATGTGTCCCTTGAGTGTGTTAATCATCTTAGATGTGTCCCTTGAGTGTGTTCCTCATCTTAGATGTGTCCCTTGAGTGTGTTCCTCATCTTAGATGTGTCCCTTGAGTGTGTTAATCATCTTAGATGTGTCCCTTGAGTGTGTTCCTCATCTTAGATGTGTCCCTTGACTGTGTTCCTCATCTTAGATGTGTCCCTTGAGTGTGTTCCTCATCTTAGATGTGTCCCTTGAGTGTGTTCCTCATCTTAGATGTGTCCCTTGAGTGTGTTCCTCATCTTAGATGTGTCCATTGAGTGTGTTCCTCATCTTAGATGTGTCCCTTGAGTGTGTTCCTCATCTTAGATGTGTCCCTTGAGTGTGTTAATCATCTTAGATGTGTCCCTTGAGTGTGTTCCTCATCTTAGATGTGTCCCTTGAGTGTGTTCCTCATCTTAGATGTGTCCCTTGATTGTGTTAATCATCTTAGATGTGTCCCTTGAGTGTGTTAATCATCTTATATGTGTCCCTTGAGTGTGTTCCTCATCTTAGATGTATCCCTTGAGTGTGTTCCTCATCTTAGATGTGTCCCTTGAGTGTTCCTCATCTTAGATGTGTCCCTTGAGTGTATTCCTCATATTAGATGTGTCCCTTGAGTGTGTTCCTCATCTTAGATATGTCCCTTGAGTGTGTTCCTCATCTTAGATGTGTCCCTTGAGTGTGTTCCTCATCTTAGATGTATCCCTTGAGTGTGTTAATCATCTTAGATGTATCCCTTGAGTGTGTTCCTCATCTTAGATGTGTCCCTTGAGTGTGTTCCTTATCTTAGATGTGTCCCTTGAGTGTGTTCCTCATCTTAGATGTGTCCCTTGAGTGTGTTCCTTATCTTAGATGTGTCCCTTGAGTGTGTTCCTTATCTTAGATGTGTCCCTTGAGTGTGTTCCTCATCTTATATGTGTCCCTTGAGTGTGTTCCTTATCTTAGATGTGTCCCTTGAGTGTGTTCCTCATCTTAGATGTGTCCCTTGAGTGTGTTCCTTATCTTAGATGTGTCCCTTGAGTGTGTTCCTTATCTTAGATGTGTCCCTTGAGTGTGTTCCTCATCTTAGATGTGTCCCTCGAGTGTGTTCCTCACCTTAGATGTGTCCCTTGAGTGTGTTCCTCATCTTATATGTGTCCCTTGAGTGTGTTCCTTATCTTAGATGTGTCCCTTGAGTGTGTTCCTCATCTTAGATGTGTCCCTTGAGTGTGTTCCTCATCTTATATGTGTCCCTTGAGTGTGTTCCTTATCTTAGATGTGTCCCTTGAGTGTGTTCCTCATCTTAGATGTGTCCCTTGAGTGTGTTCCTTATCTTAGATGTGTCCCTTGAGTGTGTTCCTTATCTTAGATGTGTCCCTTGAGTGTGTTCCTCATCTTATATGTGTCCCTTGAGTGTGTTCCTTATCTTAGATGTGTCCCTTGAGTGTGTTCCTCATCTTAGATGTGTCCCTTGAGTGTGTTCATTATCTTAGATGTGTCCCTTGAGTGTGTTCCTTATCTTAGATGTGTCCCTTGAGTGTGTTCCTCATCTTAGATGTGTCCCTCGAGTGTGTTCCTTATCTTAGATGTGTCCCTTGAGTGTGTTCCTCATCTTAGATGTGTCCCTCGAGTGTGTTCCTCACCTTAGATGTGTCCCTTGAGTGTGTTCCTCATCTTATATGTGTCCCTTGAGTGTGTTCCTTATCTTAGATGTGTCCCTTGAGTGTGTTCCTCATCTTAGATGTGTCCCTTGAGTGTGTTCCTCATCTTATATGTGTCCCTTGAGTATGTTCCTTATCTTAGATGTGTCCCTTGAGTGTGTTCCTCATCTTAGATGTGTCCCTTGAGTGTGTTCCTTATCTTAGATGTGTCCCTTGAGTGTGTTCCTTATCTTAGATGTGTCCCTTGAGTGTGTTCCTCATCTTATATGTGTCCCTTGAGTGTGTTCCTTATCTTAGATGTGTCCCTTGAGTGTGTTCCTCATCTTAGATGTGTCCCTTGAGTGTGTTCCTTATCTTAGATGTGTCCCTTGAGTGTGTTCCTTATCTTAGATGTGTCCCTTGAGTGTGTTCCTCATCTTAGATGTGTCCCTCGAGTGTGTTCCTTATCTTAGATGTGTCCCTTGAGTGTGTTCCTCATCTTAGATGTGTCCCTTGAGTGTGTTCCTCATCTTAGATGTGTCCCTCGAGTGTGTTCCTTATCTTAGATGTGTCCCTTGAGTGTATTCCTCATCTTAGATGTGTCCCTTGAGTGTGTTCCTCATCTTAGATGTGTCCCTCGAGTGTGTTCCTTATCTTAGATGTGTCCCTTGAGTGTGTTCCTTATCTTAGATGTGTCCCTTGAGTGTGTTCCTCATCTTAGATGTGTCCCTCGAGTGTGTTCCTTATCTTAGATGTGTCCCTTGAGTGTGTTCCTCATCTTAGATGTGTCCCTTGAGTGTGTTCCTCATCTTATATGTGTCCCTTGAGTGTGTTCCTTATCTTAGATGTGTCCCTTGAGTGTGTTCCTTATCTTAGATGTGTCCCTTGAGTGTGTTCCTCATCTTAGATGTGTCCCTCGAGTGTGTTCCTCATCTTAGATGTGTCCCTTGAGTGTGTTCCTTATCTTAGATGTGTCCCTTGAGTGTGTTCCTCATCTTATATGTGTCCCTTGAGTGTGTTCCTTATCTTAGATGTGTCCCTTGAGTGTGTTCCTTATCTTAGATGTGTCCCTTGAGTGTGTTCCTCATCTTAGATGTGTCCCTTGAGTGTGTTCCTTATCTTAGATGTGTCCCTTGAGTGTGTTCCTCATCTTAGATGTGTCCCTTGAGTGTGTTCCTCATCTTAGATGTGTCCCTTGAGTGTGTTCCTTATCTTAGATGTGTCCCTTGAGTGTGTTCCTCATCTTAGATGTGTCCCTTGAGTGTGTTCCTTATCTTAGATGTGTCCCTTGAGTGTGTTCCTCATCTTAGATGTGTCCCTTGAGTGTGTTCCTCATCTTAGATGTGTCCCTTGAGTGTGTTCCTCATCTTAGATGTGTCCCTTGAGTGTTCCTCATCTTAGATGTGTCCCTCGAGTGTGTTAATCATCTAGATGTAAAAGTCTAGAAGACATCAGACGTTAGAGAAACTAAGCTAAAATTTCACAATTTTACGATACTTATTTTAACATGTTAAAAGTAAAAAATTTTTACGATACCTATTTTAATGTTAAAAGTAAACAATTTTATTACTATGTTAAAAGCAAATTATTGTATTAATATGTTAAAAGCCTGGTGGCCTGGTGGCTAAAGCTCCCGCTTCACACACGGAGGGCCCGGGTTCGATTCCCGGCGGGTGGAAACATTTCGACACGTTTCCTTACACCTGTTGTCCTGTTCACCTAGCAGTAAATAGGTACCTGGGTGTTAGTCGACTGGTGTGGGTCGCATCCTGGGGGACAAGATTGAGGACCCCAATGGAAATAAGTTAGACAGTTCTCGATGACGCACTGACTTTCTTGGGTTATCCTGGGTGGCTAACCCTCCGGGGTTAAAAATCCGAACGAAATCTTATCTTATCTCTTAATCATTAAATAAAGCTCCTCTGTGTAGTGAAATCTGTTAATGTGACCAAAACAACAGAGTACATCCAGATATTAAATAGCAGGTGAAAAAACGTTTACGGCACTTGCCGTTCAATTTTGGATGATTTTTTCAACTGCGCTTACAAATATATATATATATATATATATATATATATATATATATATATATATATATATATATATATATATATATATATATATATATATATATATATATATCATGTGTTAAGAGTGTATAATCACACATTTGTGTAAGAAATAAGAATGTAAGAGATGTATACAGTACAACCCGTATTAGAAGTGTTGTGTATTATGTACCTGACTCAAGTGCTCAATAATGTCATGGTGATCAGAATATATGCTCAGTACTGCAGCAAGTGTGGGTTAGTAGCAGTCATGTAGACTAACCTCTGCTCTATAACAGCGTCGGTGTGTATTCACCTAGCTGTAGTCGCAAGTGTTGAGTCTCGGTTCTTTACTGCCTCCTGGCCGCCCCATCTTCACTCGTAGCCTCGTCGGCTCTATCATGCCATATAATTAATGCTACGTATGCTACCTGGCTTCGCCACTTCTTCATCCGGGTCATTCCACTTCCTAACCACTCTAAGGCTAAAGAAATACTTCCTGACGTCCCTGTCATACATCTGTATCTACTTTCCAACTACTTCCTCGTGTACTCGTTTCTCACCTCTCGAATATATATCCCTGTCTACCCTATCAAATGTTCAAGAGTATTTATACGTTGTTATCACGTCTTCCCAGGTCCTTTTATTCTTCAGTATAGGTACCTTAAATTCCTTTAGTCTCCCTATAATTCATCCCGTTTACTCCAGAAATGGTCTCGTTGCCAACATTTGCACTTTCTCCAGTTTCTTGACATGGTTTATTCGGTGAGGGTTCCATCCTGTTGTCTACCCAAAGATGGGTCTTTCATAATGTTGATTAGAGTGTTATGAAGAACTTAGTTAAGATTTCTACAGGTTAATCTTAGATTTGTTAATGGCAAATTCGTTGAAGATGCTATTTCGTTGATGGGTTGGTACTATGCTTTTCCCTAAGTCCTTCTCTAGTGAGGTTTTCTGTCTCTGTTCCAGAGTCTGTACTCGGCTTCTGGTTTAATTCTCCCTTTTCCAAATTTCATAATTTTGCATCTGCTGGGGTTGAAATAATGTAGACGTTTGTCTGTCCAATCCTGCAATTTGCCCAGGTCAAAATAGGTGAGTGTACTCACACACACACACACACACACACTGGCGGGGCCAGGAGCTAAGACTCGACCCCTGCAACCACAAATAGGTGAGTACACACACACACACACACACACACACACACACACACACACACACACACACACACACACACTGGCGGGGCCAGGAGCTAAGACTCGACCCCTGCAACCACAAATAGGTGAGTACACACACACACACACACACACACACACACACACACACACACACACACACACCCACACACCCACACCCACACCCACACACACACACACACACACACACACACACACACACACACACACAACGTATATCAAGTATATCACAGAGTATGGTGAACCAGTGTGATGACGCAACAGATACTTGAGAAAGTTAGGAGATTTGCAACCAAGAGTTGAATGGAACGAACCACAAAGAAAGAGTAAAGCTACTGAACTCCCATGTCACTGGTCGACCCAAGAACCAGGAAACACGTGATCACGACATACGAGATACTTAGGGTTATCAACAGGGTGTACAAGGAGGGACTGTTCCACACGAGAGGGTCAAGAACAAGGGGACATAGATGGGAGCTGAATAGAAAAATGAGCCACAGTCAGCTTAGGTAATATGTCTTCAATGTAAGAGTTGTAAAAATGTGGTAAGAGCTCAATGAGGAGGTTTTGAAGGCAAACTCCAAACATGGTTTTAAAAGAGGACATGATAGGGCCCAAGAGGCTAGGAGGCCATGCACCAACAACCACACTCGGTTGTAGCTTAAGAAGCAAAACGTTTATATGTACACACACACACACACACACACACACACACACACACACACACACACACACACAGCGACCAGTGAAGAGGCGGGGCCAGGAGCTATGAATCGACCTCTGCAACCACAATTAGGGGAGTACACACACACACTGCTCTTGTTGCAACGGTACTGAAACAGTAAATAAGGAACATGGGAGATATGTAGAAGAGAGGATAAATGAAATAAGAGAAGAAACATGGAGGACAGAGAAAATGACGATGAAGGTAAATCTCATGGATAAGGAGATTAGAGAAGCGAAACAAGAATTTGACAATGTGAGAGGATAGATAGAAAAAAAGTACTCATCAACAGTATATGCTGGTCATGGAAATACAAAAGCAGGAGGTACAGATAATATTAAGATAATATAATATTAAAAACCAAAGAGAGGAATCTAACATTCCTGAGGCAGGAGGTAGAGGAGCGGCCGGAAACCTTTAAATTCCAAGTAAATAATTGAAGCGCCAAACCCATACGGTTTGGTGTTTCAGTGGAGGCTCTAACACATTTAGATTTAGCTTTTGTCGCTGCTAGTTTATTGTGCACTTCATATCCATCATATGGATACACAAAAGGCCTAGGAACTAGGTCTCAAAAAGGTTAACAGGAGTAGATCAGGATTTTTATCTACAGTTGACTATTCTGTTGCCTGCTAAACTGTGCGTCTGCCAAACTGCCAGAGATACTTGAAACGAAGCCTAAGCCTGGCTACTGCAACATCACTCAGTCTGTTCACATTGCAAGTTGCACGGTAGACATGATTATCTTTGTTCATGCTATCATAAATCTACTTAGACTTTTAATTACATTCCTATGACATTCGGTTTCATTGTTTACTTCTCTCTTAATATTATACCTAATGACAGACATACCGAAGTTATATTTTATATGTTCCTTCGGGGAAACTTTCTTTGGCTAATTTATCAACTTTATCATGGAGTAGTCCACTGTTTGATGGAATCCATAAAAATTGTTCATTAATTCTTTTTTCTCTGATTTTTGAGTATCTGTATCTGACTTCTTCATTGAGCATGTTGTTAGAGTCATTACTTGAGTCAAGAGTCTTCAGTGATGATACAGAATTAGTAATAATCAAAGAGTCAACTTCGGTATCATAACTTTAGCACCATTAGAATGGTCGTGTAAACGCCCAGTTGTTAATATTTATACCCACCTCAACATAGTTCCTATCATTCTTATTTCGGAAGGAAGTAACAAGAGCAGACGCAGCCCTGCCAGTATTAGGAGAGAAATTTCTTCCTGGGCAGTTGTCTTTGAAAGTGATTTAAGGGAGGGATTACTAGTGATAAGCTTCTTGGGAAAGGATTGAAGGTAACTGACATTAAATGTACATAACATCCACGGAAGGATGAAATGCTCTTGTCTACAGTGATACACTTCACGAAGGTTATAAAACTTAATATAATTGCATGTTTTCACAATCCATTTAGATCTATGTTTTTTTAGTTCTAGATATTTACTAAGATTTGTAGTGTCTGGTTCATTTTTCAACATTCTTATTACTGAAGCATGTACATCATTTAAATTGCAATTATTAAATATGAGAAGCAAGAGGATGAAACTCCGAGATAAGAGATGCAACATAAAAATGAATGAAGTTATAGAAGAATAAAATAGACTGCCAATTGAGGTTAATAGTGGATTATTATTATTATTATTATTATTATTATTATTATTATTATTATTATTATTATTATTATTATTATTATTATCATGGTGGAGCGCTAAACCCGTAGGATTATACAGCGGTTAATAGTGGAAAACACTAGCATTTTAGCAACTGGCTGAACCAACTCCTGGTAAATGTTACAATAAACTAGACTTAACTAGTTCTTATTTTATCTCTTGCTCCATTCTCCTTCACCTTCCCTTCCTTCTTTCCTCCTTTCTCCCGTTCTTCCTCTTCCTTCTCTTAATTCCTCCTCTTCTTCCCCTTCCTTCTCTTCCTCCTCTTTCCTCCTATAACATCACTGTTAGCACAGCTGTTCAAAGAGCTACACACACACACACACACCTGTGACAGGTGTGTGATGGCAGGTGGTGAGGCAACTATGGGAACACCTGTAGTTGAAACAGGTGTTCCGGCGCAAGTGTTAGCGATGGAGAAACAGTCTGGCCTCTCTCTCTCTCTCTTTCTCTCTCTCAGAATGTATGTACCATTGCTGACTACGTTTTGGTAGTGACAGAAGCGTCTCTGTGTCTGTAGTTACCTTTCCCCTCAAGGAAGGTTCCTTGATGCTGGTGAGAGGCTCTTGATCTAGGGAATTGGATCTGTGCTCCAGTTCCCTGAATTAAGCCTGAATACCTTCCACATCCCCCCCCCCACAGGCGCTGTATAATCCTACGGGTTTAGCGCTTCCCTCTTGATTATAATAATGTGTAGACAGTAGCTGATGAATTACACACATGTGCAACACCTGGGTATCTTTATTTTTAAAACGTTTCGCCGGCCAGTGGCTTTATCAGTACAACATAAAGCTGAATAACTAGAAGCGGTAGAAGATGAGGTAATCAGTCCCTCAGTCTTGAAGTGTTAAAATGCCCTAACATCCAGTGATCAGTTCAATATGGGACACAAGACCACTAAATATTTCTGCGTCCTTCACCCCTCACGGAAGGTTCCTTGACGCTGGTGAGAGGCTCTTGATCTAGGGAATTGGATATGTGCTCCAGTTCCCTGAATTGAGTCTGAATACCTTCCATCCCCCTCCCACATGCGCTGCATAATCCTACGGGTTTAGCGCTTCCCCTTGTTCATAATAATATGCTTCCTCCAGTGCCCATTATGACAGTGTTTCGGGTCCCAGTGCTTTTGTTGTGTCCAATTTATTTAGTATTTTCTCGACTTCATACTTTCAATGATTTCTGGGCCCTTCTGTTGGATTTTACCCTGGCTGTACACTGGTATAATTATAATAATAATAATCTTTATTTCTACAAGTACATGATACAATATATACAGACCTTAGCTGACATCAGTGTCATACTATATAGAAAGCTCCTTATTATGCAGAGCATTTCGGGCAAATTAGATTAATTTTGTCCCCAGGATGCGACCCACACCCAGGTACCTACTTACTGCTAGGTGAACAGAACAGCAGGTGTCTCAAGGAAACATGCCCAAATGTTTCCACCCGTACCGGGGATTCTCTCTGTTCTACTGTCAATGCTTCTTCAAATCTTCAGCTAAATTTTTTCACGTACTTCTTTAGCATCTTTTGTAAGATTTCCCCTCTTTTTTTTTTTTTGTCTTATCACCCAGTCCCTCCTAGTCATTTTCCTTCTTGTGCATACCTGTGTAAGTTTCGATTTTGTTTTAACCTCTGATGTTATATTATTTTTAAAGTGCCTTTCTGTCTCTGGTTATTCTCGAATAATCATGTCCTCTTCTTTTGCTTATTTCCATGTTTTCTGTTGTTTCCTAAGTTCTATCTCTTCCACATCCTTTTGAATCTTCTCTCTGTTGTTCTACACTCATCTCTGTTGTTCTACACTCATCTCTGTTGTTCTACACTCATCTTTGTTGTTCTACACTCATCTCTGTTGTTCTACACTCATCTTTGTTGTTCTACACTCATCTTTGTTGTTCTACACTCATCTTTGTTGTTCTACACTCATCTTTGTTGTTCTACACTCATCTTTGTTGTTCTACACTCATCTCTGTTGTTCTACACTCATCTCTGTTGTTCTACACTCATCTTTGTTGTTCTACACTCATCTTTGTTGTTCTACACTCATCTTTGTTGTTCTACACTCATCTTTGTTGTTCTACACTCATCTTTGTTGTTCTACACTCATCTCTGTTGTTCTACACTCATCTCTGTTGTTCTACACTCATCTTTGTTGTTCTACACTCATCTTTGTTGTTCTACACTCATCTTTGTTGTTCTACACTCATCTCTGTTGTTCTACACTCATCTTTGTTGTTCTACACTCATCTCTGTTGTTCTACACTCATCTTTGTTGTTCTACACTCATCTCTGTTGTTCTATCTCTGTTGTTCTACACTCATCTCTGTTGTTCTACACTCATCATTTGTTGTTCTACACTCATACACTCATCTTTGTTGTTCTACACTCATCTCTGTTGTTCTACACTCATCTCTGTTGTTCTACACTCATCTCTGTTGTTCTACACTCATCTCTGTTGTTCTACACTCATCTCTGTTGTTCTACACTCATCTTTGTTCTACACTCATCTCTGTTGTTCTACATTCATCTCTGTTGTTCTACATTCATCTCTGTTGTTCTACACTCATCTCTGTTGTTCTACATTCATCTCTGTTGTTCTACACTCATCTCTGTTGTTCTACACTCATCTCTCATCTCTGTTGTTCTACATTCATCTCTGTTGTTCTACACTCATCTTTGTTCTACACTCATCTCTGTTGTTCTACATTCATCTCTGTTGTTCTACACTCATCTCTGTTGTTCTACATTCATCTCTGTTGTTCTACATTCATCTCTGTTGTTCTACACTCATCTCTGTTGTTCTACACTCATCTCTGTTGTTCTACACTCATCTCTGTTGTTCTACACTCATCTCTGTTGTTCTACACTCATCTCTGTTGTTCTACACTCATCTCTGTTGTTCTACACTCATCTCTGTTGTTCTACACTCATCTCTGTTGTTCTACACTCATCTCTGTTGTTCTACACTCATCTCTGTTGTTCTACACTCATCTCTGTTGTTCTACACTCATCTCTGTTGTTCTACACTCATCTCTGTTGTTCTACACTCATCTCTGTTGTTCTACACTCATCTCTGTTGTTCTACATTCATCTTTGAACCAACGGCTCTGTACTTGGTATAGATTTCTCTTAACTCTCTTGACTTTTGGTCTATTACATCAAACATTTAACGTGACGCCTTTCCAATTTGTTTACTTTGGCCTTTATTTGGTAAGTTTCTCACTCTTTTACAGTCTACTCTCTGTAATTTGCTTTGTTTTGAGTCTCTGTCTCTGTTCCTCTGTCTTACTTTCACTTAGTTATCACATCATAACAGAGACAGGTCGCTGGTTCCTGGTGGTGTTAAACACTTGGTTTTCGCTGTGTCATGTTCGCTTAGTGTGAAGACGAGGCCATGGCTCCCTGGTTTGTCTTTCCCTCTCAGTCTCGTTATTTTCTTCATATAATGGCTCACGAGGGTCCTCATTACTGATTCCATGAGTTGTGGTTTCCACCTTACCGGTCGCCCATGTGGCTTCCAGTTTTCCCAGTTAAAATCTGAAGGAGTTTTGCTTTTGTCGTTCTTGCTTTCTCAACTGTTTATCTATTACTGCTGCTCTCTTGCAGACGTCACATTCTTCCTATGATTGTCTGCTGATCACTAGAGGATTTTATATAAGAAACATTATAACCTTAATCCTTCCAGTCTTTACTCTCACTATTATGTAGTCTTTGAACTATCCTATTTCTAGGTTTGTAAATTTCTGGAAGGTCTATTGGATTCTCATTAGGAGTTCCAGCCCCATCTTCCCTGTTTCTCTCTCTCTCTCTCTCTCTCTCTCTCTCTCTCTCTCTCTCTCTCTCTCTCTCCCCTTCTCTCGCCTTCCTCAGTACCTGTAAACCTTCAGGGAAAATCGTATTTATTATAATCGTGAGTTTTGTTTCCACTATTCAGCGAAGTCGGGTCATCTACTACTGTTTGTTTCTGCTCTACACTTTTGTTTGAGATACCGTTTGTAGTTGTGCACCAGGTTCTGATTTTTGTATCTCTGATCACTTGCTGCACCATCCTTGAACGCTGAGAGGTGTGGTGTGTTGCTCCACTGGAAAGGAGGGGAGTTGGAGACGGTAATTCAGGATGGATCAGGGGAGAATTGAAGGGGGCTGGCCATCGGAATGTTGTGGGACGGGAGGATGGGGAGGGTATGATGGGTTGGGAAGAGTGGAACAAGATTTAGCAGGTCTATTTTTTTTTTTTTACAAAATTTGATACATTAGCAATGTACTGCTACATCATTCTACATGATAGTTACACAGTGGTAACAAAAGTTAGCCAGTTTCTGTCATATTCCATCACACATGATGGGGTTCATATAAGGTGTTGAAATCTGTCAACCTGAGCTGGCAGACTTCTGTGGGACGATGAGGACATCGTCAAGATAAGATAAGATTTCGTTCGGATTTTTAACCCCGGAGGGTTAGCCACCCAGGATAACCCAAGAAAGTCAGTGCGTCATCGAGGACTGTCTAACTTATTTCCATTGGGGTCCTCAAATCTTGTCCCCCAGGATGCGACCCACACCAGTCGACTAACACCCAGGTACCTAATTGCTGCTAGGTGAACAGGACAATAGGTGTAAGGAAATGTCGAAATGTTTCCACCCGCCGGGAATCGAACCCGGGCCCTCCGTGTGTGAAGCGGGAGCTTTAGCCACCAGGCCACCGAGCCTTGCATTCCAGCAAGGATTCATCAGCTACAGAAAGCTCTAAAGGTTTCCTTCCAGCATAGCTGGAGTTACTGTCACTTAGAAATTGTCATCTGTATGGGTTTGGCAGGGTGAAGAGGGGTTTTGAAGAAATAAGTGGGCGGAGGAAGTGGGTGTTGTGGAAGGGCAGTATGTGACATCAGGGGAGCTTGTAGGGTGTGAGGGGGAGGGGAAAGTGTCAAGGGTTTCAGGTACTCAAGCAGTATTAAGGTGGAAATCACTTGCGTTGTTTTCATAATAAATGGTTATCATAACCATAATTTTTAAAGGGGTGGAGGGGTAAGCCAGCAGAAAGCCTCGGTCAGATGACCAAAAGCTCCAGCTGTGAGTCATCATGACCCTGAAAGAATATGTAAAATATAACTTCAGTTTATTTTTGTCTAGCATTAGCAATGATATTAAGAGAGAAGTAAATAATGAAACTGAATGCCGCAGGAACAGTTATTAATCTGAATAGATCAATCACTTACTGTGATAACATGAACGTAGATAAGCATGTCTACGGTGCATCTTACAATGTGAACAGACTGACTGATGTTGTATTAGACAGGTTTGGCTTGGTTATAAGTACTTCTGGCAGTTTGGAAGATGCACAGGCGATGATCAGTCTAAATACTAAGTATGTGATCAACCTTATGGTCACTTTCTTGAACACTGTACTTTATTTTCCACTTATTGAGGAAAATACAGATAGTATAATAACCTATGTGATATGTCAGAGAATCTTATTTATGAAAATAAGATACCAGGCATATTAATCAAATATACCAAATATGCTTGAAGCAGATAAACCAATTGTAGGTATAAATACAGATGTACCCATGTTAACTTTTTGGGGGGCCCAGTTCTTATGTCTTTTGTGTATCCACGTGTTCTTGCGCTACCATCCACAAGATGGATATGGAGTGCACAATAAACTAGCCGTTTAGGCGGCAAAAGTAAAAATCTAAATACCTTCACAGTGGGTGACTTGATAATGCTAAAGGGCTCTTGACCCTAGGGATTAGAGCTGCTCTCCTCTTCCTCAGAGTAAGCCTGATTACTTTCCATTCCCCAGGTGCCGTATGATCCGTACGGGGTTAGTTCTCTCCAGTGAATATAATAATAATAATAATAATGATAATAATCTGCACCCAATAGAATTTCTTTTACTCCTTGAATGCAATTTGGGACCAAAACTAGACAGCATCATATTGAAAGTGTGACAGGTTTGACAGCTGTGACAGTTTTAACAAATCTGACAGGTATGGCAGACGTGACAAGTT
>NC_091321.1:14282485-14294985 GCF_038502225.1 Cherax quadricarinatus
ATATACTGTTTATTATTCTCTCTCTCCTCCGGGCCAGCGAGTACATATTTAGGACTTTAAGGCATCCCTAGTAATATAAATAAATGCTTTACTGACTCCGTGAGTGCTGTAAATGATCTTTGAATACGTTCCAGCTCCGAAATCTCTCCTGCCCTGAATGGAGCTGTCAACACCGATCAGTACTCCAGGCGAGAGAGCACAATCGGTTTGAAAAGTGTCACCACTGGGATCATTTCTTTGATCTAAGAGTCCTCATATTCACCCCGTCATTTTCCTGGCCGTGGCGATGTATGCCTTACTGGGTTCTTTGAAAAAAGTTGAGCTGGCATTATTACACCCAGATACTTCACATATTCCTTTCCTTTTATTTGGTGTTCCTCTTGTGTTGTATGCAAGGTGTCTCTTTTCAGTTTCTCATTCTTCCATATCTAAGCAGGTGGAACCTGTCACCTTAAAGACTCATGTTATTTTCCACTGACTACTGAAACTTTGTTTACTTAAATCTTCTTGAAGTTTTCCATGATCGAGGCATAGCATGAGCTGTGCCTCGACCCCTGCAAACACAACTAGGTGAGCACACACAAACTTCCAGAACATTAATGTTATCGACCCCACCACACGCAACATTCACTAGAACTACACACACACACACACACACACACACACACACACACACAAAATGTTATCGACCCCAGCACACACAGCATTCACTAAAACTACAAATGCGTCTCTCGTCCGCGTATTCATGACTTAACATCTAAATAACAAATGGAATATAGACCGAGTTGATATATAAGATAGGGAACACTAACACACGTCCAGCATCAATTTTTCAGTGGGTCTCCCAGATCGTATCGTAGATGATTTAAAAATGTGATTGGATCCTTCATACAACTTTTATTTTTGATGTTTTGTGTAGCTGCAGTTTTTATATCTAATTTTTCTCTGAGTTTCGACTTATTTTGTAAGAGTGGATATTGAAACCTATTTTCATTGTCAGATCCCAGGAATTATTTTTCATTCAGTAATAGTTGCGTAAGCTGGGTCATCCAACTGGAGTGAGATGGAGGATGGATGAGGGAGCTTAAAAGACGCGGGATGGAGTAGGGATGGAAAATTGTGGAGTGAGGGAATGGATGAAGAGGTGTGAGGATTTAGGAGGGTTGAGTGACGGTGCCAGGATGGAGGTGTATGTGTGTATGTGTGGAGTGAAGGTGTCAGGATGGAGGTGTGTGTGGAGTGAAGGAGTCAGCTCCTGACATACGTAAACAACATGCCTGACGAGAGAATAAAACCCTGACTGACTGGAGAGAGAGAGAGAGAGAGAGAGAGAGAGAGCTACAAAGCTCAGAAAAGGACCTACGGATAAGCATGTCAGCATGGGCAATGTACGTGCTCCCAGCTGACTTAGAAACAGCATTCAGGCAGAGCAACAAAGAATCCTTCAGGATCGTGGGTTACGACGCACGTCAGACCCATCACAGAGTGCGCTGCACCAGCATGGAGCATCCGCTTGAGCTAAAGTCTCCAGAAATTAGAGAAAGTCTAGAAATTCGCCTCAAGACTAGTCTTGGAGCTTAGAGATCGAACTTGGGCCAGGTAAGCCAGGGAAAGAGAACACGCAAGCTGATGGAGGAATGGAGAAAGGGAGAAGAGGAAGTGGAGGATAATGATGAATGAGACGAAGGTAGGTAGGCGAAAAGGGAAGGGAGGGAGGGATAAAGAGATGAGGGAGGTAGGAATATAGTGAGAAGTGAGGAAGATAGGGAGAATGAGAGAGGTGAGGGAGTTAGGGAGAGAGTAAGAGACGAGGGAGGCCGGGAGAGTGATAGGTGAGGGAGGTAGGGAGAATGAGAGGTGAGGAAGGGTAGCAGAGAATGGTAGGTGAGGGAGACAGGTGGGGGGTGCTGGCAGGTGGGTAGGCTAGGGTCTGGTCCAGTCTGGTCAGGTTCACACGCTCATCAATTGGCTGTAATGTTTTATGTGAGAACAACCCGGGACCTGGTTCATGGTGCTGCCAGATCCCTGGACCTGGTTCATGGTGCTGCCAGATCCCTGGACCTGGTTCATGGTTCTGTCAGATCCCTGGACCTGGTTCATGGTGCTGTCAGATCCCTGGACCTGGTTCATGGTGCTGCCAGATCCCTGGACCTGGTTCATGGTGCTGCCAGATCCCTGGACCTGGTTCATGGTTCTGTCAGATCCCTGGACCTGGTTCATGGTGCTGCCAGATCCCTGGACCTGGTTCATGGTTCTGTCAGATCCCTGGACCTGGTTCATGGTGCTGCCAGATCCCTGGACCTGGTTCATGGTGCTGCCAGATCCCTGGACCTGGTTCATGGTTCTGTCAGATCCCTGGACCTGGTTCATGGTGCTGCCAGATCCCTGGACCTGGTTCATGGTGCTGCCAGATCCCTGGACCTGGTTCATGGTGCTGCCAGATCCCTGGACCTGGTTCATGGTGCTGCCAGATCCCTGGACCTGGTTCATGGTTCTGTCAGATCCCTGGACCTGGTTCATGGTGCTGCCAGATCCCTGGACCTGGTTCATGGTTCTGTCAGATCCCTGGACCTGGTTCATGGTGCTGCCAGATCCCTGGACCTGGTTCATGGTTCTGTCAGATCCCTGGACCTGGTTCATGGTGCTGCCAGATCCCTGGACCTGGTTCATGGTGCTGCCAGATCCCTGGACCTGGTTCATGGTGCTGCCAGATCCCTGGACCTGGTTCATGGTGCTGCCAGATCCCTGGACCTGGTTCATGGTTCTGTCAGATCCCTGGACCTAGTTCATGGTGCTGCCAGATCCCTGGACCTGGTTCATGGTTCTGTCAGATCCCTGGACCTGGTTCATGGTGCTGCCAGATCCCTGGACCTGGTTCATGGTGCTGCCAGATTCCTGGACCTGGTTCATGGTGCTGCCAGATTCCTGGACCTGGTTCATGGTGCTGCCAGATCCCTGGACCTGGTTCATGGTGCTGCCAGATCCCTGGACCTGGTTCATGGTGCTGCCAGATTCCTGGACCTGGTTCATGGTTCTGTCAGATTCCTGGACCTGGTTCATGGTGCTGCCAGATCCCTGGACCTGGTTCATGGTGCTGCCAGATTCCTGGACCTGGTTCATGGTGCTGCCAGATCCCTGGACCTGGTTCATGGTGCTGCCAGATCCCTGGACCTGGTTCATGGTGCTGCCAGATTCCTGGACCTGGTTCATGGTGCTGCCAGATCCCTGGACCTGGTTCATGGTGCTGCCAGATCCCTGGACCTGGTTCATGGTGCTGCCAGATTCCTGGACCTGGTTCATGGTGCTGCCAGATCCCTGGACCTGGTTCATGGTGCTGCCAGATCCCTGGACCTGGTTCATGGTGCTGCCAGATCCCTGGACCTGGTTCATGGTGCTGCCAGATCCCTGGACCTGGTTCATGGTGCTGCCAGATCCCTGGACCTGGTTCATGGTGCTGCCAGATCCCTGGACCTGGTTCATGGTGTTGCCAGGTCCTTGGACTTGGTTCATGGTTCTGTCAGATCCCTGGACCTGGTTCATGGTGCTGCCAGGTTCCTGGACCTGGTTCATGGTGCTGCCAGGTACCTGGACCTAGTTCACGGTTGTGCAGGTCCTTGGACCTGGTTCATGATACTGCCAGGTTCCTAGACTCGATCCCGTAGCCCGGTTGGTAGCGCACACATTGAGGTCCGTGGTTCGATCCCCGGTACAGGTGGAAACATTGGGGGCGTGTTTCCTTAATAACTAGGGGCTTTCTATATGATATGTTACTGATGTCAGCTAGGTTAGTATAAGATGTATTATGTACTTGTAGAAATAATAATAATAATAATAATAATAATAATAATAATTATTATTATTATTATTATTATTATTATTATTGTGTGCCAGGTCCCTGGACCTGCTTCATGGTGTTGCTAAGTAGTCTGGTAACTCACCGGTCCAATGCTGGTTAAAAAGGACTAGTCCAGGAGCTGGAGCTCAGTCCCAACGAAAACAAACGTATTCGTACACACACACACATACACATACACACACACACACACACACACACACACACACACACACACACACACACACACACACACACACACACACACACACACACACACACACACACAGGTGCTATGTGTACCCCTAACAACAATATTCAATACATCTATCGAAACAGGGAGATTGCCTGAGGCATGGAAGACAGCAAATGTAGTCCCAATCTTTAAAAAAGGAGACAGACATGAAGCATTAAACTACAGACCAGTGTCACTGACATGTATAGTATGCAAAATCATGGAGAAGATTATCAGGAGAAGAGTGGTGGAACACCTAGAAAGGAACGATCTCATCAACAGCAGCCAACATGGTTTCAGGGACGGGAAATCCTGTGTCACAAACCTACTGGAGTTCTATGACATGGTGACAGCAGTAAGACAAGAGAGAGAGGGGTGGGTGGATTGCATTTTCTTGGACTGTAAGAAGGCGTTTGACACAGTTCCACACAAGAGATTGGTGCAAAAACTGGAGGACCAAGCAGGGATAACAGGGAAGGCACTACAATGGATCAGGGAATACTTGTCAGGAAGACAGCAGCGAGTCATGGTACGTGGCGAGGTGTCAGAGTGGGCACCTGTGACCAGCGGGGTCCCGCAGGGGTCAGTCCTAGGACCAGTGCTGTTTCTGGTATTTGTGAACGACATGACGGAAGGAATAGACTCTGAGGTGTCCCTGTTTGCAGATGACGTGAAGTTGATGAGAAGAATTCACTCGATCGAAGACCAGGCAGAACTACAAAGGGATCTGGACAGGCTGCAGACCTGGTCCAGCAATTGGCTCCTGGAGTTCAATCCCACCAAGTGCAAAGTCATGAAGATTGGGGAAGGGCAAAGAAGACCGCAGATGGAGTACAGTCTAGGGGGCCAGAGACTACAAACCTCACTCAAGGAAAAAGATCTTGGGGTGAGTATAACACCAGGCACATCTCCTGAAGCGCAGATCAACCAAATAACTGCTGCAGCATATGGGCGCCTAGCAAACCTCAGAACAGCATTCCGACATCTTAATAAGGAATCATTCAGGACCCTGTACACCGTGTACGTTAGGCCCATATTGGAGTATGCGGCACCAGTTTGGAACCCACATCTAGCCAAGCACGTGAAGAAACTAGAGAAAATGCAAAGGTTTGCAACAAGACTAGTCCCAGAGCTAAGAGGTATGTCCTACGAGGAGAGGTTAAGGGAAATCAACCTGACGACACTGGAGGACAGGAGAGATAGGGGGGACATGATAACGACATACAAAATACTGAGAGGAATTGACAAGATGGACAAAGACAGGATGTTCCAGAGATTGGACACAGTAACAAGGGGACACAGTTGGAAGCTGAAGACACAGATGAATCACAGGGATGTTAGGAAGTATTTCTTCAGCCACAGAGTAGTCAGTAAGTGGAATAGTTTGGGAAGCGATGTAGTGGAGGCAGGATCCATACATAGCTTTAAGCAGAGGTATGATAAAGCTCACGGCTCAGGGAGTGACCTAGTAGCGATCAGTGAAGAGGCGGGGCCAGGAGCTCGGACTCGACCCCCGCAACCTCAACTAGGTGAGTACACACACACACATACAATCTAGAGAGTGAAGTAGGGGAGGCAGGATATATACATAGCTTTAAGAAGAGGTACGATAAAGCTCTTGGAGCAGGGAGAGTGGACCTAGTAGCCACTAGCGAAGAGGCGGGGGGTCAGGAACTATGACTCGACCCCTGCAACCACATATTGGTGAGTACACACACAGTCGCAAGAGTTTTCATCAAGTTGAATTTTAGCAAGTAACAATAACTTGTAGCAGATAAATCACAGCGTCGAGGACCTTGTAAACTTCCTACTTCAGGACATTTACGACTCTGTTGGTAACTGATATAATAAAGACAGGGTGTGGAGAAGCCTTTGTACCTTTTATGCTTATCGGGTTATTCCTTATTGCTCTTTTCACAAGAGGGTTTTTTGTACAGTACATCGTGCTTCCCGTTCTTGTCAGCACTAGTCTCACGCTGAAGATTTGGAAGCCATCACTTCAGCATTTTCTTGGTGCAAACTGTGTGTCATATCTAAACTTCTTGGCGTGCAATTTCAGTGATTTTTAGATGTTTCCTAATAATTTCGATATGAGCAGTGATAGTACTCCGTACATTCTCCAGGTCTGCACTTCCATATACATTAAAGAGCTATTAGTGTACAATTATATATATACTGAGGACAACTGCCTTCCAGAATGTCATCATCAGCTTGGAATGAGAGGTTGGAGTTCTCTCTATCTCATTCCAGCAAAGACACTGCCTCCGATCTTATTTCCTTGGGCCTCCTCCTCTTTTCTGCAACATTACAAGCTCCTGGTGATATGTTGATTGCAACACGAAAGACCTAGAGCTATCATTCAACTTTCCTCACACACACACACACACACACACACACACACACACACACACACATATATATATATATATATATATATATATATATATATATATATATATATATATATATATATATATATATATATATATATATATATGCCTGGGACAAAATTCATAAACATGTTATCAACAGGTTCTTTAGGGTCAAGTGGTGGGTCAAAGTTACTTCAACAATATGGTCCGAGATTAGTGTCACACTCACGCACAATTGCGTGAGTTGTCAATCTTAAAGTTTCTCATTTCTTCGCTCCCTCACCTCGTTGTCTCCACACATTTGAGAAATATGTGCAAAAATTGTAAATCAGATTATCCAATCATTATTGTATTTTGTTTAAAATATAAAAAAAAAATAATCTTATAAGTGCGAAGAAATTTGAAGACCAGACTAGACAGACAGACAGACAGGGAAAGACGTATTCACCCAGAAATTATGTTTTTCTTACCATTATGAGTGACAGTAAAGCAGACTGATAGACAAATTCAATTCAAATTCAAATTCAAATTCAAAGTTTATTCTCTATAAGGATTACAATGCTGAGTTTACAGAAATTTGGTTATTGTGTGGTTTACATGTAGTAAAATAGTGATTACAGAGTGTACCACTAGAACGCTTAGCATGGCTAGGCATTTCGGGCAGACTTAGTTTTATTCTTAATTGTAAAATATTACAAATTATGAGGTAAGTTGGTATTATGGCTAAGTGACTAAATACTAGTTTGTGAGTTTAGCAATGTAAATGCTTTTGTTTTGGCACAGTACATAGTTTCAGTATTGGAGTATCACAGGATTCATTATTTTAAGATTGAGATTAATATTTCTGTTTATGGTCAAATGAGTCAGTGAGTGTAAGTGTGAACCACCAGGTGGTATTCGTGTAGTTAGTTGACAGGGTGTATCAGGGAGATAAGATGTTTTCTAATGGTAGTTTTGAAGGTGATGAATGTGTCTGCAGTTCTAGAGTTCTCAGGTAGGGTATTCCAGATTTTAGGGCCTTTGACATACATTGAATTTTTGTAAAGGTTTAGTCGGACACGGGGAATGTCGTAGAGATGTTTGTGTCTGGTGTTATGCCTGTGGGTTCTGTCACAACTATCAAGAAAGCGTTTTAGGTCAAGGTTCATATTAGAGTTTAAGGCCCTGTAGATGTAGATTGCACAGTAGTAAGTGTGGATGTACTGAACAGGGAGTAAGTTTAGGTCTATGACGAGGGGGGGGGGGGGTGTTGCCAGGGATGGGATTTAGTGATTATTCTTACTGCAGCTTTTTGTTGGGTTATTATTGGCTTTAGGTGTGTTGCTGCAGTTGATCCCCAAGCACAAATAGCATAGGTGAGGTATGGATAAATAAGTGAGTGGTATAGTGTGAAAAGGGCATTTTGCGGCACGTAGTATCGTATCTTGGAGAGGATCCCAACCGTTTTGGATACTTTTTTGGTTATATGCTGGATATGGGTGCTGAAATTCAGGTTGTTGTCAAGGTATAAGCCTAGGAATTTGCCCCCATTATTTCTGGTAATTAGAGTGTTGTCAATCTTAATGTTAATTTGTGCATCTCCTGCTCTGCTACCAAACATAATATAGTAGGTTTTGTCAGTGTTAAGCGTAAGTTTATTGGCTGTCATCCAAGTCGATATTTTGATCAGCTCCTCATTCACAGTGGTGTTGAGGGTGGCAAGATTAGGGTGAGAGATGACATAAGTCGTGTCGTCAGCAAGGAGAATGGGTTTCAGGTGTTGAGATACGTTTGGAAGGTCACTGATGTATATGAGGAAGAGCAGGGGACCAAGGACACTTCCCTGCGGAACTCCAGTATCAAGTGGCCGTGTTGCTGATGCTGTGTCTTTAATGGTGACATACTGATACCTATTAGCAATGTAAGATTTGAAATAAGCAAGCGCATGGCCTCTTATACCGTAATGATCAAGTTTGTGGAGTAGGATGTCGTGGTCTACTGTGTCAAAAGCTTTTCTTAGGTCAATAAAAATTCCTAGTGGATATTCCTTATTTTCCAATGCTGTGTAAAGCAGATCTAGCATTTTTATGATTGCATCATTAGTGCTTTTATTTTTCCTGAATCCAAATTGGCAGGGGTTGAGTATGTTTTGAGCCGTTGTAAATGAATACAGTCTCCTGTGCACGAGTTTCTCAAAGATTTTGGATAGCAATGGTAAGTTAGATATTGGCCTATAGTTGTTTAAGTCTTTAGGGTCACCACCTTTATGTATTGGTGTAACCCTTGCCATCTTGAGTAGTTTCGGGAAGGTGCTAGTCTCTAGTGACTTGTTAAAGAGTAATGAAATAGCATGCAAAAGGATATGGGCCGCTCGCTTGTACAGTAATGGTGAGACATGAGACAGATTCCCCGAGTTATTTTTAAGTGACTTTGTAATCTCTGTGACTTCCGTGGGCTCAGTTGGTGCAAGATAGAAGGAATTAGGGAAATTCCCATCTAGGTAGTCCCTGGCATGGGCATTGGTATGTGGGATTTTATTGGCGAGATTAGATCCTATGGTTGAGAAGTCGTTTATCTTGTTAGCTGTGTCAGTGGGATGTAGTGGTGTTTCATTAGGTTTAGTTAGGACAATATTCTTGGTTTTTCTCAGTTTGTGGGTCCCTAGAATCTGAGAGAGTGTTTTCCAGGTCTTTTTTATATCTCCTCTAGTGTCTGTGAATCTACTGGAGTAGTATAGTTGTTTGGCTTTCTTTATTACTTTGGTGAGAGCTGATGAATAGTGTTTAAGAATATCTTTGTGTATTAAGCCTTGTCTATATTGCTTTTCATATTGGTGTTTCTTGTCAGTGGATTTCAGAATGGTGCTGGTTAGCCATGGGCAACCAAGCCGTTTGTTTGTGATCTGTTTTGTTTTTTATAGGACAATGTTTGTTGTATAGTCTAAGTAATTTGTTAAGAAAAATGTCTGTCCAGTCATCAATACCATTGGCCTTGGAGAATTCTGTAGGCCAGTCAACAGTCTCTAGGTCAGCTGTGAACTTCCTTACTGAGGCCTCGTCGTGGAGTCTAAATGAGACTTTGTTGTATTCAAGTGGTGGTTTACTAATGTTTGTCAGGAGGAAGGTAGGGTAGTGGTCTGTAGTGCTATCTGTGATTATCCCTGATTTAAGGGGGGCTAGTATATTGGTCCATATGTGGTCTATTATGGTTGCACTTGTCTCAGTGTGCCTGGTTGGTTTAGTTATTGTTGGTATGAGAAGTGTGTTGTTCATATTGTTGATGAAATCAGTTACAGGCTGATCATCTAGTAAGCCAAGGTTGATGTTGAAGTCTCCAGCTAAGAGAAGGTGGTGCTTATTCATTTGTCTGTTTGTTATTAGTGACTTTAATTTCTCACTGAAATTTGGGATGTTTGTGTGAGGTATCCGGTAAATGGCACCGATTGTTATAGGCGTCTTAAGGTTTTTTACAGTAAAATTAGCAAAAATATATTCCCCATATTCATCACTAAAGCAAGTGGTGCTAATACAAGATAGAGTAATAGATTGCAATACCACCCCCAACTTGGTTTGGTCTGCAGTTGTGAACTGCTGTGTATCCTGGTAGAGGGTAGATATCTATTGTGTCCTGCTTAAGCCAGGTCTCAGTAAGAATAATGCAGGAGAAGGGTGTCTTTAGTGATTCAAGGAGTGCTAGGAGGTCATCATAGTGTTTGCTTAAGGACTTGATGTTGTAGTTAAGTACTGATAGACTTTTAGCATTGTTTAGGATAGTGCTGGCTTGTGATGCTTGTGATACTTTTCAATAGGTTTTGATTGGGTGTCAGATTATGGAGGTTTAGATCAGGGTCAACGTGATCAATCATCTTCTAGGTTTAAATTATGGTTATTTATATCCTGAGTTGTGTGTTGAGTTCTAGTACTGATATCTGTAGTGGTTGGAAGTTTGGACAAGTATATAGCTAGAGTATTTTGGTCATGTAGAGTATAGTCACTACTACACATAATGAAGTTGATGTTGTCTGTGTGTTGTGCTGGAATGAACTAAAGTACAACTAGGTATAAACTAGTAATATAAAAATACAAATTAAAAATAGAACAAGACTCTCACTTTTAATTGCACTAAGGTCTAATAATGACTTTTGTGGAGTCTATGTTTTGAGCTAGAATGAGCTATAGTACAATAGGTTTAATTTAATAATATAAAAATACAAATTAAAAATAGCACTAGTCTCTCACTAGTAATTGCACTATGGTCTAATATAGTGAATTTGGTATTGACTATGTATTGAGTTAGAATGAGCTATGGTACAATTGAATTTAATCTAATAATATAAAAATACAAATTAAAAATAGCACCCGTCTCTCACTAGTAATTGCACTATGGTCTAATATAGTGAATTTGGTATTGACTATGTATTGAGCTAGAATGAGCTAGAGTAAAACTGTGATTAATTTAATAATATAATAAAGGCACAAGACTCTCAATTGTAATTGCACTAAGGTCTTATATAAGTTGTTTACAAGAATTAGAGTATAATTAGATTTAAATTGACAGGATAAAATACACAAATTAAGGTAGCAAAAGAATAATAAAAAAAATGATAAAAATAAAAATGGCAATGACTTGGTTATAATATGCTAGTAAGATGGTAGACAAGATGGTTGTAGTTGAAAATACTAGTTTAAAAAAGTATGGAATAAAAATGGTCAATAAAAGAAGTTTACAATAAGTTTGATCAATATAGTTTAAAGTAAAATTGGGCAATAATAGGGATTTAGAATAAAATTGGGCAATTGAGTATTTTTTAAAGTGAGGTAGAATTATTGAAGACAAGTTATGGTTAGTTTATAATAAAATAAGATAGAACAGTGATGTGGTAAGTTGTAAAAAAGGAGATAGATTCTGTAGATATTAAACACAATTAAGACTATGAGAGAAAGAGAGAGAGAGAGAGAGAGAGAGAGAGTCTGACAGGTAGGCAGGCAGGTAAGCGGACAGAACTCGAAACAGATAAGGCAAACCATAGAAGAGACATACAGAAGCATTTATACAGACATACAGACAGGTAGGCAGTATTGATCTTCATGAATGCTGAAGAGAGGGAGGGGATGGGGGGGGGGTTGTCCTCTGGGTAGGGGGTTAGGGGGAGGACCCAGACTTATGGGAACATCAGCAGCTGATTTGAAATTCTCTCTCCAGTGAGTGAGCGCTCAGTAACCGCAGGCCAGCGTTCATGTATACCACTGTATACTTTGTATGTTTAGCGTGTGTAATGTTTGATGAAAGGGGACGCCGAGGTGTGCGTGTGTGTGTGTGTGTGTGTGTGTGTGTGTGTGTGTGTGTGTGTGTGTGTGTGTGTGTGTGTGTGTGTGTGTGTGTGTGTGTGTGTGCGTGTGTGTGTGGTGTGTACTCACCTAATTGTACTCACCTAATTGTGGATGCACGGGTCGTGTGTGTGTGTGTGTGTGTGTACGTAGACTTATAGCTGCTATCTTTAGTCCACTATTCGTGATCCTGTGTAGTCTCTGAGGATCGAAGCAGATGGGTGGAAGATTCCTTAACAGCAAACAAAAATTCAACACATCTCCAGAACATCTCCCAGTAGAGTGTAAATGCTGTGGTAAGTGTGGATATACAGAACATTAAAAGTCCGGCATAAGGGTGGGGTGCTGTGCTGTCTGGAGCCTCACTGAGTGATCATTCTCACTGCAGATTTGTGCTGAGTAACAACGAGTTGAAATTGATCTGCTGCTGCAGATTCCCACGTATATACATTCCACAAGTGAGGTATGGGTAGACTAGCAAGTACTAAAGCTTGGGTAAAGATTGAGTAACGATGGATGAAACACAGAATATTTTAGAAGTCGTGTCTTGCAAAAGTGCTGTGTGTGTGTGTGTGTGTGTGTGTGTGTGCTGAATTTTTAGTGTGCTGTAAAGAAATGCTGTCCTCCCCCTACCCCCCCTTCTCTCTCACTGATCAGACTCACGACTGGTGGAGCAACGGTAGCAGCCTTCCACACACACACACACACACACACACACACACACACACACACACACACACACACACACACACACA
>NC_091321.1:14299985-14367485 GCF_038502225.1 Cherax quadricarinatus
CACAATAATACAGTACTAACACGTCACAATAGTACAGTACTAACACACGTCACAATAATACAGTACTAACACACGTTACAATAGTACAGTACTAACACACGTCACAATAATACAGTACTAACACACGTCACAATAGTACAGTACTAACACACGTCACAATAATACAGTACTAACACACGTCACAATAGTACAGTACTAACACGTCACAATAGTACAGTACTAACACACGTCACAATAATACAGTACTAACACACGTTACAATAGTACAGTACTAACACACGTCACAATAATACAGTACTAACACACGTCACAATAGTACAGTACTAACACACGTCACAATAGTACAGTACTAACACACGTCACAATAGTACAGTACTAACACGTCACAATAGTACAGTACTAACACACGTCACAATAGTACAGTACTAACACACGTCACAATAGTACAGTACTAACACACGTCACAATAGTACAGTACTAACACACGTCACAATAGTACAGTACTAACACACGTCACAATAGTACAGTACTAACACACGTCACAATAATACAGTACTAACACACGTCACAATAGTACAGTACTAACACACGTCACAATAGTACAGTACTAACACACGTCACAATAGTACAGTACTAACACACGTCACAATAGTACAGTACTAACACACGTCACAATAGTACAGTACTAACACGTCACAATAGTACAGTACTAACACACGTCACAATAGTATAGTACTAACACACGTCACAATAATACAGTACTAACACACGTCACAATAATACAGTACTAACACGTCACAATGGTACAGTACTAACACACGTCACAATAGTACAGTACTAACACACGTCACAATAATACAGTACTAACACACGTCACAAAAGTACAGTACTAACACACGTCACAATAGTACAGTACTAACACACGTCACAATAGTACATTACTAACACACGTCACAATAATACAGTACTAACACACGTCACAATAATACAGTACTAACACACGTCACAATAGTACAGTACTAACACACGTCACAATAGTACAGTACTAACACACGTCACAATAGTACAGTACTAACACACGTCACAATAGTACAGTACTAACACGTCACAATAGTACAGTACTAACACACGTCACAATAGTACAGTACTAACAGACGTCACAATAGTACAGTACTAACAGACGTCACAATAGTACAATACTAACACACGTCACAATAGTACAGTACTAACACACGTCACAATAGTACAGTACTAACACGTCACAATTGTACAGTACTAACACGCGTCACAATAGTACAGTACTAACACACGTCACAATAGTACAGTACTAACACACGTCACACTAGTACAGTACTAACACATGTCACAACAGTACAGTACTAACACACGTCACAAGAGTGCTAACACGTCACACTAGTACATTAACAACACACGTCACAATAGTACAGTACTAACACACGTCACAATAGTACAGTACTAACACACGTCACAATAGTACAGTACTAACACACGTCACAATAGTACTAACACGTCACACTAGTACATTAACAACACACGTCACAATAGTACAGTACTAACACACGTCACAATAGTACAGTACTAACACGCGTCACAATAGTACAGTACTAACACACGTCACAATAGTACAGTACTAACACACGTCACACTAGTACAGTACTAACACACGTCACAATAGTACAGTACTAACACACGTCACAATAGTACTACCACACGTCACACTAGTACAGTACTAACACACGTCACACTAGTACAGTACTAACACACGTCACAATAGTACTAACACACGTCAAACTAGTACAGTACTAACACACGTCACACTAGTACAGTACTAACACACGTCACAATAGTACAGTACTAACACACGTCACCATAGTACTAACACACGTCACACTAGTACAGTACTAACACACGTCATAATAGTACTAACACACGTCACAATAGCACTAACACGTCACACTAGTACATTAACAAGACACATCACACTAGTACAGTACTAACACACGTCACAATAGTACAGTACTAACACACGTCACAATAGTACAGTACTAACACACGTCACAATAGTACAGTACTAACACACGTCACAATAGTACAGTACTAACACGTCACAATTGTACAGTACTAACACGCGTCACAATGGTACAGTACTAACACACGTCACAATAGTACAGTACTAACACACGTCACACTAGTACAGTACTAACACATGTCACAACAGTACAGTACTAACACACGTCAGAAGAGTGCTAACACGTCACACTAGTACATTAACAACACACGTCACAATAGTACAGTACTAACACACGTCACAATAGTACAGTACTAACACACGTCACAATAGTACAGTACTAACACACGTCACAATAGTACTAACACGTCACACTAGTACATTAACAACACACGTCACAATAGTACAGTACTAACACACGTCACAATAGTACAGTACTAACACGCGTCACAATAGTACAGTACTAACACACGTCACAATAGTACAGTACTAACACACGTCACACTAGTACAGTACTAACACACGTCACAATAGTACAGTACTAACACACGTCACAATAGTACTACCACACGTCACACTAGTACAGTACTAACACACGTCACACTAGTACAGTACTAACACACGTCACAATAGTACTAACACACGTCAAACTAGTACAGTACTAACACACGTCACACTAGTACAGTACTAACACACGTCACAATAGTACAGTACTAACACACGTCACCATAGTACTAACACACGTCACACTAGTACAGTACTAACACACGTCATAATAGTACTAACACACGTCACAATAGCACTAACACGTCACACTAGTACATTAACAAGACACATCACACTAGTACAGTACTAACACACGTCACAATAGTACAGTACTAACACACGTCACAATAGTACAGTACTAACACACGTCACAATAGTACAGTACTAACACACGTCACAATAGTACAGTACTAACACACGTCACAATAGTACAGTACTAACACACGTCACAATAGTACAGTACTAACACACATCACAATAGTACAGTGCTAACACACATCACAATATTACAGTACTAACACACGTCACAATAGTACAGTACTAACACGTCACAATAGTACAGTACTAACACACGTCACAATAGTACAGTACTAACACGTCACAATAGTACAGTACTAACACACGTCACAATAGTATAGTACTAACACACGTCACAATGGTATCTCAGTAGTAGTAACCAGTTACCAGTAACCAGTGTACCAGTAGATGACTCACTACCAACCGTCTCTGCCTGAGTCACTGTCTGTATTCATATTGTGCTGACCACAGCAGTATTCAAAGACCCCCTCACATATGGGTACTGTGGGCGGCCAGTCAGTCATACGAGAGTGAGCTAGGAGATAGGTACGGCCGTTTGGGCGCTCCCCACATTATCCGTAATTATACGTACTACCAGTCTACGTGAGTATTACTTTACCCTATCCACGTGTTCGAACTCCCACATGATAGGTACAGTACTAACACACGTCACAATAGTACAGTACTAACACGTCACAATAGTACAGTACTAACACACGTCACAATAGTACAGTACTAACACACGTCACAACAGTACAGTACTAACACACGTCACAATAATACAGTACTAACACACGTCACAATAGTACAGTACTAACACACGGCACAATAGTACAGTACTAACACACGTCACAATAGTACAGTACTAACACACGTCACAATAGTACAGTACTAACACACGTCACAATAGTACAGTACTAACACACGGCACAATAGTACAGTACTAACACATGTCACAATAGTACAGTACTAACACACGTCACAATAGTACAGTACTAACACACGTCACAATGGTACAGTACTAACACACGTCACAATAGTACAGTACTAACACATGTCACAATAGTACAGTACTAACACGTCACAATAGTACAGTACTAACACACGTCACAATGGTACAGTACTAACACACGTCACAATAGTACAGTACTAACACACGTCACAATGGTACAGTACTAACACACAGTCACAATAGTACAGTACTAACACGTCACAATGGTACAGTACTAACACACGTCACAATAGTACAGTACTAACACGTCACAATAGTACAATACTAACACACGTCACAATAGTACAGTACTAACACACGTCACAAAAGTACAGTATCATGGATCATACTCAATACAATTAACACCTCGGAGAATATATCATTCTCAATTAAAAGCAATAAACCTGGCGAGTTTTTTTTTTTTTTTGCCCAGTGAATAACCTCTTACTTCTAGAAATCCCATCAATCACTCCTAGTTCAACCTCACACAAATTCAAAACAATATTTGTTGAACCCGGACAAGCTGGAGTCTTTGTTTACATCACGTGTAACCAACGTTTCCAATATATAGTCTCAAGAATGTACCGGGGCGTTGACCCCCGAAAACCCCCTCCAGGTTTACTGGTGGTATACAATACCGGCACCTTGATGAATAAGACACAGGTACAACACCACCACACGATGATGCCACTAATTGATTTCCTCATCCGTGTTTCTTCAAATGTTAATCAACATAGTAAATACACAGACAGCTTGTATTAACAGCATAAGTAACAGTAGCAGCAAAAGCAGTGGGAGTAATAGCAGTAGCAAACAGGCGCGGCAGCACCAGGAACAACAGCTGCGACAGGAGTAACAGCATCAGCCGGAACAGCAGAAGCAGCAGCAGTAGGATAAACACAGGGATGAATGATATGAGAGAGAGAGAGAGAGAGAGAGAGAGAGAGAGAGACGTCACTGGGAATCAGCAGGTGTGAGCGAGATTACCAGGAATATTTGCGCGAGAGGTCGGCTCCACTACGGACAAGGTAATGGCGAAATCCAGACAAAAATGGAGAGAAGGATGTAGGGAATAAATTACGAGAACGAGAGTGAGAGACATAGAGAGAGAGAGAGAGAGAGAGAGAGAGAGAGAGAGAGAGAGAGAGAGAGAGAGAGAGAGAGAGAGAGAGAGAGAGAGAGAGAGAGAGAGAGATTCGACTCAGTGACATAGACAACCCATAGTTCAAAAATGGTAAAAAAATGGACTAAGAAGAAAAGAAAGAAACTAGAAAACAGTCCTATACAGGAGAAAAATATTTGTAAATAATAATAATAATAATAATAATAATAATAATAATAATAATAATAATAATTTAACATTCCAGTCAAGGCTACTGAAGGAGGGAGGAGAAGCCCTAAGTAAGCCACACTGAAAGATACAAAAATCATGGGTGGGAGTGACACGCAGATCTTTATTATCAAGTTTATAACAATAAAGTGCAACATCTGGTACCTATATTTCAGAGAGGCTACACCTGCACACCTGCATCATCAATATGAGATTGATCAAGGATGTCATGCAGGTGCAACGACTCAAATAAAGACGCACAGGTGTTATACATGTGTCTTAGCTATCACCTTTTTGGTGGTGGTATTATTATTATTATTATTATTATTATTATTATTATTATTATTATTACTATTATTATTATTATTATTATTACTATTGTTGTTATTATTATTATTATTATTATTATTATTATTAGTAGTAGTAGTAGTATTAGTGGTGGTGGTGGTGGTGGTAGTTGTAGCAGTAATATTAGTAGTAGTAGTAGTACTAGTAGAAATATTTATACTGGTAGTATTACTACAAGAAGTAGTAATACTAGTAATAATAGTTCCATTAGTAATAATAGTACTAGCAGTAATAGTGGTACTAGTAGTAGTAGTACTAGTAATGGTGGTAGCAGCACTAGTAGTAGTACTAGTAATGGTAACAGTACTAGTAGCAGTAATAGTAGTACTAGTAGTAGTGGTAGCATTAATATCATTTATTATTATTATTATTATTATTATTATTATTATTATTATTAATATAATCACTACTAGTATTATTATATAAACTATGAAGCACCAGGTATAAAGACCACCTCATGCTAGCAAGCTTCATAACTTTTGTAACAACAAAAGTTACACTTTCCCATCTACAGCGACCACCTCATATAGTGAACGAATGAGACTCTCTAAAGTCACCACCTGCTGTAACGACCACATTCAGTAAAGTCACCACCTGCTGTAACGACCACATTCAGTAAAGTCACCACCTGCTGTAACGACCACCTGCTGTAACGACCACATTCAGTAAAGTCACCACCTGCTGTAACGACCACATTCAGTAAAGTCACCACCTGCTGTAACGACCACATTCAGTAAAGTCACCACCTACTGTAACGACCACATTCAGTAAAGTCACCACCTGCTGTAACGACCACATTCAGTAAAGTCACCACCTGCTGTAACGACCACATTCAGTAAAGTCACCACCTGCTGTAACGACCACATTCAGTAAAGTCACCACCTGCTGTAACGACCACATTCAGTAAAGTCACCACCTGTAACGCTGTAAAGTCACCACCTACTGTAACGACCACATTCAGTAAAGTCACCACCTGCTGTAACGACCACATTCAGTAAAGTCACCACCTGCTGTAACGACCACATTCAGTAAAGTCACCACCTGCTGTAACGACCACATTCAGTAAAGTCACCACCTGCTGTAACGACCACATTCAGTAAAGTCACCACCTGCTGTAACAATCATCCACACAGTATTACCCACATAGTTTCTTATTGCAGGAAGTGTTTAAATTTTCCATTGCAATATCTACGACTCGCTGACACTCTTGCAATATTGAATTCCCACGGTACACCACATAATTCCCACGGTACACCATATAATTCCCACAGTACACCACATAATTCCCACGGTACACCATATAATTCCCACGGTACACCACATAATTCCCACGGTACACCATATAATTCCCACGGTACACCACATAATTCCCACGGTACACCATATAATTCCCACGGTACACCATATAATTCCCACGGTACACCATATAATTCCCACGGTACACCACGTAATTCCCACAGTGCACCATATAATTCCCACAGTGCACATAATTCCCAAGGTACATCATATAATTCCCACGAACCACACAATTCCCACGGTACACCACACAATTCCCACGGTACATCATATAATTCCCACGGAACACCACATAATTCCCATGGTACATCATATAATTCCCACGGACCACACAATTCCCACGGTACACCACATAATGCACACGGTACACCATATAATTCCCACGGTACATAATTCCCACTGTACACCATATAATTCCCAAAGAACACCACATAATTCCCACTGTACACCATATAATTCCCACGGTACACCATATAATTCCCACGGTACACCACATAATTCCCACGGTACACCATATAATTACCAACTAACACCACATAATTCCCACTGTACACCACATAATTCCCACAGTGCACCATATAATTCCCACGGTACCTCATATAATTCCCACGATATACCACATAATTCCCACTGTACACCATATAATTCCCACGGTACACCATTTAATTCCCACTGAACACCACATAATTCCCACTGTACACGGCATAATTCCCACGGAACACCACATAATTCTCACGGTACACCACATAATTCCCACGGTACACCATATAATTCCCAAGGAACACCACATAATTCCCAGTGTACACCACATAATTCCCACAGTACACCATATAATTCCCACGGTACACCAAATAATTCCCACGGTACACCACATAATTCCCACGGTACATCATATAATTCCCACGATACACCACAATTCCCACGGTACACCATTTAATTCCCACTGACCACCACATAATTCCCACTGTACACGGCATAATTCCCACGGAACACCACATAATTCCCACAGTACACCACATAATTCCCACGGCACACCACATAATTCCCATGGTACACATAATTCCCGCGGTACACCAGTCCCCACGGTACACCACAAAAGCGAAAGGAGCTAGGAAAGGAGACAAGGATGGAACCAGCAGAGGTCAGTCAGAGCAGAACAGAGCAGCAAGGGCAAGCACACACACAACTATCCTCAGAACCCCACAACCTATCACACCATCCCAACACACTACAATCCATACCCACAGCTTCCACCCAACACCGAGCTATAGAATCCCACATATGCTACCAGGTCTCCCACCCTCACAGGCCCCCCCAAACCACAGTGTTGGAAAGGAAACTGAAGGTATGGTACACAAACGCTGATGGAATAACAAATAAGTGGGAGGAGTGGCACGAAAGAGTCAAAGAGGCATCACCGGACATCATAGCTCTCACAGAAACCAAGCTTACAGGTATGATAATAGATGCCATCTTTCCAACGGGATACCAGATCCTGAGGAAAGACAGGGGGAACAGGGAGGTGGAGGAGTGGCATTGCTGATCAAAAACCGATGGAATTTTGATGAGCTGGAGAGAGGAGACAGCGGAGAAGAAAGTGATTACATAGCGGGAACGCTTCACTCTGGAGGTCCCAAGGTGGTAATAGCAGTGATGTATAACCCACCACAGAACAGCAGGAGGCCAAGGCAAGAGTACGACGAGAGCAATAGAGCGATGGTTGACACACTGGCTGCAATGGCCAGAAGAGCTCATGCATGCAGGGCAAAGCTCCTGATCATGGGTGACTTTAATCACAAGGAGATCGACTGGGAGAACTTGGAGCCACATGGGGGCCAAGATACATGGAGGGCTAAGATGATGGAGGTGGTACTGGAAACCTTCATGTACCAACACGTAAGGGACACTACAAGAGAGAGAGAGGAGAGGATGAACCAGCAAGACTGGACTTAGTATTCACCTTGAGTAGTGCAGATATCGAGGACATCACATATGAAAGACCCCTTGGGGCCAGCGATCATGTGGTTTTAAGCTTCGAATACACAGTAGAGCTACAAGTGGAGGGAGAAGCAGGAAGGCCAGGACGAATGAAGCCAAACTACAAGAAAGGGACTACACGGGAATGAGGAACTTCCTGAACGGGGTTCAGTGGGACAGAGAACTGGCAGGGAAGCCAGCTAATGAGATGATGGAATATGTACCAACAATATGCAAGGAGGCTGAGGAGAGGTTTGTACCCAAGGGTAACAGGAATAATGAAAAAGCCAGGATGAGCCTATGGTTCACCCAAAGGTGCAGGGAGGCAAAAACCAAGTGTGCTAGGGAATGGAAGAAATATAGAAGGCAAAGGACCCAGGAGAATAAGGAGAGCAGTCGTAGAGCCAGAAACGAATATGCACAGATAAGAAGGGAGGCCCAAAGACAATATGAAAAAGACATAGCAGCGAAAGCCAAATCTGACCCGAAACCGTTATACAGCCACATCAGGAGGAAAACAGTCAAGGACCAGGTAATCAGGCTAAGGAAGGAAGGAGGAGAGACAACAAGAAATGACTGTGAAGTATGTGAGGAACTCAAGAGATTCAAAGAAGTGTTCACAGAGGAGACAGAAGGGACTCCAGAAAGACGGAGAGGTGGGGCACACCACCAAGTGCTGGACACAGTGCACACAACCGAGGAAGAAGTGAAGAGGCTTCTGAGTGAGCTAGATACCTCAAAGGCAATGGGGCCAGATAACATCTCCCCATGGGTCCTGAGAGAGGGAGCAGAGGCGCTATGTGTACCCCTAACAACAATATTCAATACATCTATCGAAACAGGGAGATTGCCTGAGGCAGGGAAGACAGCAAATGTAGTCCCAATCTTTAAAAAAGGAGACAGACATGAAGCACTAAACTACAGACCAGTGTCACTGACATGTATAGTATGCAAAATCATGGAGAAGATTATCAGGAGAAGAGTGGTGGAAAACCTAGAAAGGAATGATCTCATCAACAGCAGCCAACATGGTTTCAGGGACGGGAAATCCTGTGTCACAGACCTACTGGAGTTCTATAACATGGTGACAGCAGTAAGACGAGAGAGAGAGCGGTGGGTGGATTGCATATTCTTGGACTGCAAGAAGGCGTTTGACACAGTTCCTCACAAGAGATTGGTGCAAAAACTGGAGGACCAAGCAGGGATAACAGGGAAGGCACTACAATGGATCAGGGAATACTTGTCAGGAAGACAGCAGCGAGTCATGGTACGTGGCGAGGTGTCAGAGTGGGCACCTGTGACCAGCGGGGTCCCACAGGGGTCAGTCCTAGGACCAGTGCTGTTTCTGGTATTTGTGAACGACATGACGGAAGGAATAGACTCTGAGGTGTCCCTGTTTGCAGATGACGTGAAGTTGATGAGAAGAATTCACTCGATCGAAGACCAGGCTGAACTACAAAGGGATCTGGACAGGCTGCAGACCTGGTCCAGCAATTGGCTTCTGGAGTTCAATCCCACCAAGTGCAAAGTCATGAAGTTTGGGGAAGGGCAAAGAAGACCGCAGACGGAGTACAGTCTAGGGGGCCAGAGACTACAGACCTCACTCAAGGACAAAGATCTTGGGGTGAGTATAACACCAGGCACATCTCCTGAAGCGCAGATCAACCAAATAACGGCTGCAGCATATGGGCGCCTAGCAAACCTCAGAACAGCATTCCGACATCTTAATAAGGAATCGTTCAGGACCCTGTACACAGTGTACGTTAGGCTCATATTGGAGTATGCGGCACCAGTTTGGAACCCACACCTAGCCAAGCACGTGAAGAAACTAGAGAAAGTGCAAAGGTTTGCAACAAGACTAGTCCCAGAGCTAAGAGGTATGTCCCACGAGGAGAGGTTAAGGGAAATCAACCTGACGACACTGGAGGACAGGAGAGATAGGGGGGACATGATAACGACATACAAAATACTGAGAGGAATTGACAAGGTGGACAAACACAGGATGTTCCAGAGATGGGACACAGCAACAAGGGGACACAGTTGGAAGTTGAGGACACAGATGTATCACAGGGATGTTAGGAAGTATTTCTTCAGCCACAGAGTAGTCAGCAAGTGGAACAGTTTGGGAAGCGATGCAGTGGAGGCAGGATCCATACATAGCTTTAAGCAGAGGTATGATAAAGCTCACGGTTCAGGTGACACTCTTCAGGTCACTTGTTCTATCTAGGCTGGAATATTGCTGCACACTAACAGCACCTTTCAAGGCAGGTGAAATTGCTGACCTAGAAAATGTACAGAGAACCTTCACGGCGCGCATAACGGAGATAAAACACCTCAATTACTGGGAGCGCTTGAGGTTCCTGAACCTGTATTCCCTGGAACGCAGGCGGGAGAGATACATGATTATATACACCTGGAAAATCCTAGAGGGACTAGTACCGAACTTACACACGAAAATCACTCACTACGAAAGCAAAAGACTTGGCAGACGATGCAACATCCCCCCAATGAAAAGCAGGGGTGTCACTAGCACGTTAAGAGACCATATAATAAGTGTCAGGGGCCCGAGACTGTTCAACTGCTTCCCAGCATACATAAGGGGGATTACCAACAGACCCCTGGCAGTCTTCAAGCTGGCACTGGACAAGCACCTAAAGTCGGTTCCTGACCAGCCGGGCTGTGACTCGTACGTTGGTTTGCGTGCAGCCAACAGTAACAGCCTGGTTGATCAGGCTCTGATCCACCAGGAGGCCTGGTCACAGACCGGGCCGCGGGGGCGTTGACCCCCGGAACTCTCTCCAGGTAAACTCCAGGTAGTAGCGATCAGTGAAGAGGCGGGGCCAGGAGCTCGGACTCGACCCCTGCAACCTCAACTAGGTGAGTACACACACACACACACACACACGCACACACACACACACACACACACACACACACACACACACACACACACACACACACACACACACAGGCTTCGTTATCTCATTCTATGAACTGTGTAAGAAAGCTACCAGCAGGTGCACCTGCAAGCTGTCAGATTCTCACCTGTGAGAATCTAACAGCCTGTCAGACTATAAGCTGTCACACTACAGGCTGTCATATTACAAGCTGTGACACTACAGGCTGTCATATTACAAGCTGTGACACTACAGGCTGTCATATTACAAGCTGTGACACTACAGGCTGTCACATTACAAGCTGTGACACTACAGGCTGTCATATTACAAGCTGTGACACTACAGGCTGTCACATTACAAGCTGTGACACTACAGGCTGTCACATTACAAGCTGTGACACTACAGGCTGTCACACTACCAGCTGTTACAAGCTGTCATACTACAGGCTGTCATATTACAAACTGTGACACTACAGGCTGTCATATTACAAGCTGTGACACTACAGGCTGTCACATTACAAGCTGCATATTACAAGCTGTGACACTACAGGCTGTCACATTACAAGCTGTGACACTACAGGCTGTCAAACTACAAGCTGTGACACTACAGGCTGTCATATTACAAGCTGTGACACTACAGGCTGTCATATTACAAGCTGTGACACTACAGGCTGTCACATTACAAGCTGTGACACTACAGGCTGTCATATTACAAGCTGTGACACTACAGGCTGTCACATTACAAGCTGTGACACTACAGGCTGTCATATTACAAGCTGTGACACTACAGGCTGTCACATTACAAGCTGTGACACTACAAGCTGTCATATTACAAGCTGTGACACTACAGGCTGTCACATTACAAGCTGTGACACTACAGGCTGTCACATTACAAGCTGTGACACTACAGGCTGTCATATTACAAGCTGTGACACTACAGGCTGTCATATTACAAGCTGTGACACTACAGGCTGTCATATTACAAGCTGTGACACTACAGGCTGTCACATTACAAGCTGTGACACTACAGGCTGTCATAATACAAGCTGTGACACTACAGGCTGTCACATTACAAGCTGTGACACTACAGGCTGTCACATTACGAGCTGTGACACTACAGGCTGTCACATTACAAGCTGTGACACTACAGGCTGTCACATTACAAGCTGTGACACTACAGGCTGTCATATTACAAGCTGTGACACTACAGGCTGTCATATTACAAGCTGTGACACTACAGGCTGTCATATTACAAGCTGTGACACTACAGGCTGTCATATTACAAGCTGTGACACTACAGGCTGTCACATTACAAGCTGTGACTCTACAGGCTGTCATATTACAAGCTGTGACACTACAGGCTGTCACATTACAAGCTGTGACACTACAGGCTGTCATATTACAAGCTGTGACACTACAGGCTGTCACATTACAAGCTGTGACACTACAGGCTGTCATATTACAAGCTGTGACACTACAGGCTGTCACATTACAAGCTGTGACACTACAAGCTGTCATATTACAAGCTGTGACACTACAGGCTGTCACATTACAAGCTGTGACACTACAGGCTGTCACATTACAAGCTGTGACACTACAGGCTGTCATATTACAAGCTGTGACACTACAGGCTGTCATATTACAAGCTGTGACACTACAGGCTGTCATATTACAAGCTGTGACACTACAGGCTGTCACATTACAAGCTGTGACACTACAGGCTGTCATAATACAAGCTGTGACACTACAGGCTGTCACATTACAAGCTGTGACACTACAGGCTGTCACATTACAAGCTGTGACACTACAGGCTGTCACATTACAAGCTGTGACACTACAGGCTCTCACATTACAAGCTGTGACACTACAGGCTGTCATATTACAAGCTGTGACACTACAGGCTGTCATATTACAAGCTGTGACACTACAGGCTGTCATATTACAAGCTGTGACACTACAGGCTGTCATATTACAAGCTGTGACACTACAGGCTGTCACATTGCAAGCTGTGAAACTACAGGCTGTCATATTACAAGCTGTGACACTACAGGCTGTCACATTACAAGCTGTGACACTACAGGCTGTCATATTACAAGCTGTGACACTACAGGCTGTCACACTACCAGCTGTCACACTACAAGCTGTCATATTACAGGCTGTCATATTACAAACTGTCTCACTACAGGCTGTCATATTACAAGCTGTCACACTACAGGCTGTCACATTACAAGCTGTCATATTACAAGCTGTCATACTACAGGCTGTCATATTACAAGACGTCACTCTACAGGCTGTCACACCACAACCTGTCACACTACAGACTGTAATATTACAAGCTGTCACACTACAGGCTGTTAGACTACAGACTGTCACACTGCAAGTTGTTAGATTGCAGGCTGTCACACTGCAGGCTGTTAGACTAAGGGCTGTCGCATTAGAAGTTGTCATATTACAGGCTCTTACACTACAGGATGTCAGACTACAGGCTGTCACACTACAGGCTGTTAAGACTAGAGGCTGTCTGTGACACATCTGAGTGCGTGGTGTCACCTGTGTGTCTGTGACACCTGTGTATGTAGTGTCACCTGTGTGCCCCCTCGTTCCTGGTACAGCCTCTCTGATAGTCCATGAGAGCCTATCTGCTCTCGCAGACCCTGGTGATCATGGCTCCACAACAGCGCGGACCATCTACTGGAGCGCAGCTCCACACCCACACAGCTTCAAGAACAGGTATGTTTGGACCCATGAGACGAGAAGTCAGTGGATGTCCATGAAAGTAGACGGAGGGACGAACAGGAGGTACAAGAATAGTGCCGTGCGTTGTACGCACAACTGCGTGCGTTGACGTGCGATGGGGATACAAGAAAGGTATCCCCATTCTCACGAGCCTATCCTTTAGTAACACACACACACAGACACAGACACACACACACACACACACACACACACACACACACACACACACAGGTATGATAAAGCTCATGATGTAGGGAGAGTGACCCAGTAGCGGCCAGTGAAGAGGCGGGGCCAGGACCTATGAATCGAGCCCCTGCAACCACAACTAGGCGAGTACACACACAGATGGGGCATCATTCCCATCCAGTACAGGTGAACTCGTTTCAATGCCCTCCAGTTCCCACTCTGACGCACTTTATCTGTTCTCACATGATGAGTGTAAGGTGATAGGGAGGGTGAGAGGGGGCATGGAGAGAGAGGGGGATAGAGAGAGAGGGGGATAGAGAGAGAGAGGGGGATAGAGAGAGAGGAGGATAGAGAGAGAGGGGGGATAGAGAGAGAGGGGGGATAAAGAGAGAGGGGGGATAGAGAGAGGGGGGATAGAGAGGGGGATAGTGAGAGGGGGGATAGAGAGAGAGGGGGATAGAAAGAGGGGGATAGAGAGAGAGGGGGATAGTGAAAGGGGGGTGAGAGGGAAGGAAGAGAGAGAAGTGACGGGATCAGAAAAGGGGAAACAAGACAATAAACGGATGCAAAATACAATACATAATACAGTGATACAAATCACAAGGTTACAAAACACACAAGAGTGGTACAGTATGCAACAAGTGCTCTTAAATCGCAGTAAAAAATTAGATGTTGGTGGGAATGTTGGTATGTTGGTGTGAAGTGGGAATGTTGCATGTGGTAGGAATGTGAATGTTGGTGGGCATGTTGGTGGGCATGTTGGTAGGAATGTTGTTGGGAATGTTGGTGGGCATGTTGGTAGGAATGTTGTTGGGAATGTTGGTGGGCATGTTGGTGGGCATGTTGGTAGGAATGTTGTTGGGAATGTTGGTGGGCATGTTGGTAGGAATGTTGTTGGGAATGTTGGTGGGCATGTTGGTGTGAATGTTGTTGGGAATGTTGGTGGGCATGTTGGTGTGAATGTTGTTGGGAATGTTGGTGGGCATGTTGGTAGGAATGTTGGTGTGAATGTTGTTGGGAATGTTGGTGGGCATGTTGGTAGGAATGTTGGTGTGAATGTTGTTGGGAATGTTGGTGGGCATGTTGGTAGGAATGTTGTTGTGAATGTTGGTGGGCATGTTGGTAGGAATGTGTGGTGTTGGGAATGTTGTTGGGAATGTTGGTGGGCATGTTGGTGTGAATGTTGTTGGGAATGTTGGTGGGCATGTTGGTAGGAATGTTGGTGTGAATGTTGGTGGGCATGTTGGTAGGAATGTTGGTGTGAATGTTGTTGGGAATGTTGGTGGGCATGTTGGTAGGAATGTTGGTGTGAATGTTGTTGGGAATGTTGGTGGGCATGTTGGTAGGAATGTTGGTGTGAATGTTGGTGGGCATGTTGGTAGGAATGTTGGTGTGAATGTTGGTGGGCATGTTGGTAGGAATGTTGGTGTGAATGTTGTTGGGAATGTTGGTGGGCATGTTGGTGTGAATGTTGTTGGGAATGTTGGTGGGCATGTTGGTAGGAATGTTGGTGTGAATGTTGGTGGGCATGTTGGTGTGAATGTTGTTGGGAATGTTGGTGGGCATGTTGGTAGGAATGTTGGTGTGAATGTTGTTGGGAATGTTGGTGGGCATGTTGGTGTGAATGTTGTTGGGAATGTTGGTGGGCATGTTGGTGGGCATGTTGGTAGGAATGTTGGTGTGAATGTTGTTGGGAATGTTGGTGGGCATGTTGGTAGGAATGTTGGTGTGAATGTTGTTGGGAATGTTGGTGGGCATGTTGGTAGGAATGTTGGTGTGAATGTTGTTGGGAATGTTGGTGGGCATGTTGGTGTGAATGTTGTTGGGAATGTTGGTGGGCATGTTGGTAGGAATGTTGGTGTGAATGTTGGTGGGAATGTTGGTGGGTATGTTGGAAGGAATGTTGGTGTCTCAGTAGTAGTACCAGTTCCTAGCAACCAGTTACCAGTAACCAGTGTACCAGTAGATGACTCACTACCAACCGTCTCTGCGTGAATCACTGACTGTATTCATATTGCTGCTGACCATAGCAGGATTTCAAACACCCCCTCACCCATAGGCACTGTGAGTCAGTCAAGATAGGGAGCAGAGAGAGGCAGGTCGCCTGTTGGTGCCTTCCCATACTTTCCGTTATATTATACGTACTACCAGCCTACGTGAGTATTCTTACCCCATCCACGTTATCGAAACCCACATGACAAGTGGTGGCACCGGTGTGGGCGTGGATTTAAGGGTATTTCAGACGTTAGAAGACTGTTTGTGGGTTGCCGGCAGGTCAGAGGTGAACCGTGCCACCTCCAGCCGCTTCCCTCACTCTTCTCCACTGTGTCGCTCCTGCCTGCAAGCCTGTTACAGCCGTTTTTCAAGCTTCCTGGCTTAGTTCGTGTGCTAATTGCTTCAATCTCCGAGGGGTTGACCCGGATTTTGCAATTAAGCCAGTCAATAAGCCAGACAGTGGAAGTGAACGCTAGTAAGCCTGCCTCAGCCTACCATCCAGCCTGTCTCCTGTCATCCACCTGCTCCTTCATGCTGTGTGCATCGTTACACATCTTCCAGTCAGCCATTCTCGTGGGTTAAGCCAGTCAGTCAACCCAGCTTCTAACCCAGCTGAGAGAGAGAAGTAAGCCACGCAAGTTCCTCTGAAGTATTGTCTTATATATCGCTTGTGCTTGGATGCTGGTAAGAGTGGTCTTCATCAGCCCTGTGGTATTGTGATTTAGTTAAGCCACCTTGTGCGTGGTGAGAAGTGCGTGGCAGTGAGAGCACACAGGGCCAGCTTGTTCCGCTGCCCCCACCACCACCCGCCACTATTCACTCATCTACCTATGGGTCTTTCCGCCCTTGTACCGGGTCCTAGTACTGTTTTGGCTCACATAATTGGTCAAGAGATTGTAGCTGGCGCCAACGATAAAGCCAGTTATGTGAGTTCACCTAGAAAGCGCATTCCTTCCGACGACAGTGTGAGTGTAGGAGGCGTAATCACCCGCACAGGAAACCTTCCCCTCATCACTAGTCACTCCGTCTACACTACTCCAGACTTCAGTGATAATTTTCTGTTTAGAGACATTTTCCTGCATTTAAAGACATTTGAGTGTGTGAGACATTTACAGTGAATTTCTTGTGTACTCTAAGTCTTGTGTTTTCAGTGTAGACTCAGTGTTTCTTTGACTCATTATTTTTTTTGCAATATTTTTCAGTGTTATCGCTCATCTCATATTTTTTTATCTGTGTTTTTTATGCTACTCTCTGTCTGTAGTAAGTATTATTGTGTAGTGTACCAGTCAGTCACTCCGTGTGAAGTAATTCATTTTTTTTTTATCTTGTATTCTTTCAGCATTGTATTCTCCAGTATTTGTCATTGTAGTTTATGCAGTGATATCCACCCCAGTATACCAAATTATCCATTTATTTCTGTATACCTTTTTTTTCGTATGCCAGCAGTGTCTCATTCCTCTAATTTTTTCGCAGACTTGTGTACCATTATTTTTGCCAGCAATTTTTGTCGTATCAGTCACAGCAAGATTTTGTTGTAAGAATATACTAAAAAAAAAATTAATAAGAGAATATGTTGTGTGTGCCCCGCCACTTGTAAGTGTTACACTTCCAGTTTTGTTTCTTGTTTTATTTTTATTCATATTTTTCATATTTCTTTGAACAAATTCACTCTTAGTGTAATTTCAATTTCTTTTTTAACGTAAAGTGTTTTCTTTACTCTGTTTGAGTAAATTGTTTTGTCTAATTTACAATTAAGAGTTAAAGTGTTCAATCATTTTTTCTTCATATTTTTTATTTTATTATTTAACCAACATTTTCCCAGTGTAACTTTTATTACTGCATTGATTATTTCTGCGTCTTATTTTGTTGCACTTGTTCTGCAGTGAATTATTTTCTTTTATTATTATTTTTATGCATTATTATTCTCAGTTCATTATTGTTTGAGTCCTGTTTTTCATTTTATTATTTTTCCTCATGTTGTCTTTGTATTATATTTTAATTTTGTTTATGCATTCTTAGAAAATATTTAAACTTCCCAGTTATCTCTCTTTGCATACAATTTAGTGATTTTATTTTATACTTATTACATTGATTTACAGTTTTATTAGTTAATTTCTTTATTAGCAAGAGTACAAACAGCTCATTTTGCATTTAATTCAGTCTCCAGTAATATTTTTTACTTGTAAATTTCAATGTAATTTTTATCTTGCCCAGTTGAATTGTCCTTCCTCTTGCAGTGTATCTTAGACATTTTTTTTTTTACTTCTGCAGAATTAGTTGCATCTCTTTTATTTTAATTTTAACATTTTATATCATTTTTATTGTTCATTATTTTTGCCTTATTTGTTCTTGTGCAACTTCTTTGCCATTATGTCTCACATACCGCCAAGTGATACTTTAGTGAATGTCGACACTCAGACCTCTCAGGCCACTGATGCTCCTGTCATCAGTCCTCACAGTTCCTTATGGACTGACAGACCGACCCAGACACTGAGACACTACAGTTTTACTCATGATTCCCTTGATGCGTTACCTTTATTCAATGGCCATGTACATAGTCTTGAAGCATGGTTTACTGCCATTCGTTCTCGTGTTAATGCTCTAGTTGAAGGTCCTCCTTCTGAGGAAAGTCTTATCAGACTTGCGAAAGAAGCTCTTCATCGGTCCCCTGCTGCTGTTCACGTTGTTGATCTCCTTGATATGCGAGACTTCAGGAATCTTACTAAGTGGTCACAATATGAGGAACTGATTCGTTCTTTCCTCGTACCAGTAAAAACAGCTGATCCATATGTCGTTCTTAGGGAACTAGTGAATGCTACACCCATAACTAATGAATCGTTGAGTGCATTTGCTGTTCGATTAGACAAACTTTTATCATTTATCAATGCTGTCCAGTCCTCAGCTTTTGTCCCTGATGAGGATAAACCATCCACAGCATTGTTTGCTAAAATAGCAGCTTTTGGAGCAATCAAAGAACTAATGCCACCTGCTTCCGTGTGTGCTTATGAGGCTAATCCTCCAACTGTGACGATGGAACCACTTACAGCCCTAAATCATGTACGTTCCTTGTGCCCCCAGGGTACTTTCCCATGTATCAAAAGTAATTTCTCACCTATGCCTCAGTCTGCACCACCTCTTGTTTGTGCCACAGCGACAAATCGTGGTCGTCAACCATCTCAGCGATCACCAAGGACCAGTGTACAGAGTCATTATAAACCTCGTAGTATTCATAGTACATTCAGTAACCATAGTCAGCGGACTTGTTACAACTGTGGTTTCCGTGGCCATATTGCAATTAATTGTCCTGATAGTCACCCTAAGAGGCGTCGTGCTGATGATGAGTACCAGTCAGATCTTTCCTACTGTACTTATCATAGAATACATGGACATGACACATCTGAGTGCAATGCACTCTACAACCTTCAGTACTCTAGGTCTTTCCGTGGCCGTTCCAACCGCAGAACCGGTAGAGGAAACAGACATCGTGGTTCTCAAAATAACCAGAACCAGGCTCATTCTTCCAATTCGGGGGAATTCGAGCGCCTCAGTCAAACCGTCCCATGGTGACAGTAGGTGCTAATGAGTACACCATCCCCGTTCACAATTCCTTTGAAGCCTTAAGCAGTCTCGAGAATGACAATCCTGCTGATGATGTTGCTTCACATGTCTCTGACGTAGATGATTTTGGGGATGAAGTGGAACAAATCTTTGCTGATGACAATCCACCTTTGTGCAAAAATCCACCTTTTTGTTTGCACATAACTTCCAATGCAACCATAGGTCCTATAGTGCAAGCATCTGTTCATAATGTGCCTGTTTATTTGTTCATGGACTCTGGTGCGCAAGTCAATATTATCAGGTCTAGTTTGTTTAGGGATAAGCAGTTACGACATGTCCTTCTCGTAGAACCGACTCATGTGTCCTCCCTTAGTGGAGTAGCTGGTTCTCACCTGCGTGTCCGCGGTCAGACTTCCCTAACTTTTTCTATCCTAGGTAGAGACTTCACTGCTTCCTTCCTTATTGTCGACCAGATTACTTTCCCTGGTGACCTTCTACTGGGATTTGCTTCCATGCGAGACTTACACATTGTGCTCGACCCTTATCGATGGCATGCCCAAATTGATGACTTGATCGTACCATTTTGGGGTTACCAGCTTGGATCCAAGATCTGCCATACTGCCGCAGAGTACGACATTCGAATTAAGTCCTTACAGGCCAGTGCATTTTCCAGTAGCGTACCCAAGCGGTCAGGCACTGATGATCCTGTCACTCCTGTCTGTGTTCCTGCAACTTCAGACTTGCAAGATAGTGTCCAGTTACCTCAAGTGTCCGAGGACACTCTGACTACCTTGAGTGCTGAGCCTATCCCTGCAATGTCTGCTAGTTCAAGTAGTAGTTTCTCCACAGGGGACGCCTTGTCGGAAAACAATTACTTGCAACTAGTAATGCCATCTCTTGTTGATGTCACATGCCGTCTGCAGAAAGACGTTTCTGTCGCAGCTAGTGCCCTCACTAGAGTGTCTGTTGTTGTTCCTAGTGTTCCAGATGGTGATAACGTCCTAGTTGACAGTGATTCCTGCAAAGTAAAAGGTCTATTTGTTGAACCATCCTTACATGTTGTAAGAGATAGTAAGATCCATTTCTTCCTAGCTAACACTTCTGGTCACAGTGTTCGTCTCAGAGCAAATACCAATCTTGTTGACCTTGTTCACTATCCTTACCCTGTTCAGGTAGAGGATGAGTTGTCACCTGACCAGTGGGTCGGTGCTATTTCTGCCGGGGAGACCTCATCCACTTCACTGGATCAATCTGTTCCACCAGTTGAGGAGAAAGACATAGCTCCCACTGACTTCCCAGGTGAAGTCAAGCGTTTGTTGACTCTGTTGAACAAACATCGTAAAGCCATTGCCTTACTAGGTGAGAAGATGGGTATAACGAACTTATTGTCCCATCATATTCCACTTGAATCTGGTACTAGACCTATCTATATACCTGCGTACAGAATGCCTCATTCACAAGTTGCTGTTGCAGAAGAATTGATCAATCAAATGCTTGATGATGGAGTTATTGCACCTAGCAATTCACCTTGGAATGCACCCTTGATCCTAGTACCTAAGAAGGATGGTACTTGGCGCCCAGTGATTGACTTTAGGAAGTTAAATGCGAAAACTATCCCAGATCGCTTCCCACTTCCTGTACTGGGTGATCTTTTATGTAACATCGGAGATAACAAAGTCTTTTCAACCCTGGACTTGTTACAAGGGTTTTGGCAAGTCCCTCTTCATGAGGACAGCCAAGAGCTAACTGCATTCTCCACTCCTACAGGTCATTATCACTTCCTCCGTATGGTGTTTGGATTACGATCCTCCCCTATCACGTTCTCAAGGCTCATGACTAATATCTTTAGAGGTCTCATAGGCAATGCACTTATGGTGTACTTAGATGACATAATCGTCATTTCTAAAGACGTGGATACACACTTGAAAAGACTTGATGTAGTACTTGGTAAGCTTGAAGAAGCCAATTTAAAGATCAAACTGTCTAAATGTCAATTTTTCAGATCAGAAATTAAGTTTCTTGGTCACGTAGTCACTCCTAGAGGGGTTACGACTGACCAAAGTAAAGTAACTGCAGTACTAAATTTTCCAACTCCCAAAACTGCTGATGCTGTAAGATCCTTTGTGGGCTTAGCAGGTTTTTATAGATCTTTCATTGCCAATTTTTCTTCCATAGCTGCTCCTCTAACTGAGTTGCTTAAGAAAGATGCTCCTTTTGTTTGGACCTTCCGTCAAGAAAGAGCATTCCAAACTCTAAAAGAAAAGCTAACATCTGCTCCAATTTTGAAATTTCCAGATTTTTCTAAGCCCTTCTATCTGACAACTGATGCTAGTTCTATTGGCATAGGTGCCGTACTAGCTCAGAAGACTGATGGCAAGTACAACGCAGTTGCATTTGCTAGCCGAGTCCTTACGAAGGCTGAACGTAATTATACAGTAACTGAGCAAGAAGCTTTAGCAATAGTATGGTCCTTAAAGCACTTCCAAGACATTATTTATCAGTACTCTGTTCATGTCTTGACAGACCACGCTCCACTGATACCTTTATTCCAGAACAAACAACCTACTGGAAGGTTAGCCAGATGGACCTTGACTATCCAAGAGTTCAATCCCACCTTTGAACACTTACCTGGCAAGTCAAATGTAGTCGCAGATGCCTTATCGCGACATGTTAGTATAGTAACTGCAGACCCTCCATTTAGTGCTGAAGATGTAAAGAATGCTCAACGAACAGATCCCATATGGTCTGGTGTGATTCGATTCCTGCTCCAGGAAGATCTTATTCTGACTGTGAAGCTACCAGCACCCATCAGTGACTTTGTCATGAACCAAGAATTACTGTATCGAACAGCCGAGTTGGGTACTCCTAGCAGAAGAGTTTACCAGTTAGTAATTCCACAGTCACTAGTGAATGTAGCCTTACAGCTAGTTCACGATGTACCAGGTGTTGCGCACCCTGGTATGGATCGTTCAGTAAAACAAGCCAGATTGAAATACTTTTGGCCTCGTATGGCAACTGATATTTCTGAGTATGTTAAGAAATGTAGTGTCTGCATGCAACATAAAGGTAATGCTAATGGTCCTAATCCAATCCAAGTGTATCCAACCACTAGCGAACCGTGGGAAAGAGTTGCGCTAGATTTGTTAACTAACTTCCAATGTTCCCTTCAAGGCAACAAACATTTATGTGTTATGGTAGACCATTTCACCAGATATTGTGAGTTAGTTCCTGTTGCAGATAAGACTGCCGAGACAGTAGCTAAAGCGTTTAAAGAACGCATTATCTGCAGGCATACCACCCCTAAGTCCCTAGTAACAGATAATGGAGGTGAATTCTGTAATGAGATTCTTGAAAATTTGTGCACCTTGTACAAGATTTCTAAATCCAACATTGTTCCTCATCATCCTGCCAGCAATGGGTTAGCGGAACGTACCAATAAGAAAGTACTTGATGTCTTGAGAGCCACTATCAATCCCAACAGTGAAACTTGGGATGAAGTTATACCTGATGTGCAGTGTGCTATAAATTCTGCTTACAATGTTTCTATAGGTGACACTCCACATTATGCATTGTATGGTGTAGATAAACGTTTGCCTTATGAGTTGCTATATTCTAATCCGAAACCAAATTACAACCCTGATGATTTCATAGCAACTCGTACCAGCTTAGCTCAAAGTGTTTTTAGAAGAATCCGTGAAACACTTCATAAATCAACAGCAGAATTTACAAGAGTCGCAAACACTCTAGCAAAGCCGTCCAAAATCAAAGTAGGTTCGAGAGTTATGCTGACTAACTTTAACAAAACGTCTGCAATGCCTAAGCTTGATCAAAAGTTTGTTGGTCCTTATTGAGTAGTTGAACATATCACTGGTAATAAGTATAAGGTTAGAGAAATTAGTACTGGTCAGTATAAAGAATCGCATTTAGATCATATGAAGTTAGTATGTGATGATAATGATGTTCCAACCCAGACTAATGTGACAGACTCTGACAATCCTCCTGATCCTGTACTCTCTACCTCTGATACTCAGTCAGACGATCAACCTGAATGTCGTTATTCCCTACATACACGACAGGTATTGAGAAATCCTCAAGTATCATTTTTAACTACCAATTCAGATTTGCCTCAAATACAGCATGAGTTAGCCAGTGCAACAGAGTTTGATCCTCCCAGAGATGACACCCATTCTGCATATGTCAATCTCACCCTAGCAGAGTTGGGGTTAAATGTAAATAACGTGTATAGATGAATAATTACAGTATCAACTTATCAGTATTCAAGAATTTTTTTTTTTTGTGTTCACGTTCTCTCCGAATTCTGAGAGTTAACAGTCTAGATTTGAGTGCACCGAATCTGCCTTTCTGTTAAACACTTCTTTCTTTGTATATATTCCTTCCTCAGAATCCATAGATCACATGGATACAGATCGATCGATCAAATTTTTTTTATAACTTCTATTGTGTAATCTCAACGTTGAGTTTCATTCGATGAGTTGTGCTATATTATACCTTGTATTGCATTACAGTTTCAGTTACATAAGCTTCCATTCCAATATTCTACTTATGTATGTTATAATGTTCAATTGTTGTGTACTCTGACATTGTATAGAATCAGCCCAAGCTGTACACCTGCCGTCTCTAGTTTATATTAGTTGTATGTCGGGACGACATACGTTAGCTTCGCCGAGCTCTCAGTAGTAGTACCAGTTCCTAGCAACCAGTTACCAGTAACCAGTGTACCAGTAGATGACTCACTACCAACCGTCTGTGTGAATCACTGACTGTATTCATATTGCTGCTGACCATAGCAGGATTTCAAACACCCCCTCACCCATAGGCACTGTGAGTCAGTCAAGATAGGGAGCAGAGAGAGGCAGGTCGGTTGTTGGTGCCTTCCCATACTTTCCGTTATATTATACGTACTACCAGCCTACGTGAGTATTCTTACCCCATCCACGTTATCGAAACCCACATGACAGGTGTGAATGTTGGTGGGCATGTTGGTGTGAATGTTGGTGGGAATGTTGGTGAGAATGTTGGTGTGAATGTTGTTGAGAATGTTGGTGGGCATGTTGGTAGGAATATTGGGGGACATGTTGGTGCGAATGTTGGTGTAAATGTTGTTGAGAATGTTGGTGGGCATGTTGGTGGATATGTTAGTGGGAATGTTGGTGGGCATGTTGAGTCGAATGTTGGTGGACATGGTGGATATGTTGGTGGGAATGTTGGTGGACATGTTGGTGTGAATGTTGTTGGTAATGTTGGTGGGCATGTTGGTGGGGATGTTGGTGGACATGTTGGTGGGAATGTTGGTGGACATGTTGGTGGGAATGTTGGTGGGCATGTTGGTGGGAACGTTGTTGGGAATGTTGGTGGGCATGTTGGTGGGAATGTTGGTGGGAATGTTGGTGGGAATGTTGGTGTGAATGTTGTTGGGAATGTTGGTGGGAATGTTGTTGGGCATGTTGGTGGACATGGTGTGAAAGATGGTGGAAATGTTGGTGGCAACGTACCGAGTATTTGTGTGAACGTACCGAGTATTTGTGTGATCGTACCGAGTATTTGTGTGAACGTACTGAGTATTTGTGTGAACGTACTGAGTATTTGTGTGTATCGTAGGGGTTCTTAAATGGAGATATTGAGGGTTGAAGGTAGACACACTTGTTGGATGGTAACGATATATTGTCAGACTGTGATGATGGGAAATGGAGCCCAGCCTCTGCCTGTCCTAGCCTGGATGTCTACGCCGACTGAGGGGGAGGCAGAGGTACGAGCCTACACATGCGCATCCCGTGACGTCACACAAAGTCACAGGCCTACAAGGGATCTCCTATCTAAAGCACATGGATGATACTAATATGCTATGCTATATAATACAGGGATCAGCAACTATGCTGACAGCTCGGTCATGTTACATATGTCATCTCGACATACACTACTATCTATAGGCTGAACAGGCAGGCGGTTCTGGGCTGATTCTATACAATAACAAATTCATATATAACTTAGAACTAATGGATGGTATCATAATGGATGTTACAACATGAGTTTTACGTAATGGGTGTTAACGTAATGAGTTTTAACGTAATGCATTACAAACTATAAGAGCAAATCATTGTACAATATGGATGGAATTGATCGATCGATCTGTATTCAAGCACTCTACGGATTCTGAGGAAGAATAAATATATATATACAAGGTGAAATTAGCAGCAAAAGCATCTGGTGCACTCAGACTATTACTGTCAAATTCTCAGAATACGGAGGGAACGTGAACATGAAAAAAAAAAATATTTCTGAAAAACTAATCAGTTAATAACAAACAGTTGACAATTTACTTCATCTCGGACATCTAGTTATACAGACTATGTACATTTAAACCCAATTCTACAAGGGTGAGGTTTACATATGCAGAATGGTTATCATCTCTGGGAGGATCGAATTCCTCTGCAATGGCTAACACATGCCTTGACTGAGGGAGATCTAAACGAGTATCTACAAAAGATACTTGTGGGTTTCTCATTACTTGTCGAGTACACAAGGAGTAACGACATTCAGGTGGAGTATCTGACTGAGTATCTGAGGTAGAGGGTACAGAGTCAAGAGGATTTTCAGCATCTGTCATATTAGTCTGGGTAGCCATATCATCAACATCGCATACTAATTTCATATGATCTAAATGCGATTCTTTGTACTTGCCCATACTAATTTCTCTAACCTTATACTTATTACCAGAGATATATTCTACAACTCGATAAGGTCCGACAAACTTTTGATCGAGCTTAGGCATTTTGGATGTTTTGTTGAAATTTGTCAGCATTACTCTTGAACCTACTTTGACTTTTGACGGCTTAGCACGGCTATTAGTTACTCTAGTAAATTCTGCTGTTGATTTATGAAGTGTTTCACGGATTCTTCTAAAAACACTCTGAGCCATGCTGGTACGAGTTGCTACGAAATCATCAGGGTTGTAATTAGGTTTCGGAGTGGAATATAACAACTCATAGGGTAAATGCTTGTCTACACCATACAATGCATAATGTGGAGTATCACCTATGGAAACATTGTAAGCAGAATTTATGGCACATTGAACATCTGGTATGACTTCATCCCAAGTTTCACTATTGGGGTTGATAGTGGCTCTCAGGACATCAAGTACCTTTTTATTGGTTCTTTCGGCTAACCCATTGCTAGCAGGATGATGAGGAACAATGGTGGATTTAGAGATCTTGTATAAAGTACACAAATTTTCAAGAATCTCATTACAGAATTCACCTCCATTATCTGTTACTAAGGATTTAGGGGTGGTATGCCTGCAGATAATGCGTTCTTTAAACGCTTTAGCTACTGTCTCTGCAGTCTTATCTGCAATAGGAACTAACTCACAATATCTGGTGAAATGGTCTACCAAAACACACAGATGTTTGTTGCCTTGGAGGGAACATTTAAAATTGGTTAACAAGTCAAGGGCAACTCTTTCCCACGGTTCGCTAGTGGTTGGGTACACTTGGATTGGGTTAGGACCATTGACATTTCCTTTATGTTGCATACAGACACTACATTTCTTAACATACTCGGAAATGTCAGTTGCCATACGTGGCCAAAAGTATTTCATTCTGGCTTGTTTCACAGAACGATCCATACCAGGGTGTGCAACACCTGGTGCATCATGAACTAGCTGTAGAGCTACGTTCACTAGTGACTGTGGAATTACTAACTGGTAAACTCTTCTGCTTGGAGTACCCAACTCGGCTGTTCGATACAGTAATTCTTGGCTCATTACAAAGTCACTAATGGGTGCTGGTGGCTTCACAGTAAGAATAAGATCTTCCTGGAGCAGGAATCGAATCACACCAGACCACATGGGATCTGTTCTTTGGGCAGTTTTGACATCCTCGACAGTAAATGGAGGATCTGCAGTAACTACACTAACGTGTCGCGATAAAGCATCTGCGACTACATTCGACTTGCCAGGTAAATGTTCAAAAGTCGGATTGAACTCTTGGATAGTCAAGGTCCATCTGGGTAACCTTCCAGTAGGCTGTTTGTTCTCGAATAAAGGTATCAGTGGCGCATGGTCTGTCAAGACATGAACAGGGTACTGGTAAATAATGTCTCGGAAGTGCTTTAAGGACCATACTATTGCTAAAGCTTCTTGCTCTGTTACTGTATAATTATGTTCAGCCTTCGTAAGGACTCGGCTAGCAAATGCAACTGCGTTGTACTTGCCATCAGTCTTCTGAGCTAGTACGGCACCTATGCCAATTGAACTAGCATTAGTTGTTAGATAGAAGGGCTTAGAAAATTCTGGGAATTTCAAAATTGGAGTAGACGTTAGCTTTTCTTTTAGAGTTTGAAATGCTCTTTCTTGACGGAAGGTCCAAACAAAAGGAGCATCTTTCTTAAGCAACTCAGTTAGAGGAGCAGCTATGGAAGAAAAATTGGCAATGAAAGATCTATAAAAACCTGCTAAGCCCACAAAGGATCTTACGGCATCAGCAGTTTTGGGAGTTGGAAAATTTAGTACTGCAATTACTTTACTTTTGTCAGTTGTAACCCCTCTAGGAGTGACTACGTGACCAAGAAACTTAATTTCTGATCTGAAAAATTGACATTTAGACAGTTTGATCTTTAAATTGGCTTCTTCAAGCTTACCAAGTACTACATCAAGTCTTTTCCAGTGTGTATCCACGTCTTTAGACATGACGATTACGTCATCTAAGTACACCATAAGTGCATTACCTATGAGACCTCTAAAGATATTAGTCATGAGCCTTGAGAACGTGATAGGGGAGGATCGTAATCCAAACGCCATACGGAGGAAGTGATAATGACCTGTAGGAGTGGAGAATGCAGTTAGCTCTTGGCTGTCCTCGTGAAGAGGGACTTGCCAAAACCCTTGTAACAAGTCCAGGGTCGAGAAGACTTTGTTATCTCCGATATTGCATAAAAGGTCACCTAGTACAGGAAGTGGGAAGCGATCTGGAATGGTTTTCGCATTTAACTTCCTAAAGTCAATCACCGGGCGCCAAGTGCCATCCTTCTTAGGCACTAGGATCAAGGGCGCATTCCAGGGTGAATTGCTAGGTGCAATAACTCCATCATTGAGCATTTGATTGATCAGTTCCTCTGCGACAGCAACTTGGGAATGAGGCATTCTGTACGCAGGTATATAAATAGGTCTAGTACCAGGTTCAAGTGGAATACGATGGGACAATAAGTTCGTTATACCCATCTTCTCACCTGGTAAGGCAATGGCTTTACGACGTTTGTTCAACAGAGTCAACAAATGCTTGACTTCGTCTGGGAAATCAGTGGGAGCTAAGTCTTTCTCCTCAACTGGTGGGATAGATTGATCCAGCGGAGTGGATAAGGTCTCCACTGTTGAAATAGCACCGACCCACTGGTCAGGTGGCACGTCATCCTGTACTTGAACAGGGTAAGGATAGTGAACTAGGTCAACGAGGTTGGTATTTGCTCTGAGACGAACACTGTGACCAAAAGTGTTAGCAAGGAGTAAATACCAACCTCGTTGACCTAGTCAAGAACCGACTTTAGGTGCTTGTCCAGTGCCAGCTTGAAGACTGCCAGGGGTCTGTTGGTAATCAAGCTGGCACTGGACAAGCACCTAAAGTCGGTTCCTGACCAGCCGGGCTGTGGCTCGTATGTTGGTTTGTGTGCAGCCAGCAGCAACAGCCTGGTTGATCAGGCGCTGATCCACCAGGAGGCCTGGTCACAGACCGGGCCGCGGGGGCGTTGACCCCCGAAACTCTCTCCAGGTAAACTCCAGGTAATATGCAACAGTTAGGTATCTTTATTTCGAAACTTTACGCCTACACAGTAGGCTTCTTATTAATCTGCCGGTATTGTATACCATTTTCACCTTCAGTCAGACACTGCAACAAAACGGTAGCTTGGTACAGAAAACGCCTCCGGTTACTTAGTAATTGACCAAACGTGTCGTATACAAGGCTCTGGAGGATTCCTTATTCAGGTTCCTGAATGCTAGTCTGAGGTTCGCTAATCTTCCAGATGCCGCTGAAGTTAAACGGTTTATGTACATTTCTGGTTATATTCTTTGTGTGTGTGTGTGTGTGTGTGTGTGTGCGCAGCTGGTGCGTGAGAGAGCCAGCAGAGGTTACAGGTGGTGTATAGTGCTGGCAGACAGTCCAGGTAGCAGCAGTGGCAGTTGTAGCTTCTCTCATGAGCGCTACCTTGCTTACTCACGCACTCTCCCACGCACTCGTCCTTGCTTACTCACGTATTCTCCCACGCACTCGTCCACGTTACACACACACACACACACACACACACACACACACACACACACACACACACACACACACACACACACACACACACACACACACACACACACACACACACACACACACACACACACACAATGGTAATTAACACATACACACACCACCTACAACACCCACCCACACACACCACCTACACCCCCCACCACCTACAACACCCACCACCTACAACACCCACCACCTACAACACCCACCCCCACACCCCCCCACACACACACCACACACACACACACCACCCACAACACCCCCACACACACCACCGATAACACCCACCCCCACACACACCACCCACACACACACACACCACCCACAACATCCACCCACCACCCATCCACACACACACCGACCACAATAGCCACCCACACACCCCACCCACAACACCCACCACGCCGCCCACAACACCCACACTACCACCACCCACAACACTCACACCACCGCCCACAACACTCACACCACGGCCCACAACATCCACACCACCGCTCACAACCCTCACACCACCGCCCACAACACACACCACCGCTCAGAACCCTCACACCACCGCCCACAACACTCACCACCGCCCATAACACCGCCCACAACACTCACCACCGCCCATAACACCGCCCACAACACCGACACCACCGCCCACAACACCGTCCACAATACCCACACCACCGTCCGCAACACCCACACCACCGCCCACAACACTCTCACCACCGCCCACAACACCGACACCACCGCCCACAGCACCCACACCACCGCCCACAACACCGACACCACCGCCCACAACACCCACAACACCCACACCACCGCCCACAGCACCAACACTACCACCGCCCACAAAGCGGGATGGTCATAGTGGCGCCCGCATACGGATGCCGAGTAGCCAATTAGGACACTTTTTCTGTTCCTCTTCCCAGGCCCAGACTCACAGGATGTTGGTAGGATGGTAGTGAGGATGTTGGTAGGATGCTAGTTAGATTGTTGGCAGGATGCAAGTTAGGATGTTGTATGATGGTTGTTAGGATGGTAGGTAGGATGTTGGTAGATGGTAGTTAGGATGTTGGTAGGATGGTAGTTAGGATGTTAGGCTGTTGGTAAGATGTTAGGATGTTGGTGGGATGGCAGGGGTCTGTGTGTGTGTGTGTGTGTGTGTATTCACCTATTTGTACTCAATAAATTTGTGGTTGCAGAGGTCGAGTCCTAGCTCCTGGCCCCGCCTCTTCACCGGTTGCTACTGGGTCCTCTCTCTCCCCGCTCCGTGAGCTTTATCATACCTCGTCTTAAAACTATGTATGGTTCCTGCCTCCACTACATCACTTTCTAGGCTATTCCACTGCCTGACAACTCTATGACTGAAGAAATACTTCCTAATATCTCTCTGACTCATCTGTTTCTTCAACTTCCAATTGTGACCTCTTGTTTCTGTGTCCCCTCCCTGGAACATCCTGTCTTTGTCCACCTTGTCTATTCCGCGCAGTATTTTATATGTCGTTATCATGTCTCCCCTGACCCTCCTGTCCTCTAGTGTCGTCAGGCCGATTTCCCTTAACCTTTCTTCATAGGACATTCCCCTTAGCTCTGGAACTAACCTTGTCGCAAACCTTTGCACTTTCTCTAGTTTCTTGACGTGCTTTATCAAGTGCGGGGTTCCAAACAGGTGCTGCATACTCCAGTATGGGCCTGACGTACACGGTGTACAGTGTCTTGAACGATTCCTTATTAAGGTATCGGAATGCTGTTCTCAGGTTTGCCAGGCGCCCATATGCTGCAGCAGTTATCTGATTGATGTGTGCTTCCGGAGACATGCTCGGTGTTATACTCACCCCAAGATCTTTCTCCTTGAGCGAGGTTTGCAGTCTTTGACCACCTAGCCTATACTCTGTCTGCGGTCTTCTTTGCCCTTTCCCTATCTTCATGACTTTGCATTTGGCGGGATTAAATTCGAGAAGCCAGTTGCTGGACCAGGTGTCCAGTCTGTCCAGATCTCTTTGAAGTCCTGCCCGGTCCTCATCTGATTTAATTCTCCTCATTACTTCACATCGTCTGCGAACAGGGACACTTGAGTCTAACCCTTCCATCATGTCGTTCACACATACCAAAAATAGCACTGGTCCTAGGACCGACCCCTGTGGGACCCCACTCGTCACAGGTGCCCATTGTGATACATCATTACGTACCATGACTCGTTGTTGCCTCCCTGTCAGGTATTCTCTGATCCATTGCAGTGCCCTTCCTGTTATATGAGCCTGATCTAGCTTCTGCACTAATCTCTTGTGAGGAACTGTGTCAAAGGTCTTCTTGCAGTCTAAGAAGACGCAATCAACCCACCCTTCTCTCTCGTGTCTTACTTCTGTTACTTTATCATAAAACTCCAGAAGGTTTGTGACACAGGATTTTCCTTCCATGAATCCATGCTGGTTGGCGTTTATACTCTTGTTCCGTTCCAGGTGCTCCACCACTCTCCTCCTGATAATTTTCTCCATAACTTTGCATACTATACACGTCAGTGACACAGGTCTATAGTTTAGTGCCTCTTTTCGGTCTTTTTTAAAAATGGGAACTACATTTGCCGTCTTCCATACCTCAGGTAGTTGCCCAGTTTCCAGGGACGTGTTGAAGATTGTGGTAAGTGTGTGTGTGTGTGTGTGTGTGTGTGTGTGTGTGTGTGTGTGTGTGTGTGTGTGTGTGTGTGTGTGTGTGTGTATGTGTGTGTGTGTGTGTGTGTGTGTGTGTGTGTGTGTGTGTGTGTGTGTGTGTGTGTGTGTGTGTGTGTGTGTGTGTGCTCATCTACAAGTTGCGTATGCGGGTCTGTGCGCGGCCAGTAGTAACAGCCTAGTTGATCAGGCCTTGATCTACCGAGAGGCCTGGTTATGGACCAGGCCGTGGGGGCGCTGACCACCAGAACACCCTCCAAGTAGACTCCATGCAGGTTGACTTGTGTTCTCACGTCGGCAAGTGTATGTGGTCACAGCGCCTCTGCAGCAGCGATGTCAATAGATGGAACATGTACAAAGGTTGTTTACTGTCCTCATAGTTAATCAATCGCTTAACTCTCGGGAACGATTCAAAACACCAGATATTCACTAGAATGTAGAATAAAGAGAGATATAATATGGACGTAGGGGATTTTGTAAGAATAGGTTCCCTTATCAGTATACTGCTAGGTCACCTTAACAGTATACTGCAAGGTAAACTACTAGTATACTTCTACATCCCCTTACTAGTATACTGCCAGGTCCACTACCAGTATACTGCTAGGTCACCTTAACAGTATCCTGCTTATACTGCTAGGTCCACTAGTACACTGCTACATCCCCTTACCAGTACACTGCCCGGTCCCCTACTATACTACCAGGTCCCCTACCAGCGGGTTGTGACGCAAGTGTTAGAGCAGTGGAATGTGTGTGGCAACACTGTTAGAAAAGCGGGGCGTGTGGCAACACTGTTAGAGCAGTAGGGTGTGTGTGGCAACACTGTTAGAGCAGCGGGTGTTGCAACACTGTTAGAGCAGCTGGGTATGTGGCAACACTGTTAGAGCAGCGGGGTGTGTGTGGCAACACTATTAGAGCAGCGGGGTGTGTGGCAACACTGTTAGAGCAGCGGGGTGTGTGGCAATACTGTTAGAGCAACAGGGTGTGTGGCAACACTGTTGAAGCAGCGGGGATGTGGCAACACTGTTAGAGCAGCGGGGATGTGTGGCAACACTGTTAGAGCAGCGGGGGTGTGGCAACACTGTTATAGCAGCGGGGTGTGTGGCAACACTGTTAGAGCAGCGGGGGTGTGGTAACACTGTTAGAGCAGCGGGGTGTGCGGCAACACTGTTAGAGCAGCGGGGGGGTGTGGCAACACTGTCAGAGCAGTGGGGTGTGTAGCAACACTGTTAGAGCAGCGGTTTATGTGGCAACACTGTTAGAGCAGCGGGGTGTGTGTGTGGCAACACTGTTAGAGCAGCGGGGTGTGTGGCAACACAGAGCAGCGGAGTCTGTGACAACACTGGTAAAGTAGCGGGGTCTGTGACAACACTGTTAGAGCAGCGGGGGTGTGGCAACACTGTTGAAGCAGCGGGGATGTGGCAACACTGTTAGAGCAGCGGGGATGTGTGGCAACACTGTTAGAGCAGCGGGGTGTGTGGCAACACTGTTAGAGCAGCGGGGGTGTGGCAACACTGTTAGAGCAGCGGGGTGTGCGGCAACACTGTTAGAGCAGAGGGGGTGTGTGGCAACACTGTCAGAGCAGTGGGGTGTGTAGCAACACTATTAGAGTAGCGGGGGTGTAGCAACACTGTTAGAGCAGCGGGGGTGCAGCAACACTGTTAGAGCAGCGGGGGTGTGGCAACACTGTTAGAGCAGCGGAATGTGTGGCAACACTGTTAGAGCAGCGGAATGTGTGGCAACACTGTTAGAGCAGCGGGGGTGTAGCAACACTGTTAGAGCAGCGGGGGTGTGGCAACACTGTTAGAGCAGGGGGTGTGGCAACACTGTTAGAGCAGCGGGGGTGTAGCAACACTGTTAGAGCAGCAGGATGTGTGGCAACACTGTTAGAGCAGTGGGGCGTGTGGCAACACTGTTAGAGCAGCGGAGTGTGTGGCAACACTGTTAAAGCAGCGGGGTGTGTGGCAACACTGTTAGAGCAGTGGGGTGTGTGGCAACACTGTTAGAGCAGCAGGGTGTGTGGCAACACTGTTAGAGTAGGGGGGTGTGGCAACACTGTTAGAACAGCGGGGTGTGTAGCAACACTGTTAGAGCAGTGGGGTGTGTGGCAACACTGTTAGAGCAGCAGGGTGTGTGGCAACACTGTTAGAGCAGGGGGGTGTGGCAACACTGTTAGAGCAGCGGGGGTGTAGCAACACTGTTAGAGCAGCGGGATGTGTGGCAACACTGTTAGAGCAGTGGGGCGTGTGGCAACACTGTTAGAGCAGCGGAGTGTGTGGCAACACTGTTAGAGCAGCGGGGTGTGTGGCAACACTGTTAGAGCAGCGGGGTCTGTAGCAACACTGTTAGAGCAGTGGGGTGTGTGGCAACACTGTTAGAGCAGCGGGGTGTGTAGCTACACAGTTAGAGCAGCGGGGTGTGTAGCAACACTGTTAGAGCAGTGGGGTGTGGCAACACTGTTAGAGCAGCGGGATGTGTGGCAACACTGTTAGAGCAGCGGGGGGTGTGGCAACACTGTTAGAGCAGCGGGATGTGTGGCAACACTGTTAGAGCAGCGGGAGGTGTGGCAACACTGTTAGAGCAGCGGGGTGTGTTGCAACACTGTTAGAGCAGCGGGATGTGTGGCAACACTGTTAGAGCAGCGGGGGTGTAGCAACACTGTTAGAGCAGCGGGATGTGTGGCAACACTGTTAGAGCAGTGGGATGTGTGGCAACACTGTTAGAGCAGCGGGGTGTGTGGCAACACTGTTAGAGCAGCGGGGTGTGTGGCAACACTGTTAGAGCAGCGGGGTGTGTGGCAACACTGTTAGAGCAGCGGGTTGTGTGGCAACACTGTTAGAGCAGCGGGGTGTGTGGCAACACTGTTAGAGCAGCGGGGTGTGTGGCAACACTGTTAGAGCAGCGGGGTGTGTGGCAACACTGTTAGAGCAGCGGGTGCCTAGAGTAGAGGAAATTGAAGCAGAATTTCATGAAGCTATTAACAATACTGTGTTCTTGTTGACACTGCCGGTGTCAGCTGGACGCCGAGACTGGAAGGGGGGGGGATGCCAGATTGGCACTGGACGGGGGGAATGAGGGACGGACTGGCACTAAGGGGAAGGGAGAGGATCAGTAGGGGGTAGAGGAAGATGAGGTGGAGCTGGAGGGGGGATGGTACGAGGGTAGGGGGACAACATGTTTATACATGTTCCCAGCTGTCAGCACAGTCGAGTCAGCTACAACTGTTATAAGCGATCCCATCTCTTGAATATTTATATAATTCAAATGATTACCCTGAGTCTTAAGATGAGAAGGAACAAAATGGAACAATACACAAATATGTTTGGAACAATATACATATATCTTTGTAAGTGGTCTAAAGTTGTACCAAAATGTCATCGTAAGCTTCTCTCTCCTATATACAGGTTATTTGTGCATAGTCTTAAGATGGATCTGTTATGACTAGGGATTAGCGACTTCAAACTCAAGAGTGGCAACAAAAACACAAAGATTGTTTGAGGTATGCTTCAGGTATGAAATTGTTAGCAAAAGTTGAGCCGTGGAGAGATGTGTTACCATCTTCCCTGAAGATACAGGCACTAAGGTGGTCCTCTCGCCTCAACAATGTTGATTTATTAATGAGAACATTTGAACTGTCAGATTTGATCTAAATCAAATTACATTTACCGGTTTCTTAGAAGCATCGAAACATGGAGCACCATGATACGTATCGGACTCTTCCATCACTTGCAATACTTCTGAGCACCATGACGAATACCAGACTCTTCCCTCACCTGCACTACTTCTGAGCACCATGAATACTTTCTGAGTACCATCACCTGTATTACACGTCTGATTCTGAACGAGTGTGAGAACCTCCCATCTGTCTCTTGGCAATTTAAACGTCATAGTGCACGAAGTACGACTAAATTAAATATATTAGATATATTGAAAAATGATGGGAAGGTTAAATGGTAATATTTTTTTAATTTGGTCTCACTAATCAACAATATAGTTGAAATGGGCCAAGACATTCGTTAAAAGGGAAAAAGAAATAACATTTTCCTGGCTGGAATAAATGTTCAGATACTCATAAACCGGCAAGTGAATCTGTGAAGATGATGCACTGATGCTGACCCAAGAGATGGACCCTTGGTAGAAGACATATGATGATAAATTAGACACATGTGTAACACTTGGGTATCTTTAAAGATACTCAAGTGTTGCACATGTGTCTAATTTATCAACTTGTCGGTTCTCTGAACCATTTATCTACAGAAGACAAATGGTAGACCAGAGTAAGATTTATGTTGTCTTTGTTTGGGCATGGCACTTGACCAGCAGCTGAGAGTGTTCAAGTGGTTGTGGTGACTCAGTCACTGTAAGGAGGTCCAGGACCTTTGCCTAAGAATTGATGGTCCTGTGAGTAATGCTGAAATACCGAATATGTTGCTCCTATAGCTAAAAATAAAAGCTGGCAACCTTAATAACAGCTTCCTGAACTTCGTCAAACAGGTTACTTACCTGGGGTCACATCGTCACCACTATCACAGATGGTGATACACTTAAACAATACTAAAACCTTAATGCTATGACTAACTTTTTTATCGGAATATTTTTCCATTTACAGTAAATCAGTAAATGTATGATTAAAAGTTTCATCCAAGCTACAGCCACTCACCGCACTGTACACAAATTATTGTTTATCACTTGTTGCTAAGTATCTGCCACAGTGACATACATTAGAGGAGACTTATTAAAATACTCAAAATCTTCAATGATTTTCAATTACAATTTATAGTTTAATACATATGATAGTCGCCTCGAACACCCAGATTGTCTCAGTGAATCAAAATGAACATCCTATGTAAACTATTCAATATTTTTAAAAAATGACAGACTAAACTATACATGCCGCAGCTCCTCTCTAAGTAGGCCAGCGTTACTGCCATTTATATACGTAATATATGTTTATATAGCGTACAGTATTGCTCTGTTTCAGTATTAATTACCTTATGTCCCACACCTGTATAAATGTTTTCTTTATGCAAATTAAATGCACCTCTGTACATTAATATTATATTGGAAAACAAAAGGTAAATCCATACGGGTCATACAACACAATGGTGGGTTGGATTGTAAGGCTATAGTTAAGGGTAGGGTTAGTGACGGTGCAATAGGTTAGTTTCCCTTAAAAGAGTGACAGAGGGACTCTGCGAAGAGGGAAGTTAATTAAGAGTTAGTGGGTCAGGGCACTGAACATGTTAAAATAAGATTTGCTCAGATTTTTAACCCGGAGGGTTAGCAACCCAGGATAATCCAATAAAGTCAGTGCGTCATCGAGGACTGTTTGTCTTATTTCGTTTTACGAACCTATCTTGGCCCCCCCCCCAGGATGCGACCCACAACAGGTACCTAGTACCTACTTACTGCTGAGTGAACAGGGAAAGCAGATGAATAGAAACATGCCCAATATTTCCGGGGACTGAACCATAGACAATCAGTGTGTGAGGCGAGTGTGATACCAACCGAGCCACGGAACACCCCGTGAATCGTGTATGCTGTTTGACAGAGTGCAGGTAGAGCTACCTGGTAGTCCACGCCAATAGTAGTAGTTGTGGTGGTAGTAGTTGTGGTGGTAGTAGTAGTAGTTGTGGCAGTAGTAGTAGTTGTGGTGGTAGTAGTGGTGGTGGTAGTAGTAGTAGTAGTAGTAGTTGTGGTGGTAGTAGTAGTAGTTATGGTGGTAGTAGTAGTTGTGGTGGTAGTAGCTGTGGTGGTAGTAGTTGTGGTGGTAGTAGTAGTGGTGGTAGTAGTAGTAGTTGTGGTAGTAGTAGTAGCAGCAACAGGTCACCCACCTTGAGATAATCGTTAAGGATACACCAAGCAGCAGTTATCACACAACCTGGTGTCAAGCAGCAATATTTCAGACTGGAGAAGCGGTGCTCGAAAGAGAACTAATTTAAAAACTTGATTACACTGAGTTAATGAAAATCAGAGTAGGGCAGAGGTAATTCTGTGCTCGCAAAGGTAATCGTTTCTTGAGAAAAGTAATGATACTTGTGAAATGGTTAGTGAAAATTACATTTTAGTTGCTACTTGGACTAACTACTTGGGGTAATTACTTGGACTAATTACTTGCGGGTATAATTAGTACACTAATTTGAAGCATCCAGACGAGACCCTAAACTAAATTATCATTATAATCTTCAACTTCCATCTACTACTACCTCTCATCTACTACCCCGATCTACTACCTCCAATCTACTAACCCATCTACTACCTCACATCCACTACTTCCCAACCTCTACATAAACTTTGTCACCTCTCCCCCCTTCCTTTCTTCCTTCATCTTTCCTTCACGTCCTCCGTTCTTTCTCCCCTTCTTTCCCTAGAAATATATTGTACGAAATGTGCCTCTTACCTCCTCCTCCTCTTTCTTTTCTTTCTCCTCTTTCTTCTCCTTCTACTCTTCCTCCTCCTACCCACCTCCGCCCACCTCTTCTACCCCTCTGGGATGGGTTATACAAACTAGTAATTGGGTTTATCTTGCAACAGATTTAATGAATATCGTCTCGTATATGTACAACAAGTCAGTGTCAAACCTCAAGTACAGTGCCATACATCGACTCAGTACCATATATCGTTATTGCCAGAAAGATGCAAAACGAAGTACTGTAGACAACAGCGAACACAAGACCAGTGTTTCAGAACGAGCATTCTATTTGGACTGTAGTCGAGTACTTGGTCAGTGAGGATGGTCTCAGACCGGTCGGACTAGGCAATGATTTCCGGTGCCATAACTAGGTAGATGACAGGTACTGGCCAGTAAGACCAAGTAGATGGCAGGTGCTGACCAGGAAGACCAGGTAGAAGACAGGTATTGGCCAGTAAGACCAAGTATATGACAGGTACTGACCTGGAAGACAAGGTAGATGACAGGTACTGGCCAGTAAAACCAGTGAAGAACAAGACGAACGCTGTGAAGAACATGAAGACGAACACTGAAAAACAAGAATAATGTGAAGAACAGGACGAACAATGTGAAGAACATGAGTGCTGTGAAAAACAAGACGAACACTAAATACGATGAGCACTGTGAAGACCGTAAAGAACACTGAAGAACGAAAGACGTTATGACCGTCGCAATGATGGCAAGCACGAAGAACAAGGAACTGCAGAACGTGAAGAACATAAGAACACAGCATAACGGTAAGTGCCGAGATTAAACTAGCACTTAACATTAAAAAGAATGAACACTCAAGAACCTGAAGTAACACAAGAACGTAGGAGGGAAGAACACAAGGTAAACTGACAGACGCTCTCATTGAACTAATATTTACCTTGAGATTAGAACCCCGAGAAGGTTCATTTTTCACCGGGATCTGATAGATGGGTGTCTGGAGCATGTGTGTGTGTGTGTGTGTGTGTGTGTGTGTGTGTGTGTGTGTGTGTGTGTGTGTGTGTGTGTGTGTGTGTGTGTGTGTGTGTGTGTGTACTCACCTAGTTGAGGTTGCGAGGGTCGAGTCCGAGCTCCTGGCCCCGCCTCTTCACTGATCGCTACTAGGTCACTCTCCCTGAGCCGTGAGCTTTATCATACCTCTGCTTAAAGCTATGTATGGATCCTGCCTCCACCATAAGTGTCCGGGGCCCAAAACTGTTCAACAGCCTCCCATCAAGCATTAGGGGAATTGCCAATAAACCCCTGGCTGCCTTCAAGAGAGAGCTGGACAGATACCTAAAGTCAGTGCCGGATCAGCCGGGCTGTGGCTCGTACGTCGGACTGCGTGCGGCCAGCAGTAACAGCCTAGTTGATCAGGCCCTGATCCATCGGGAGGCCTGGTCATGGACCGGGCCGCGGGGGCGTTGATCCCCGGAATAACCTCCAGGTAACTACATCGCTTCCCAAACTATTCCACTTACTGACTACTCTGTGGCTGAAGAAATACTTCCTAACATCCCTGTGATTCATCTGTGTCTTCAGCTTCCAACTGTGTCCCCTTGTTACTGTGTCCAATCTCTGGAACATCCTGTCTTTGTCCACCTTGTCAATTCCTCTCAGTATTTTGTATGTCGTTATCATGTCCCCCCTATCTCTCCTGTCCTCCAGTGTCGTCAGGTTGATTTCCCTTAACCTCTCCTCGTAGGACATACCTCTTAGCTCTGGGACTAGTCTTGTTGCAAACCTTTGCACTTTCTCTAGTTTCTTTACGTGCTTGGCTAGGTGTGGGTTCCAAACTGGTGCCGCATACTCCAATATGGGCCTAACGTACACGGTGTACAGGGTCCTGAATGATTCCTTATTAAGATGTCGGAATGCTGTTCTGAGGTTTGCTAGGCGCCCATATGCTGCAGCAGTTATTTGGTTGATGTGCGCTTCAGGAGATGTGCCTGGTGTTATACTCACCCCAAGATCTTTTTCCTTGAGTGAGGTTTGTAGTCTCTGGCCCCCTAGACTGTACTCCGTCTGCGGTCTTCTTTGCCCTTCCCCAATCTTCATGACTTTGCACTTGGTGGGATTGAACTCCAGGAGCCAATTGCTGGACCAGGTCTGCAGCCTGTCCAGATCCCTTTGTAGTTCTGCCTGGTCTTCGATCGAGTGAATTCTTCTCATCAACTTCACGTCATCTGCAAACAGGGACACCTCTGAGTCTATTCCTTCCGTCATGTCGTTCACAAATACCAGAAACAGCACTGGTCCTAGGACTGACCCCTGTGTGTGTGTGTGTGTGTGTGTGTGTGTGTGTGTGTGTGTGTGTGTGTGTGTGTGTGTGTGTGTGTGTGTGTGTGTGTGTGTGTGTGTGTGTGTGCGCGCGCGCTCTTGTTAAAGTTACTTGTCGATAGACACTTGGCCTGTTGTTTATACGTAGTTTGTGGTGTGTGTGTGTGTGTGTGTGTACTCACCTATTTATGGCTGCAGGAGTCGAGTCGTAGCTCTTGGCCCTGCCTTTTCGCTGGTCGCTACTGGGTCCACTTTCTCTCCCTGCTCCACGAGCTTTGTCGTACCTCTTCTTAAAGCTAGTATGAATGAATCCTGCCTCCACTAACTCTATACTGATCTACTTCCTGACAACTCCATGACTGAAGAAATACTTCCTAAAATCCTTATGACTCATCTGAAGAGTGTATATGTGTAACAGACTTAGTCTACTAAAGTGTGTAGAGTGAAGCAGTAAGCTGCCGCCAGGAGAAAGGAACTTAGTTCTCAACAAAGGTTTCCTGTTCTGTGTTCTTCCTAAGAACTCCAAAGAGCTTTGAAAGTCCCTCAACTCAGTGTTCACTCGACCTTGTCCTTCCTTCCCTTCTTCCTTCTCTCCCTTTCTTTCCATCAACCTCTATTAAAAATATATATAACAAAAATTCTCCCAACATGACAATTTTCAATATACAAATAAATTTCAATTCTATATATATATATATATATATATATATATATATATATATATATATATATATATATATATATATATATATATATATATGAGAACCCAACCCTCTTCCCCCACCCAAAAAAAAAAACAGATCTATAGAGCTAGTTTTAACGCCCTAAAACATACGCATTACGAACCTGAAGCGACAACCTTGATGCAGATATAAGCAAATCTTGATGCAGATCCACGGGGGCGATGACTCCCGCTCCTGGGGGGGGGTCATCGCTCCCGTGACCCTATCCCAGACCAGGAGGCAAACACTGCACATGTTTGGCACCCGTGAGATCAGGAATCACTGAAACTTATCGATAGGAGACGGAGCCTGGAGCTATGTCTCAACCCCAGCTAACGTAAATAGGCGAGTATACAACGTGAACAGCACCATCACAACTACGTGATAGTGTTGTGAGGGAGGGAGGGGTCAGGGTGATGGTGTGAGGAGTCATGGTGATGATGGTAGTGTAAGAGGGTCATGGTGATGGTGTTGAGAAGGGTTATGGTAGTGGTGTGAGGGGTCGCGGTAGTGGTGTTGGTGGTAGGGGTGTCAGGGGTGGTGGAGGTGTCTAGGGTGATGGAGGTGGTGGGGGTGTCAGGGGTAGTGAGGGTGTCAGGGGTTGTGAGGGTGTTGGGGGTGTCAGGGATAGTGAGGGTAGTCAAGATAACCACTAAGTGGAGGAGAATTGTCTTGCTGGTGGAGATTATGGAGATGCTGGTGGTAGTCTCCCCTCCCTCTATCCCTATCTCTTCTATCCCTCCCTCTATCCCTGTCCCCTCTTCTATTCCCCCCCTCCCTACGCCACCTTCCCTCATTGGTCTTCCCTCCCTCCCTACCCTTCCTTCTCTCCCTACCTTAATAATAATCTTTATTTCTACAAGTACATGTACAAGGTATACAGGCCTAGCTGACATCCATGACACTATTATACAGAAAGCTCCTTGTTATTCAGAGTATTTCGGGCAAATTAGGTCAATTTTGTCCTCAGGATGCGATCCACACCAGTCGACTAACACCCAGTTACCTATTTTACTGCTAGATGAAAACAGACAGCAGGTGTCTTAAGGAAACACGTCCTAATGTTCCCACCCGTACCGTGGATCGAACCACGAACCTCAGTGAGAGAGCCGAGTGTACTAGCAATCGAGCTGCAGCACACCCAGAACTTCCTCTATTCTTAAACAACCTAAACAATCTAATCTGACTACGAACTGTAAAATCAACCGGTCAAAGGTCACAAGTGTGACCATCTTAACCTTTAAACTGTCCAAGCAGATCTACGTTCTGTTGTGAATAAGAAATTTAATGAAGAACTTCAGAATGTGGTCTGTTACTATTTTCTTCATAGGCAACAAGATTTTGGATCAGAGTTAGTTAAAAGGTATTTTAGAGTCTAGGGGAAATAATTTCGACTGGGAAACTCCATAGAATAATATTCAAATTTATTAAAGTATTTAAATACAATACTTTATCTTCTCTCTGTACCTAATATTATATCTTAATACTTTATGTACAATAAATTTACAATATATATATTTAGTTCAAATTCATGGAAGTATCACATTAATAAGGAAGATTAATTTTTCTTCCTGTAATTAAGTCTTCACTAACATTTACGTCTTTGTCTTAACAAGACTGTAAACTCAAACTACAAAATGTACAAGATTCAACAAGACCTTTGAATCCGGCCGTAAAGGAGGTAGAAAGCAAGAGTTTGTCTGAGAAGATGTATCTCTATGGATTACTGAACTGACCAAGAATATAAATATCAAAACAATCTTCAGAGCAATGAGGAACAAACTGAGTCAGCTCTAGAGACTAATTCTCAAACCCATTCAAACTTATGACCAGAGCTTTGGTAAGATGGGTAAGGAAGAAGGATGGGTAAGGATAGAAATATTGGAAAAGGGTGGGAGGGAGGAGAGAGGTAGGATATAAAAGGTAAGTGGCCCAACCACTTTGGTGTAATTTAAAAAGTGTATGTGAAATAATAAGATATTCTTGAAGGGGTATATTACTACTAACCCATCAGTCACATAGATATAACAGATATATAAGTACATGACTGAACTGGTAGTAAATATACAAGTTGCAATTGCATTTTTTTTTTGCGATTGCACAGCGGATATTTAAGCGACAATGAAGGCAACAATTTCCTGGCCAGCTTATAAAGAATCACTTGACAATGGCTTCTTACAGGTGGTGTCCCGCCAAAGTAAATTTAGCATAATTTTGACAGTAGAATGTTATATAAAATGTCTCCCTAATTGGGGGCGATGATTTTCTCAGTAAACATAGAAGGGTTCTGGTGTTACCCAATCATCATCTTCAGGGAGGTTGTTCAATATCATTGGTCGATGGTAATCGTCTTTATGGATAAAACGACGGACCCTCTGTGGGAGAGTCATTCTTTGAGTCTGTGAGGAGGAGTGTTGATGATATAATCTGGTATTTTCATCTTGTAGAGGATGCTCTCTATCTGGCATGTATAGTTCTTGCATTGTATAGAGTTGTTTATTTTTCAGGGTGTCAAGGCATACATTTAAGGCAGTAATATCTTGTTGTACGTGCAAATCTGCCATTTTAACTCTGTCTCTCCTCCTGGTACCCGTAATAAAAGAGAACCAATATACGATCAAGGCTAGAACAGGGAGCGGAGTGACTACCTGCCAGTCTGTTGACCCGTCGTCAGGTTGGATCACCTCACCCAAACGTCAGTCAGCTGGACATAAACAATTGAACATTTTACCTGATGGTTCCGAGACTTTTGTATGCTCTATATACATAAGACCCCTCAAGGAAGGTTCCTTGATATTGGTGAGGGGCTCTTGATTTAGGGAATTGGATCTCTGCTCCAGTTCCCCGAATTAAGCCTGAATGCCTTCCACATCCCCCCCAGGCGCTGTATAATCCTCCGGGTTTAGCGCGCCCCCCTTGATTATAATAATAATAATATATACATAAGAAATCCTACCTAATAATAATAATAATAATAATAATAATAGCTAAAAATCATCGATACCGATAATAATAATAGTGATAATATTAACAGATAATAATATAACGCCGAAAGTCTCTATTTTAGCTATAAACGGGGACTTTCGCGTTATAATATTAAGTGATGATCATATTCTCTTACAATAGTTAAATATCACAGGATGACCAGTCTCCAAGATACAACCGTTCACATGCGTACTGCTCCAAAAGTAGATCTACGTTTTTTTACATATTTTCAAATTTAATAAGAAAAAAAAACTAGATCAAACTTTTTTACACGTTTTCAAATGTAAAAAACAAAAATCTACTTTTTTACATACTTTCAAATGTTGAAAAAACGTAGATCTACGTTTGGACAGTTTAAGGGTTAAGGTCACTTCAAGACTGTGACATTCTTGCCAGCCAAGATATCCTTACTCATATTTTACATGTGTCTATATATATATATATATATATATATATATATATATATATATATATATATATATATATATATATATATATATATATATATATATATATATATACCTGGAGTTTACCTGGAGAGAGTTCCGGGGGTCAACGCCCCCGCGGCCCGGTCTGTGACCAGGCCTCCTGGTGGATCAGAGCCTGATCAACCAGGCTGTTGCTGCTGGCTGCACGCAAACCAACGTACGAGCCACAGCCCGGCTGGTCAGGAACCGACTTTAGGTGCTTGTCCAGTGCCAGCTTGAAGACTGCCAGGGGTCTGTTGGTAATATATATATATATATATATATATATATATATATATATATATATATATATATATATATATATATATATATATATATATATATATATATTATACATACGCACACATTTCATCCCCTCCCTCCTTCTCCCTTCCTTTCCCTCTCCTTCCTTCTTCCCTTCCTTTCCACTCCCTCTCCCTCACATTTACAACATAGTTTGTTCAAGCATTTTGTCCAAAGTGATTTTTTTTATTGACAATCTTCTTTTAAAACCCAGAATTTAATTGACAATATTTTTTATGTGGAATAATACACATTTCCGTGCGTGCGTGCGTATACATGTAAGCGAGCGTATGTGTGTACTCACCTAGCTGTATTTGCAGGGGTTGTGACTTGGCTCCTGGCTCCGCCTCTTGATATACTGGCCGGCAAATACCAGTTAGTAGCTTCCTGGACACTCGTATCCACTCTTAAAACTGTGTATGGAGATTGCCTCCATCTCTTACTGTCGTTCATCCTACTTGTATAGCATCCTAAGAATGAAAAAGTGTTTCCTACAGTCTATATGGCTCGTCTATATTCTTAGCTTCCAGCTATGTCCCCTTGTTCCTGTGCCTCGCATTTCAAAGTCTGTCCAACTCGGCTCTGTCGAAACCTCTCAGTATAATATACATCATTAACATGTCTCCCCTGGTCTTTCTCTCTCCGAGATTGTCAGATTTAATTCTTGAAGTTTCTCATCACAGATCAGCCTTCTCAGTTTTGTAGGAAGTGATATATGTGACAGGAACCTTGTACGATGGGGTATTATTGTTTATTCTGTCAGTTTATTCTGTCAGTAGTAACATAACAAGAGACGCAATGTTAATCTCCCATGGGAAGCGTTCTTTGGGGAGCGTTCTTTGGGGAGCGTTCTTTGGGGAGCGTTCTTTGGGGAGCGTTCTTTGGGGAGCGTTCTTTGGGGAGCGTTCTTTGGGAAGCGTTCTTTGGGGAGCGTTCTTTGGGGAGCGTTCTTTGGGGAGCGTTCTTTGGGGAGTCTTCTTTGGGGAGTCTTCTTTGGGGAGTCTTCTTTGGGGAGTCTTCTTTGGGGAGCGTTCTTTGGGGAGTCTTCTTTGGGGAGTCTTCTTTGGGGAGTCTTCTTTGGGTAGTCTTCTTTGGGGAGTCTTCTTTGGGGAGTCTTTTTGGGAGTCTTTTTTGTGAGTCTTCTTTGGGGAGTCTTCTTTGGGGAGTCTTCTTTGGGGAGCGTTCTTTGGGGAGTCTTCTTTGGGGAGTCTTCTTTGGGGAGCGTTCTTTGGGGAGTCTTCTTTGGGGAGTCTTCTTTGGGGAGTCTTCTTTGGGAAGTCTTCTTTGGGGAGTCTTCTTTGGGAAGTCTTCTTTGGGGAGTCTTCTTTGGGTAGTCTTCTTTGGGGAGTCTTGGGAGTCTTCTTTGGGAAGTCTTCTTTGGGGAGTCTTCTTTGGGAAGTCTTCTTTGGGGAGTCTTGGGAGTCTTCTTTGGGGAGTCTTCTTTGGGGTCTTCTTTGGGAAGTCTTCTTTGGGGAGTCTTGGGAGTCTTCTTTGGGAAGTCTTCTTTGGGGAGTCTTCTTTGGGAAGTCTTCTTTGGGGAGTCTTGGGAGTCTTCTTTGGGGAGTCTTCTTTGGGGTCTTCTTTGGGGAGTCTTCTTTTGGGAGTCTTTTTTGGGGAGTCTTCTTTTAGGAGTCTTCTTTGGGAAGTCTTCTTTGGGGAGTCTTCTTTGGGGAGTCTTCTTTGGGGAGTCTTCTTTGGGGAGTCTTCTTTGGGGAGTCTTCTTTGGGGAGTCTTCTTTGGGAAGTCTTCTTTGGGGAGTCTTCTTTGGGAAGTCTTCTTTGGGGAGTCTTGGGAGTCTTCTTTGGGGAGTCTTCTTTGGGGTCTTCTTTGGGGAGTCTTCTTTTGGGAGTCTTTTTTGGGGAGTCTTCTTTTAGGAGTCTTCTTTGGGAAGTCTTCTTTGGGGAGTCTTCTTTGGGGAGTCTTCTTTGGGGAGTCTTCTTTGGGGAGTGTTCTTTGGGAAGTCTTCTTTGGGGAGTCTTCTTTGGGGAGTCTTCTTTGGGGAGTCTTCTTTGGGGAGTCTTCTTTGGGGAGTCTTTTTGGGAGTCTTCTTTGGGGAGTCTTCTTTGGGGAGTCTTCTTTTGGGAGTCTTCCTTGGGGAGTCTTCTTTGGGGTCTTCTTTGGGGAGTCTTCTTTTGGGAGTCTTTTTTGGGGAGTCTTCTTTTGGGAGTCTTCTTTGGGGAGTCTTCTTTGGGGAGTCTTCTTTTGGGAGTCTTCTTTGGGGAGTCTTCTTTTGGGAGTCTTCTTTGGGGAGTCTTCTTTGGGGTCTTCTTTGGGGAGTCTTCTTTTGGGAGTCTTTTTTGGGAAGTCTTCTTTTGGGAGTCTTCTTTGGGGAGTCTTCTTTGGGGAGTCTTCTCTGGCTTGCTTCACTCTCTAAGTTTTCATACTTGTATCTTGGCTGTTCTCTCCTCAGTAACTGATGACTAACACTGCGCACTTCGTCATATTCTCTATCCCAGTGTTTCTAATATTCTTCCGCTGCAGCTGTTGTAAATCTGAATAAAAGAACATGATGTTTGCGGTCGGGTTTATGAGGCTTTCCCTTTTGTATCAGAGTATTTTAATACAAGATTAACCACTTAATTCTGGTTTCCAACATCAAGTGTGTGTGAAAACATGGCCAACATAGCATGTAGTGTCAACTGAGTGGAGAAGTGAACCTTCACCTCACAGACCAACCCTACCTGGAGACCTGAGTATGTGCAAACACCTGGTTAGTTTTACCTGAAGACGTTTCACCAAGCAGTATTATATACCGTTATCGTATCAATACATCCGACACGTATCTTCCCAGGTCAATACATCTCCTGGGCCAGCATGGTGACACACACTACAGTGTCCTCTCTGAGGAGATCCAACTCAAACGAGGAAATATAATTGTATTTCTTGGAAGATAAGAACACCTGGACTGATATTGAGTTCCCCGGACACCTTAACCAGCTACCGTAATTCTCCTTTAACTAACAATTACACTATTTAACTACTAGTGTAATACCCTCACTAAAACAACTATTATTGTTATTATTATTATTATTATTATTATTATTATTATTATTATTATTATTATCATCTAATCTTTATTTGCCACCACCACCACGATCTTCATTACCACCACCACCACTATTAGTACTACTACTACTACTACTACTACCATCACCATCAACCACAATCCGTCTAATCGTGTCAGCTTTTCCCAATGTTTACGTCTAAAAGATACACCAAGAAGTAAATGTTTAGTCTGAAACATTTTGGAAGTGATATTATTTACTGTGAAGACATGTTTATGTCTTCTGCTTACGTCTCCTGTAACGTTTATGTCTCCTGTAACGTTTATGTCTCCTGTAATGTTTATGTCTCCTGTAACGTTTATGTCTCCTGTAACGTTTATGTCTCCTGTAATGTTTATGTCTCCTGTAATGTTTATGTCTCCTGTAATGTTTATGTCTCCTGTAACGTTTATGTCTCCTGTAACGTTTATGTCTCCTGTAATGTTTATGTCTCCTGAAATGTTTATATAGTCTCCTGTAATGTTTATGCCTCCTGTAATGTTTACGTCTCCAACAATGTTTATGTCTTCTGTAATGCTTATGTCTCCTGTAATATCTATGTCTTTCGTAATGTTTATGCCTCCTGTAATGTTTATGCCTCCCGTAATGTTTATGCCTCCCGTAATGTTTATTCTCTTGTAAAGTTTGTCTCCCGTGATGTTTTTGTACCCTGCAATGTTTATACTTTCTGTAATGTTTGTACCAAGTAGCTACGAAACTGAAACGCCACGATGCACACGTCATGGTGATGATAGTGGTGACGTTGGTGATTGACGGTGGTGTTTGTGGTGACGATGGTGGTGATGATGGTTGTGGTGGTGGTGTTTGTAGTGGCGGTGGTGGTGGCGGTGGTGGTGATGGTGGTGATGGTTGTGGTGTTGGTGTTTGTGATGGCAGTGATTGTGATGATGGTTGCGGTGGTGGTGGTCACTGTATGATGTCAGTGAATATAAACACTACACCAGCAGTGGTCACTGCACACTGATAGTTGTGGGACATTACTTGATAAGGTATATTAAAGACCACTGATGGTCTTGAAAAAGCACTTATGTTAACGTTGACAGCTTAGAACACCAGTAATCGCACCTTGGGGTCTCCTTTGATGGGTCAACTGCTTATGTCCCACGGGAGTGCAATAGAGAAATTATGACCAGGGTTAACACTCGCCCTGAAGATCTATATTCTCCAGTATTTCAGGTATGTCACCTGGAAAGTCGTGCGAGTGTCTTACCTGGGTTTGGGCAATCGCCCTGTGTCACGGCTTCAATATGGTTAGTCTAATTACCCTTACACTTAACCTTGTATAGTGCAGTGACATTCGACGTGTTAGAGGAGTTAGACTTACCTAAGTGTATCAAATCCATATGACACTATCATGTCGTGACACCAATTTCGATGACTTGAGTGAAGGTGGGATGATTCCACTCTTCTTTTTTCACTCTGGTCACGTTGAACAATCATTAGTATGTTTAATGTGGACGGTAAGGAGAATTACTGGTCATACTTCGCTTAGGAGAGATTACTATTGATACTTCAACACTCTAACTTTGCTTCAGTTATCGTTAGTGATCGTTGGATCACGAATAAGTGACATGGAGATTACACGGCTTGACCACAGATTACGATTCTACGCACATGCTAGTCGGTAATGTTCTCAGCGCAGCAGTACTTGCTGATTCGTTCACTCGAACTGATTTTGCAAGTCTTGCATATTAGAGAGACAGCCAGCAGCTTGGTGTCGTCCACGCATCCTAATACTGCTGTAATAATGCTGACAAAATGTCTGAAAAGCATTGATGCCAGCCAACACTACTTGGTTGAGTCAAGGAATTGATTTCCCTGATTCTGACGCACTTCACATGAAATGAGTCTTAGTAGCTAATTAAGTATACTAAGAGCTTATTTCTACATAATTTCAATAACGTCAATGAATATGGGGTTTCCCGAGCAAACACTGTTAGAAACATATCGCCGGTTCTAAGAAGCAGGAGAGAAAGAGGTCTTGGTCACGCCCCAGTCTGGCATGTGCATCTCGTCTGTGACCAGTTGCAATCTAATTCTACTTGCTTCGGCGTACATATTCGATCTTCAAGACACCCTTGTTTCACATCTGGTCTCTAGATGTTGGAATGAGAGGTGTCGCAGCCCCCTTTATGAGAGGGGTAACAGCCCCTTTATGAGAGGGGTAGCAGCCCCTTTATGAGAGGGATAGCAGCCCCTTATGAGAGAGGTAGCAGCCCCTTTATGAGAGGGGTAGCAGCCCCCTTATGAGAGGGATCGCCACCTCCTTATGGAGGTATATTTCTCCACAACAGTGAACATAAGCACTACACCAGCAGTGATCACTGTACACTGACAGTGAACATAAACAGTACACCAGCAGTGATCGTCAGACTCAGTGGAGAAAAGTCCACTATGCTCAGTTATTTCATAAGGTCACAGAACGAGGTCAGCAGCTGGCAATATCCTGGGTCACTGGGGTGGGATGGAGGGGAAGGAGTAGGGGGGGATTGGGGAAAGGGGACTGGGGAGAAAGCACTACTGAGGTTCCCCCCTTCCCCTCCCCTTCCCTCAGCACCAATATGAAGCCAGCAACATCACAGTTTGGGAGGATAGGAAGGATGGGAAGGGAGGAAAGGATGGGATGGGTATACTTATCCTTAGAAGGGGATAAGTCCCGTGTCATGAAGGACGGCACTCATCCTGAAGGGAGGTTTATACTTACTGAAAGGGGCATACATCCTGAGTAGGAACCGATCGTCCTGAATGTAGGCATGCGTCCTGAATGTAGGCATGCGTCCTGAATGTAAGCAAGCGTCCTGAATGTAGGCATGCGTCCTGATTATAGGCATGCGTCCTGAATGTAAGCAAACGTCCTGAATGTAGGCATGCGTCCTGAATGTAGGCATGCGTCCTGAATGTAAGCAAACGTCCTGAACGTAGGCATGCGTCTTGAATGTACGCATGCGTCTTGAATGTAGGCAAGCGTCCTGAATGCAGGCATGCGTCTTGAATGTAGGCAAGCGTCCTGAATGTAGGCATGCGTCTTGAATGTAGGCATGCGTCTTGAATGTAGGCATGCGTCTTGAATGTAGGCATGCGTCTTGAATGTAGGCATGCGTCTTGAATGTAGGCAAGCGTCCTGAATGTAGGCATGCGTCTTGAATGTAGGCATGCGTCCTGAATGTAGACATGCATCCTGAATGTGGGCATGCGTCCTGAATGTAGGCATGCGTCTTTAATGTAGGCATGCGTCTTGAATGTAGGCATGCGTCCTGAATGTAGGCATGCGTCCTGAATGTAGGCATGCATCCTGAATGTGGGCATGCGTCCTGAATGTAGACATGCATCCTGAATGTGGGCATGCGTCCTGAATGTAGGCATGCGTCTTTAATGTAGGCATGCGTCTTGAATGTAGGCATGCGTCCTGAATGTAGGCATGCGTCCTGAATGTAGGCATGCATCCTGAATGTAGGCATGCGTCCTGAATGTAGGCATGCGTCCTGAATGTAGGCATGCATCCTGAATGTAGGCATGCGTCCTGAATGTAGGCATGCGTCTTGAATGTAGGCATGCGTCTTGAATGTAGGCATGCGTCCTGAATGTAGGCATGCGTCTTGAATGTAGGCATGCGTCTTGAATGTAGGCATGCGTCCTGAATGTAGGCATGCGTCTTGAATGTAGGCATGCTTCCTGAATGTAGGCATGCGTCTTGAATGTAGGCATGCGTCTTGAATGTAGGCATGCGTCCTGAATGTAGGCATGCATCCTGAATGTAGGCATGCGTCTTGAATGTAGGCATGCGTCCTGAATGTAGGCATGCGTCTTGAATGTAGGCATGCTTCCTGAATGTAGGCATGCGTCTTGAATGTAGGCATGCGTCTTGAATGTAGGCATGCGTCCTGAATGTAGGCATGCGTCTTGAATGTAGGCATGCGTCTTGAATGTAGGCATGCGTTCTGAATGTAGGCATGCGTCTTGAATGTAGGCATGCGTCTTGAATGTAGGCATGCGTCTTGAATGTAGGCATGCGTCTTGAATGTAGGCATGCGTCTTGAATGTAGGCAAGCGTCCTGAATGTAGGCATGCGTCTTGAATGTAGGCATGCGTCTTGAATGTAGGCATGCGTCTTGAATGTAGGCATGCGTCTTGAATGTAGGCATGCGTCTTGAATGTAGGCAAGCGTCCTGAATGTAGGCATGCGTCTTGAATGTAGGCATGCGTCCTGAATGTAGGCATGCGTCTTGAATGTAGGCATGCGTCCTGAATGTAGGCAAGCGTCCTGAATGTAGGCATGCGTCTTGAATGTAGGCATGCGTCCTGAATGTAGGCATGCGTCCTGAATGTAGGCATGCGTCTTGAATGTAGGCATGCGTCTTGAATGTAGGCAAGCGTCCTGAATGTAGGCAAGCGTCCTGAATGTAGGCATGCGTCTTGAATGTAGGCAAGCGTCCTGAATGTAGGCATGCGTCTTGAATGTAGGCAAGCGTCCTGAATGTAGGCATGCGTCCTGAACGTAGGCAAGCGTCCTGAACGTAGGCATGCGTCCTGAATGTAGGCATGCGTCTTGAATGTAGGCATGCGTCCTGAATGTAGGCATGCGTCCTGAACGTAGGCAAGCGTCCTGAATGTAGGCAAGCGTCCTGAATGTAGGCATGCGTCTTGAATGTAGGCATGCGTCCTGAATGTAGGCATGCGTCCTGAATGTAGGCATGCGTCTTGAATGTAGGCATGCGTCTTGAATGTAGGCAAGCGTCCTGAATGTAGGCATGCGTCCTGAACGTAGGCAAGCGTCCTGAACGTAGGCATGCGTCCTGAATGTAGGCATGCGTCTTGAATGTAGGCATGCGTCCTGAATGTAGGCATGCGTCCTGAACGTAGGCAAGCGTCCTGAATGTAGGCAAGCGTCCTGAATGTAGGCATGCGTCTTGAATGTAGGCATGCGTCCTGAATGTAGGCATGCGTCCTGAATGTAGGCATGCGTCTTGAATGTAGGCATGCGTCTTGAATGTAGGCATGCGTCTTGAATGTAGGCATGCGTCTTGAATGTAGGCATGCGTCTTGAATGTAGGCATGCGTCTTGAATGTAGGCATGCGTCTTGAATGTAGGCATGCGTCCTGAATGTAGGCATGCGTCTTGAATGTAGGCAAGCGTCCTGAATGTAGGCATGCGTCTTGAATGTAAGCAAGCGTCCTGAATGTAGGCATGCGTCTTGAATGTAGGCAAGCGTCCTGAATGTAGGCATGCGTCTTGAATGTAGGCATGCGTCTTGAATGTAGGCAAGCGTCCTGAATGTAGGCATGCGTCTTGAATGTAGGCATGCGTCTTGAATGTAGGCATGCGTCTTGAATGTAGGCATGCGTCTTGAATGTAGGCATGCGTCTTGAATGTAGGCATGCGTCTTGAATGTAGGCATGCGTCCTGAATGTAGGCATGCGTCTTGAATGTAGGCATGCGTCTTGAACAAACGTGAGTCCTGAAAGCTGTAATGTGAGTCATGCCTCCTTGTGTTGTTGCCACCGTGGGCTTAAAAACATTCTTAAACGCCTTTGACCTGTAGCTCAAGAGTTCCTTTTGTCCTACAACATTACTTCAAGATACGTGTCCAGAAAATAGGTATACATCTTGAAAATTGATATACTTCCCTGCTATGTATGCCAGTATACTGCAGTCTATCTCAGACAACTTAATACGACTGGCATACACACTTCTGTGGCAGACATAATTTATCACTGCTCCAAGAAAAGCACTGGCGGGGTCGGGATTGCTCTGTCAACAACTTTTCTGCTTTTTCTTTTGTCTCTTGGAAAAAGTGTGTTGAATTTAGCTTTACTGACACACTATATACACCTTAATAAACCATACATGTTGCTTAGAAATTGTGCAAATGGTGTGCGATGGTGAGTGTTCACTGTCCATTCCTCCAGTGAGCCTGTCAGTCAGTCTGTCCTCAGTTGGTAACACTATCACTGTGGGGTTTTCACTTGGATAAGCAACAATAAAGACCAATGATGGCCTTGAGAACCAGCAGTTGCAGCCTGGGGTCTCCGATGGGTCAGCTATGTCCCAAGGGCTGTAAAAGAGCGATTATGACCAGGGTTAACACTCGCCCTGAAGACCTATATTCTTCAGTATTTCAGGTGCGTCACCTGGAAACTCGTGCGAGTGTCTTACCTGGGTTTGGGCAGTCGCCCTCGTGTCACAGCATCAACATGGTTAGTCTAATCACCTTTACACGCAACCTTGTACACTGCAGTGACATTCGATGAACGTGTAACAGGGGTTTGCCTTACTTGGATGCATGTATGGTACCCATATGACACTACCATGTTGTGACACCAATATTGATGACTTGATGGTAGGATGATTCCACTCTTTTGTCACTCTGGTCACATTGAATGATCGTTAGTAATACGGGATAATTCGTCATACACATTTATGCAGTTGGCCATGAATGCTGTGTGATCGTGGATAATGTTCCGCTGCAGTTTACTGGCTCAGTCGGGTTGATCTTGCAAGCGTCCCGCATACTAGACAGACCGCTCATTTCACACATCCTTATATTGGCATAACAATGTTGACATGTCTGAAAAGCATGAATGCCAGCCAACACTACGTGGTTGAGTCAATAACTGATTTCCCTGATTCTAACGCACTTCACGTTAAATGAGTCTTACTAGCCAATTAATTATACCAAGAGCTTATTTCTATTTAATATGAATAAGGGTAAGAAATAGTTTTCCCGTGCAAACACTGTTAGAAACATATCGCGGGTTCTGAGGAGCAGGAGAGAAAGAGGTCTTGGTCGCGCCCCAGTCTGACATGTGCATCTCGTCTATGACCAGTTGCAATCTAATTCTACTTGGTAAGCAACACGTGCAAGATAAGAGCCCTTGCTTCGGCGTACATATTCAGTCTTCAAAACACCCTTGTTCCACATCTGGTTTCTAGATGTCGGAACGAGAAGGGTCGCAGCCCCCTTACGACAGAGGTCGCAGCCCCCTTATGAAAGGGGTTACAGCCCCCTTATGCTGCATGTTCCCTGTTGGAGATAATTTTCTCCACAACCACACTCGTCAGTCTGTCCTCAGCTGTTAACACTACCACACTCGACAGTCAGTCTGCCCTCAGACTGACTGACGTCAACTAGTTAATCCAACTCACCGGTTAAGTTTCTGCTGTGATTAGCTGGAATTATTACATAGCATTAAGTAAGCTGAAGATTCTTGGTGGATAAGTTCAAAATTAAATTATCACTGCCGTCTTTATTTCACTTAAAATGTATTTTACTGAAAATTAATTTAAAATTTATTTTCACACTGTTGAAATATTTTCTGATTTACACACTCTTATTAATGTAAATAAGAAGGAGGTTTAAGTCTTGAGGGAGGTAGGCTACGTGATGCTACGATACATATATATACACGAGTGTGTGTGTGTGTGTGTGTGTGTGTGTGTGTATGTGTGTACACATATTGCCCAAGCCATTAACTGTTCAAAGAGTGGCACTGATATCGCAACTAATCTACCCCTTACACACACACACACACACACACACACACACACACACACCACAAGGCTGAACTAATGAGAGACATTTAAGATGGTGACAAAACTGGATAAACCAACTAGTTGGTTTATCCAACCTCTCCATTAAGTCAACCAACCTCTCCAGCACTAGTGCTGGAGAGGTTGGTTGACTTAAAAGAGGTCCAGCGTGACTCACTAGACAATAACTTCACACCCACTTAACGACAAAATCAGACATGAAATTGTGTGTGTGGGCGTTGATCTCCAGTTCTTGGACTTGCCTCTTTGTTAAGTGACGTGATACACATCTGTCATATACGTCAAAGCCCCACACCGCAGTATTCTTCACTGCGTCAGTTCCCTGTCCTACCCACTCGTATACACTTATAATGGCATAAAAGTGTTTCTTGAGGTCATTATGACTAAGTTAGGTATTGCGTTTCCATCCATGTCTCCCTGGTGCTGTTCCCTCTCAGGGTAAGTAGGTTGTCCTTGCTCACCCGGGCTAAGTTCGTGAGTATTTTGTACGTATTTGTCATGGCTTCTCTTTCTCCGTTTTCTGTTGCTTCCCTTCATTCCTGGCTCAACTATGAACTTGCTTTTATTTTCTTTTTCTTCCGCTTTTATAATAAACATCGTTCGTGTCGAATTTTTCAGTCTTTATCTGACCACCGGAATTGTTTACAAGAAAATCTTCATTAATTCCACTTTCCTGAGACTAAAATATCATATCGTAATGTTTTTTATGAGATATCTGCGTCGTTTGCTGCCATATATGTTCCCTCTGACATCTCGGGCTTTTACTTAAGAGTATTTTGTATATCATTACCATATCCCCTCATTAGTCCTCTCTACCAGGACTGATAAAATGAGTTCCTCGAGTCTCTCTTCGTATTTCATTCCCTCAGAACTGGTACAAATATAAATGCAAATCAATGACTCTTTAGTCTCTTTATAATTCTGATCACTTGAGGGCTCGGTGCTGGTGCCGCATACTCCAAGCATGTTTTGAATATGCTACTGAAGTTATATGGTAATATGCGCTTTAGTGATATGCTTGGTGTAATGCTTACTCTCAGATCTTTCCTACACGGTACCTGCAGCTTTTTTCCTTCTTGATTTAATTATGTGTCTGATCTCTTCGCCTTCTCTGCTTCTTATTTTGCACTTGTCAGCCTTTTTTTTCAAGTTGAAGTTTCTTCTTGTCTTTCCATGTTGCCATTTCCCTCATTAAGTTTACACCGTTTGCAATTTCCTCTGCCAAGTTGTTTATGAATATCCGAATAAACCTCTGGGTCCAAGCAGTGATCTTGAGGGACTCACCACTCATGGCCACTCGCACACTGCCTGTCTTACCATCAGTCTCGTGTCTTCTGCTCCCTAAGTCTTCACGTAGCTAGGTAGGCAGCTTCCTTGCGCACCCCGGCTGCTCGTCCACTTTGTACACCCTAGTCATTTATACAGTATTGTAACAAACACATTCACAGAGCCGAGCATGATACAATCTACCCAATTTTCTCTCTTTTCAACCACTATGTCATACAAGTAAGAGATCCGCATGAGATCTGCCATCTTTCAACTGGTGCTGGTTGTCTCATGCATATGTTTGTGAAGGTGATTAATTATTTCTATTCACTAGCATACTGATACACTAATTAGTATGTTAGTGAAACTTGTCTTTAACTTAGTTCTTCCTGTCTACTCCCATTCTTGTACACTGAGATTATATTTTCAACCTGCCAGTTGTCTGGAACATACACAGCTTGCATCGACTTCTTGTATCTTTGTTATGGCGTCAAACAGTTCCTCTACTTTCAAGAGCCACGGTGATATTCTCTCTTTCTCACTCCTTTACTCTCATTTAGACTCCTTAATACTCTCACTTCCTCCTCTCTCATTGAAATTTCCTCTTGTGTTTGCTGCTTATTACTTTTACATCCTCTTCTGTGTGTATATATATGAGTATATATATATATATATATATATATATATATATATATATATATATATATATATATATATATATATATATATATATATATATATATATATATATATATAATATATATATATTCTAATGGTTGAAGTATTTATTACCTCTTTTTGACACACACGTCACTCTTAGACGAGACTATAAACATCATTGTGACATCCTCCTGGCACCTCTCCCACAGTTTATAGCTGTGACATCCTCCTGGCACCTCTCCCACAGTTTATAGCTGTGACATCCTCCTGGCACCTCTCCCACAGTTTATAGCTGTGACATCCTCCTGGCACCTCTCCCACAGTTTATAGCTGTGACATCCTCCTGGCACTTCTCCCACAGTTTATAGCTGTGACATCCTCCTGGTACCTCTCCAATAGTTTACAGCTGTGCCATCCTCTTGGCACCTCTCCCACAGTTTACAACTGTGATATCCTCCTGGCACATCTCCTACAGTTTACAGCTGTGACATCCTCTTGGCACCTTTCCCACAGTTTACAGATGTGACATCCTCTTGGCACCTTTCCCACAGTTTACAGATGTGACATCCTCCTGGCACCTCTCCCACAGTTTACAACTGTGACATCCTCCTGGTACCTCTCCCACAGTTTACAACTGTGACATCCTCTTGGCACCTTTCCCACAGTTTACAGATGTGACATCCTCCTGGTACCTCTCCCAGTTTACAATTGTGACACCTCCATATTAATGTTAAGAAATCTTTAGCTGTCGTTTCGTATCCACTTATAATCTGTTATCAACATCGAGGATGTGTCTAATGCTTTAAGTCGTTCTAACTTTACTTTTCTAGCTGTGGCAGTCAACTGTATCTTCTCTAGCCTATCCTCGGTACGTGCATGATGGTGTCCCCAGCGCTGCTCGGTACGTGCATGAAGGTGTCCCCAGCGCTGCTTGGTACGTGCATTATGGTGCCCCCAGCGCTGCTTGGTACGTGCATGATGGTGTCCCCAGCGCTGCTCGGTACGTGCATGAAGGTGTCCCCAGCGCTGCTTGGTACGTGCATTATGGTGCCCCCAGCGCTGCTTGGTACGTGCATGATGGTGTCCCCAGCGCTGCTCGGTACGTGCATGAAGGTGTCCCCAGCGCTGCTTGGTACGTGCATTATGGTGCCCCCAGCGCTGCTCGGTACGTGCATGATGGTGTCCCCAGCGCTGCTCGGTACGTGCATTATGGTGCCCCCAGCGCTGCTTCGTACGTGCATAATGGTGTCCCCAGCGCTGCTCGGCACGTGCATGATGGTGTCCCCAGCGCTGCTCGGTACGTGCATGATGGTGTCCCCAGCGCTGCTCGGTACGTGCATTATGGTGCCCCCAGCGCTGCTTCGTACGTGCATAATGGTGTCCCCAGCGCTGCTCGGCACGTGCAGATGGTGTCCCCAGCGCTGCTCGGTACGTGCATAATGGTGTCCCCAGCGCTGCTCGGAACGTGCAGATGGTGTCCCCAGCGCTGCTCGGTACGTGCATAATGGTGTCCCCAGCGCTGCTCGGCACGTGCAGATGGTGTCCCCAGCGCTGCTCGGTACGTGCATAATGGTGTCCCCAGCGCTGCTCGGTACGTGCAGATGGTGTCCCCAGCGCTGCTCGGTACGTGCAGATGGTGTCCCCAGCGCTGCTCGGTACGTGCAGATGGTGTCCCCAGCGCTGCTCGGTACGTGCAGATGGTGTCCCCAGCGCTGCTCGGTACGTGCAGATGGTGTCCCCAGCGCTGCTCGGTACGTGCAGATGGTGTCCCCAGCGCTGCTCGGTACGTGCAGATGGTGTCCCCAGCGCTGCTCGGTACGTGCAGATGGTGTCCCCAGCGCTGCTCGGTACGTGCAGATGGTGTCCCCAGCGCTGCTCGGCACGTGCATGCAGATGGTGTCCCCAGCGCTGCTCGGCTCGGTACGTGCAGATGGTGTCCCCAGCGCTGCTCGGTACGTGCAGATGGTGTCCCCAGCGCTGCTCGCTGTACGTGCAGATGGTGTCCCCAGCGCTGCTCGGCACGTGCAGATGGTGTCCCCAGCGCTGCTCGGTACGTGCAGATGGTGTCCCCAGCGCTGCTCGGTACGTGCAGATGGTGTCCCCAGCGCTGCTCGGCACGTGCAGATGGTGTCCCCAGCGCTGCTCGGTACGTGCAGATGGTGTCCCCAGCGCTGCTCGGCACGTGCAGATGGTGTCCCCAGCGCTGCTCGGTACGTGCAGATGGTGTCCCCAGCGCTGCTCGGCACGTGCAGATGGTGTCCCCAGCGCTGCTCGGTACGTGCAGATGGTGTCCCCAGCGCTGCTCGGTACGTGCAGATGGTGTCCCCAGCGCTGCTCGGTACGTGCAGATGGTGTCCCCAGCGCTGCTCGGTACGTGCAGATAGTGTCCCCAGCGCTGCTCGGTACGTTCAGATGGTGTCCCCAGCGCTGCTCGGTACGTGCAGATGGTGTCCCCAGCGCTGCTCGGTACGTGCAGATGGTGTCCCCAGCGCTGCTCGGTACGTGCAGATGGTGTCCCCAGCGCTGCTCGGTACGTGCAGATGGTGTCCCCAGCGCTGCTCGGTACGTGCAGATGGTGTCCCCAGCGCTGCTCGGTACGTGCAGATGGTGTCCCCAGCGCTGCTCGGTACGTGCAGATGGTGTCCCCAGCGCTGCTCGGCACGTGCATAATGGTGTCCCCAGCGCTGCTCGGCACGTGCAGATGGTGTCCCCAGCGCTGCTCGGTACGTGCAGATGGTGTCCCCAGCGCTGCTCGGTACGTGCAGATGGTGTCCCCAGCGCTGCTCGGTACGTGCAGATGGTGTCCCCAGCGCTGCTCGGTACGTGCAGATGGTGTCCCCAGCGCTGCTCGGTACGTGCAGATGGTGTCCCCAGCGCTGCTCGGTACGTGCAGATGGTGTCCCCAGCGCTGCTCGGTACGTGCAGATGGTGTCCCCAGCGCTGCTCGGTACGTGCAGATGGTGTCCCCAGCGCTGCTCGGTACGTGCAGATGGTGTCCCCAGCGCTGCTCGGTACGTGCAGATGGTGTCCCCAGCGCTGCTCGGTGCAATACTGACCTCGCCTATATTACAACCATCACACTCTTTCTTGTTCTTTGACTCCAATACTACTAATACTACCACCTCTCTACTTCCCTTCCTCCTACCTCTCTTGTCCCGTCCCTGTCTGATGGCATATATATACTGCCCTCCTTTACTCCTTTCTGCTAGTGTGAGTTTGTAAATGGTCCAAATCGAACCGAAACGTCGTGGTAAGCTCCTTTCTCTATGTGCGGATTATCTGTTATTCTTCCAGTCACGGTATTGTTATTTACAACAATCACTAGTAACACGTTACCACACACATCTTTATGGTGTTTGAGGTAACACGTTACCACACACACATCTACATAGTGTTTGAGGTAACAGGTTACCACACACACATCTACATGGTGTTTGAGGTAACAGGTTACCACACACACATCTACATGGTGTTTGAGGTAACACGTTACCACACACACATCTACATAGTGTTTGAGGTAACAGGTTACCACACACACATCTTTATGGTGTTTGAGGTAACACGTTACCACACACACATCTACATAGTGTTTGAGGTAACAGGTTACCACACACACATCTACATGGTGTTTGAGGTAACAGGTTACCACACACACATCTACATGGTGTTTGAGGTAACACGTTACCACACACACATCTTCATGGTGTTATAAACCACGACTGTGTAAATTTTCTTAAGATTTTAATAACATCTTAATGTGACAACCTTACGTTGACGCCAACGTCACTTATACCTTTTTTTTAATAACTTACGGAAGATTCGATATTAATATGAGGTCTCTTGTCGACGCTGTCTTCCACTTGTCATCACCTGACATCTGTCCACCATGTTCTACCATCAATCACTCCACTTTCTTCACCCTATCCAGGTTTTCTTGTGTGTGTGTGTGTGTGTGTGTGTGTGTGTGTGTGTGTGTGTGTGTGTGTGTGTGTGTGTGTGTGTGTGTGTGTGTGTGTGCGTGCGTGCGTGTGTGAGTTTTGGTGATCGATGTGCAGCAGCTGGCGTCGCAGGCCGGGTTCACTTACGTGTACGTGTGTGCGCGCGTGAGGTGCCGTCATGTGCACATCTGCTCATGTCCGGTTAAGCTGGGAAGGTTGCGGTGGTCGTGTGTGTGTGTGTGTGTGTGTGTGTGTGTGTGTGTGTGTGTGTGTGTGTGTGTGTGTGTGTGTGTGTGTGTGTGTGTGTGTGTGTGCGTGTGTGTGTGTGTGTGTGTGTGTGTGTGTGTGTGTGTGTGTGTGTGTGTGTGTGTGTGTGTGTGTGTGTGTGTGTGTGTGTGTGTGTGTGTGTGTACCTAGTTGAATGAGAAGTGCACCTGTGTGCATATACATGACACATATATAGGTGTTTCTGCTTCCTTTAACACTATATATATAGTATATATATAGTATATATATATATATATATATATATATATATATATATATATATATATATATATATATATATATATATATATATATATATATATATATATATATATGTCGTGCCGAATATGCAAAACTGGTCAATTAGCAAGAACTCATTTAAAATTAAGTCCTTTCTAAAATTTTCTCTTATACGTTTAAAGATATATTTTTTTCACTAATGTTAATGTAAAAAAATTTAATTTTGCTCCAAAAGAATCTTAGAAAACTTACCTAACCTTATTATAACAAGAACAATTTATTTTAGCCTAACACAACTAAATATATTTTAGATTTGTTTACAATAATTTATTACTAAACAAACACAGTGAAATATATTTTTTTCGTTAGGTTTAGAATGATTTTGGCGAAATTATTGCATATACAAATTTTCGCTTGCCCTATATGGCAAGTTGAACGTTGCTATTTAAGCCAAGATCGCAAGTTCTGCCTATTCGGCACGACATTATATATATATATATATATATATATATATATATATATATATATATATATATATATATATATATATAGAGACAAATGGTTTTTAATACTTGACGTGCTGTTGGAGTGTGAGCAAAGTAACATTTATGAAGGGATTCAGGGAAACCGGCAGGCCGGACTTGAGTCCTGGAGATGGGAAGTACAGTGCCTGCACTCTGAAGGAGGGGTGTTAATGTTGCAGTTTAAAAACTGTAGTGTAAAGCACCCTTCTGGCAAGACAGTGATGGAGTGAATGATGGTGAAAGTTTTTCTTTTTCGGGCCACCCTGCCTTGGTGGGAATCGGCCGGTGTGATAAAAAAAAAAAAAAAAAAAAAAAAAAAAAAAAAAAAAAAAAAAAAAAAAAAAAAAAAAAAAAAAAAAAAAAAAAAAAATATATATATATATATATATATATATATATATATATATATATATATATATATATATATATATATATATATATATATATATGCATATCTATATATATGTATATCTATATATATGTATATACGCATACACACAGTACAGGATCTCTCTCTCTGTCTTTCTCTCTCTCAAATGTTTTTAACATCATATCACAATTTACATTCGTCAGGTGAGCTAGTATCAGTCTCACTCACCTTCATTACATGTCACTTATCTACCCTGACCCTTGTTATCCATCCATCACAAGCTGCTCCATTTATCAAGGTCTTTTTTGTGACGGTTTTATTGCTTACCTTGTACACACTCTTAGCATCACCAGCAAACATGCTTATATAGCTTGTGAGTCCTTCTGGAAGTCATTTGTGTCAATTAACATTACTGAGGTGACCAGGGAGACACACAGGTGACCACGGAGGCACACACGTGACCCGAGAGGCACACAGGTGACCATGGAGGCACACAGGTGACCACGGAGGCACACAAGTGACCACGGAGGCACACACGTGACCCGGGAGGCACACAGGTGACCACGGAGGCACACAGGCGACCACGGAGGCACACAGGTGACCACGGAGGCACACAGGTGACCACGGAGGCACACAGGTGACCACGGAGGCACAGAGGTGACCAGGGAGGCACACACGTGACCCGGGAGGCACACAGGTGACCACGGAGGCACACAGGAGACCACGGAGGCACACAGGTGACCACGGAGGCACACAGGTGACCACGGACGCACACAGGTGACCCGGGAGGCACACAAGTGTCCACGGAGGCACATAGGTGACCACGGAGGCACACAGGTGACCAGGGAGACACAGAGGTGACCACGGAGGCACACACGTGACCCGAGAGGCACACAGGTGACCATGGAGGCACACAGGTGACCACGGAGGCACATAGGTGACCACGGACGCACACAGATGACCACGGCACACAGGTGACCACGGAGGCACATAGGTGACCACGGAGGCACACAGGAGACCACGGCACACAGGTGACCACGGAGGCACACAGGTGACCCGGGAGGCACACAAGTGTCCACAAAGGCACACAGGTGACCACGGAGGCACACAGGTGACCACGGAGGCACACAAGTGACCACGGACGCACACAGGTGACCACGGAGGCACACAGGTGACCCGGGATGCACACAAGTGTCCACGGAGGCACATAGGTGACCACGGAGGCACACAGGTGAACAGGGAGACACACAGGTGACCACGGAGGCACACACGTGACCCGAGAGGCACACACGTGACCACGGAGGCACACAGGTGACCACGGAGGCACACAAGTGACCAGGGAGGCACACACGTGACCCGGGAGGAACACAGGTGACCACGGAGGCACACAGGTGACCACGGAGGCACACACGTGACCCGGGAGGCACACAGGTGACCACGGAGGCACACACGTGACCCGGGAGGCACACAGGTGACCACGGAGGCACACAAGTGACCACGGAGGCACACACGTGACCCGGGAGGCACACAGGTGACCACGGAGGCACACAGGCGACCACGGAGGCACACAGGTGACCACGGAGGCACACAGGTGACCACGGAGGCACACAGGTGACCACGGAGGCACAGAGGTGACCAGGGAGGCACACACGTGACCCGGGAGGCACACAGGTGACCACGGAGGCACACAGGCGACCACGGAGGCACACAGGTGACCACGGACGCACACAGGTGACCACGGACGCACACAGGTGACCCGGGAGGCACACAAGTGTCCACGGAGGCACATAGGTGACCACGGAGGCACACAGGTGACCAGGAAGACACACAGGTGACCACGGAGGCACACACGTGACCCGAGAGGCACACAGGTGACCACGGAGGCACAGGTGATCACGGAGGCACATAGGTGACCACGGAGACACACAGGTGACCACGGCACACAGGTGACCATGGAGGCACATAGGTGACCACGGAGGCACACAGGAGACCACGGCACACAGGTGACCACGGAGGCACACAGGTGACCCGGGAGGCACACAAGTGTCCACAGAGGCACACAGGTGACCACGGAGGCACACAGGTGACCACGGAGGCACACAAGTGACCACGGACGCACACAGGTGACCACGGAGGCACACAGGTGACCCGGGATGCACACAAGTGTCCACGGAGGCACATAGGTGACCACGGAGGCACACAGGTGAACAGGGAGACACACAGGTGACCACGGAGGCACACACTTGACCCGAGAGGCACACACGTGACCACGGAGGCACACATGTGACCACGGAGGCACAGAGGTGACCAGGGAGGCACACACGTGACCCGGGAGGAACACAGGTGACCACGGAGGCACACAGGTGACCACGGAGGCACACAGGTGACCACGGAGGCACACACGTGACCACGGAGGCACACACGTGACCCCGTGTAACACCTATAACTCGTCATATGTTAATTTCCAAGAGAAAAAATCTCATGGAGTATAATAATTTACCTTGCATTTCTCCTTTATTTTGTAATGCTCAGAATAAAGTTTTATGGTGGACACTTTCTAGGACTTTTAGCAATTAACACAAACTGAATCTGCCCACCTGTTTGTGTTAATAATTTATGTAACTGTCAGGGAAGTTAAACAGATCCTAACCCAGGATCTGCAGATATTTGTTGTATAATAAGTGTCTAGTAAGTTGCCACAGCACTGGTGGGCCACACAGACCTGTTGCTCTTTGAAATTATCGAGTACGCTCGGTGAAATTATCTTGTCATGAAATTTCAAAACATCTACAGACTGATTACTTTGCTGCACGTTCTTGTACAATCCGTTTGTGATATCAGGTGAGGCTCTCCTGACACCAGTATGACGCAGGAGCTTCTCAATATTCACTACACACATAACCTGCACATAGGAGCATTAAACTTACGACGACGTTTAGGTCCGTCTTGGATCATTAACCAGTCACACGGCAGCGCGTAGGAGAGGGCGGCAGCAGCGGCGGCGGCGGTGGTGGTGGTGGTGGTGGTGCTGGTGGTGGTGGTGGTGGTGGTGCTGCTGCTGGTGCTGCTGGTGCTGGTGCTGCTGGTGCTGCTGCTGCTGGTGCTGCTGCTGGTGGTGCTGCTGCTGGTGGTGCTGCTGCCGGTGGTGGTGCTGTTGGTGGTGGTGGTGGTGCTGCTGCTGCTGCTGCTGCTGCTGGTGGTGGTGGTGGTGGTGCTGCTGTTGATGGTGGTGGTGGTGGTGGTGCTGCTGATGATGGTGGTGGTGGTGATGGTGGTGCTGCTGATTCTCTATACTTTATTTTC
>NC_091321.1:14372485-14414985 GCF_038502225.1 Cherax quadricarinatus
ACTTTGCATTTGGCGGGGTTAAATTCGAGGAGCCAGTTGCTGCACCAGGCTTGTAGCCTGTCCAGGTCTCTTTGTAGTCCTGCCTGATCCTCATCTGATTTGATTCTCCTCATTAACTTCACATCATCTGCGAACAGGGACACTTCTGAGTCTATCCCTGTGTGTGTGTGTGTGTGTGTGTGTGTGTGTGTGTGTGTGTGTGTGTGTGTGTGTGTGTGTGTGTGTGTGTGTGTGTGTGTGTGTGTGTGTGTGTCAGGGTGAGAGTGATGGCGGTGGCACTGGCGGCAGTTGTTCCCAGCTGTGCCACCCGTTTCTGCCACCCTGCCTCCCCTCACCCTCCCCCTCGCCCGGGTATACCAGCTGCTCACCAACTTTTTTGACTTGTAAATATCAGGGCGGACGGACACCCCCTTCTGCTGCCAGGCAAGTGTAGGGACCCCCAGGACACTGCTGCTGCCAGGCAAGTGTAGGGACCCCCAGGACACTGCTGCTGCCAGGCAAGTGTAGGGACCCCCAGGACACTGCTGCTGCCAGGCAAGTGTAGGGACCCCCAGGACACTGCTGCTGCCAGGCAAGTGTAGGGACCCCCAGGACACTGCTGCTGCCAGGCAAGTGTAGGGACCCCCTGGACACTGCTGCTGCCAGGCAAGTGTAGGGACCCCCAGGACACTGCTGCTGCCAGGCAAGTCTGGGGACCCCCAGGATACTGCTGCTGCCAGGCAAGTGTAGGGACCCCCAGGACACTGCAGCTGCCAGGCAAGTGTAGGGACCCCCAGGACACTCCTGCTGCCAGGCAAGTGTAGGGACCCCCAGGATACTGCTGCTGCCAGGCAAGTGTAGGGACCCCCAGGACACTGCTGCAACCAGGCAAGTGTGGGGACCCCCTGGACACTGCTGCTGCCAGGCAAGTGTGGGGACCCCAGGACACTGCTGTTGCCAGGCAAGTGTAGGGACCCCCAGGACACTGCTGTTACCAGGCAAGTGTGGGGACCCCCAGGACACTGCTGCTGCCAAGGAAGTGTGGGGACCCCAGGACACTGCTGTTGCCAGGCAAGTGTCGGGACCCCCAGGACACTGCTGCTGCCAGGCAAGTGTAGGGACCCCCAGGACACTGCTGCTGCCAGGCAAGTGTAGGGACCCCCAGGACACTGTTGCTGCCAGGCAAGTGTAGGGACCCCCAGGACACTGCTGCTGCCAGGCAAGTGTAGGGACCCCCAGGACACTGCTGCTGCCAGGCAAGTGTAGGGACCCCCAGGACACTGCTGCTGCCAGGCAAGTGTGAGGACACCCAGGACACTGCTGCTGCCAGGCAAGTGTGGGGACCCCCAGGACACTGCTGCTGCCAGGCAAGTGTCGGGACCCCCAGGACACTGTTGCTGCCAGGCAAGTATAGGGACCCCCAAGATACTGCTGCTGCCAGGCAAGTGTGGGGACCTCCGGGACACTGCTGATGCTAGGCAAGGGTAGGGACCCCCACGATACTGCTGCTGCCAGGCAAGTGTGGGGACCCCCAGGACACTGTTGCTGCCAGGCAAGTGTAAGGACCCCCAGGACACTGCTGCTGCCAGGCAAGTGTGGGGACCCCAGGATACTGCTGCTGCCATGCAAGTGTAGGGACCCCCAGAACACTGCTGCTGCCAGGCAAGTGTAGGGACCCCAGGACACTGCTGCTGCCAGGCAAGTGTAGGGACCCCCCAGCATACTACTGCTGCCAGGCAAGTGTGGGGACCCCCAGGACTGCCCAAGCAAGTGTGGGGACACTGCCAGGCAAGTGTGGGGATCCCCAGGGCTGCCAGGCAAGTGTAGGGAAGGACACTGCTGTAGTCTGGGGACCCCCCACTGCTGCTGCCAGGCAATTGTAGGGACCCCCAGGACACTGCTGCTGCCAGGCAAGTGTGAGGACACCCAGGACACTGGGAGGCAAGTGTAGGGACCCAAGGACACTGCTGCTGCCAGGCAAGTGTAGGGACCCCCAGGACACTGCTGCTGCCAGGCAAGTGTAGGGACCCCCAGGACACTGCTGCTGCCAGACAAGTGTAGGGACCCCCAGGACACTGCTGCTGCCAGGCAAGTGTAGGGACCCAAGGACACTGCTGCTGCCAGGCAAGTGTAGGGACCCCCAGGACACTGTTGCTGCCAGGCAAGTGTGGGGACCCCAGGATACTGCTGCTGCCAGGCAAGTGTGGGGACCCCAGGATACTGCTGCTGCCAGGTAAGTGTAAGGGGACACTGCTGCCCCAGGACACTGTAGGGACCCCAGGACACTGTTGCTGCCAGGCAAGTGTGGGGACCCCAGGATACTGCTGCTGCCAGGCAAGTGTGGGGACCCCAGGATACTGCTGCTGCCAGGTAAGTGTAGGGACCCCTAGGATACTGCTGCTGCCAGGCAAGTGTGGGGACTCCAGGATACTGCTGCTGCCAGGTAAGTGTAGGGACCCCCAGGATACTGCTGCTGCCACGCAAGTGTGGGGACCCCAGGATACTGCTGCTGCCAGGTAAGTGTAGGGACCCCTAGGATACTGCTGCTGCCAGGCAAGTGTGGGGACCCCAGGATACTGCTGCTGCCAGGCAAGTGTGGGGACCCCAGGACACTGCTGCTGCCAGGCAAGTGTAGGGACCCCCAGGATACTGCTGCTGCCAGGCAAGTGTGGGGACCCCCAGGATACTGCTGCTGCCAGGCAAGTGTTGGGACCCCCAGGATACTGCTGCTGCCAGGCAAGTGTGGGGACCCCCAGGACACTGTTGCTGCCAGGCAAGTGTAGGGACCCCCAGGATACTGCTGCTGCCAGGCAAGTGTGGGGACCCCAGGACACTGTTGCTGCCAGGCAAGTGTAGGGACCCCCAAGATACTGCTGCTGCCAGGCAAGTGTGGGGACCCCAGGACACTGCTGCTGCCAGGCAAGTGTAGGGACCCCCAGGATACTGCTGCTGCCAGGCAAGTGTGGGGACCCCCAGGATACTGCTGCTGCCAGGCAAGTGTAGGGACCCCCAGGATACTGTTGCTGCCAGGCAAGTGTGGGGACCCCCAGGATACTGCTGCTGCCAGGCAAGTGTGGGGACCCCCAGGACACTGTTGCTGCCAGGCAAGTGTAGGGACCCCCAGGATACTGCTGCTGCCAGGCAAGTGTGGGGACCCCCAGGATACTGCTGCTGTTAGGCAAGTGTAGGGACCCCCAGGATACTGCTGCTGCCAGGCAAGTGTGGGGACCCCCAGGACACTGTTGCTGCCAGGCAAGTGTAGGGACCCCCAGGATACTGCTGCTGCCAGGCAAGTGTGGGGACCCCCAGGACACTGTTGCTGCCAGGCAAGTGTAGGGACCCCCAAGATACTGCTGCTGCCAGGCAAGTGTGGGGACCCCCAGGATACTGTTGCTGCCAGGCAAGTGTAGGGACCCACAAGATACTGCTGTTGCCAGGCAAGTGTGGGGACCCCCAGGACACTGGTGTTGCTCCTGCCAGACAAGTGTGCTGCTACTACTACTTCTGCTGCTACAACTACCACAGCTTCTGCTGCTGCTACTACCACAGCTGCTGCTACTACTACCACAGCTGCTGCTACTACTACCACAGCTGCTGCTACTACTACCACAGCTGCTGCTGCTGATGCTGCCAAGCAAGTGAAGGAACTCGAGGATACTGCTGCTGCTGCTGTTGCTATTTCTGCTGCTACTGCTACAACAGCTGTTGTTGCTGTTCCTGCCACAACGCCTGCTAACACGGCTGCTACAGTTAGCGTGGCTGTTACTACTGACATTAGACTTAACCCATTTGAGATACCACTATTAAAGATATCTCTGTAGTGTTATTTCTGATAATGTTATCTCCAGTGTTACGTCTGAGCGTGTTAACACTGTAATGTTATCAATAGAGTTAACACTACAGTACTACTCTAAGTGTTATAACACAACTATCACAGATAACACTCTCAGAGATAACTATCACCGATAACACTGCTGGTGCTGTCACGGCGACGCTTAAACGATGTCCCTGGTAAGACACACTGTCTTAGGATCCCTATAAGAGCATCAACACCTCGTCTTGGATGACTAAGACACACGTGCTACACTTTGACATATTAATTGTGATGTTTTGCCCACCAGTAGCTTGATCAGTCTGAGATTAATGAAGACTGTGGAAGACAAGAAGAAGTACTTTGAGGTGGTCAGTCCCTCAGTCTTGACAGTTGTTGCTCAGTCTTGAACCACTGTGCTTGTAGTCCTACAACACTGGACGAGAGGCTGGAGATAATGACACCAATGTTATGGTTGTGTTGCAGGGAGGGGGGGGGACGATATCTTTGTGTATGACTGAGAATCACTCAGACAAGTGTTCAGATGACAGCTGCACCTCTGTCAACAACGGCTTGACTGCTGTGATAGTAACATCAATAGTAACATTCATTCAGGGTGCAGCAGTGATTTCTTCCATATCAACAGCGAGTCATTCAGTGAGGATCCAGCTGTGATTCACTCCCCAGAGATGTTTACACTCCAGAAGTCTGCTAGCAGGATCGCCCACGGGACTGTGATAGCCTAACTTGGGCACTATTGTGCTGACGGCTGCCAGTGTCACCAAGTTGCTGCTGCTTGGTGAGGACTTCAGCTACACTGTAAATCCAGCTTTTGTTGTTATATACTTCCCAGTGTCGCTGTGGAGATGCCAGGAGCCTGGCCTTGCGGTGAGGGTAGAAACATTGGCAGTGTTTCCTTACACCGGTTGTCTATGTTCCCCATCAGTAAAATGGGTACCTGGGAGTTAGTCGACTGGTGTGGGTCGCATCCTGGGACAAAATTGACCTAATTTGTCCGAAATGCTCTGCATAACAAGACGCTTCTTATGTTGTAGTATGTCACTGATGTCAGCTAGGCCTGTATACCTTGTACATGTACTTATAGTAATAAAGATATTATTATTATTATTATTATTATTATAATTATTATTATTATTATTATTATTATTATTATTATTATATTGTGGAGAGGTAAGCAGGCACACCACCCTCTCAGGTGGGTAGTAACCAGCTGACCAGGCACATCACCTTCTCAGGTGGGTAGCAACCAGCTGGCCAGGCACACCACCTTCTCAGGTGGGTAAGAACCAGCTAACCAGGCACACCACTTTCTCAGGTGGGTAGCAACCACTTGACCAGGTACACCACCCTCTCAGGTGGGTAGCAACCACTTGACCAGGTACACCACCCTCTCAGGTGGGTAGCAACCACCTGACCAGGTACACCACCCTCTTAGGTGGGTAGCAACCACCTGACCAGGTACACCACCCTCTTAGGTGGGTAGCAACCACCTGACCAGGTACACCACCCTCTCAGGTGGGTAGCAACCACCTGACCAGGTACACCACCCTCTCAGGTGGGTAGCAACCACCTGACCAGGTACACCACCCTCTTAGGTGGGTAGCAACCACCTGACCAGGTACACCACCCTCTCAGGTGAGTAGCAACCACCTGACCAGGTACACCACCCTCTTAGGTGGGTAGCAACCACCTGACCAGGTACACCACCCTCTCAGGTGAGTAGCAACCACCTGACCAGGTACACCACCCTCTTAGGTGGGTAGCAACCACCTGACCAGGTACACCACCCTCTTGGCCAGGAGAAAGGTGCCCCTACGAGGTTAAATCTAGGTTATCAATAAACTTTAATACATGTTCGTAACACGTGGGTGCCCTCACAGGCATTGTAAAAAAAAATTGTCTGGGATGTGAGTGAACCATGATAAGAACATACTAGTTTACTTAGGCACTGATTTACCTGCACCTTCCTTAATGTAGTAGCACTGATATGACGACTTTCTACCTGGACTTCCTCTCTCTCTCTCTCTCTCTCTCTCTCTCTCTCTCGTACAGTCGCCTGTCCTGACATGTGTACAGCAGACATTAGTCAACACACACTGATAATATTAGCCTGGCCTTACGTGATTGATACACTATTAATGAAAATTACTCTCCACTGAGGAGAATAACATGACTCTTATGGTTACATTATTATGGTAATGATGAGTACGTAATCACATACACACACACACACACACACACACACACACACACACACACACACACACACACACACACACACACACACACACTAATACACGTATACAGAACTAGATGAACGTACATTAATCAGGTTGGGGAGCAGAACACTGCTAAAACTGGTCACTATCACACTACAGTAATTTTGTAAAGTCACAGGAATTATACAGGGAAAAAAGCGTGAGGGACTGAGTCTGCTGCTCCAACTACAAAGACTCAATTCCAAACAGGTAAATATAAAAGGGGGCAACTAGAAATAGACAATTTTAAACAATTTCAAATAGGCTATATGGAAATAGGCAAATACTAATAGATAATTCCAAAAAAAAGTGATGGCAAATATACGATACGCAAGTAAAAATATTATATAAGAATTTTTTTTTTTTTTTTTTTGCAAAATACAGTCAAAAGCCTGATTTTCACAGCCGGTTAATAACTGGTCGACTAATGATTAAAAGCCGAGTCAGGAAACACCTGTTTAGTTTCTTGACGAATAAACTAACCATGAAACAACCATACAGGGGCGCAATTATTGCATACACAAATTTTCGCTTGCTTTATTCGGTAAGAAGAGCGTTGCTATTTAAGCGATGATATATATATAATGTCGTGCCGAATAGGCAGAACTTGCGATCTTGGCTTAAATAGCAACGCTCATCTTACCATATAGGACAAGTGAAAATTTGTGTATGCAATGATTTCGCCAAAATCATTCTGAACCTAACGAAATAAATATATTTGATTGCGTTTGTTTAGTATTAAATTATTGTAAACGTATTGAAAATATACTTAGTTGGATTAGGCTAAAATAAATTGCGATTATTAAAATAAGGTTAGGTAAGTTTTCTAAGATTCTTTTGGTGCAATATTGTAAATTTTTACATTAACATTAATGAAAAAATATACCTTCAGACCTATAAGAGAAAATTTTAGAAAAGACTTAATTTTAAATGAGTTCTTGCTAATTGACCAGTTTTACATATTCGGCACGACATATATATATATATATATATATATATATATATATATATATATATATATATATATATATATATATATATATATATATATATATGATCGAGAGAGAGAGAGAGAGAGAGAGAGAGAGAGACAGTGGCCCGGACAGGTGTTGCCACCCGCCGCATCACTACCGCCTGCCTCTGACATCTCCGTGCGAGAGGGACCTATCTCCAACAGGCACTTCAAAACTTTGTTTTCCTGGGCTGGTGAGGCAGTAGAGGCAAGCATGGTGACCTCCAGGGCTGGTGAGGCAGTAGAGGCAAGCATGGTGACCTCCAGGACTGGTGAGGCAGTAGAGGCAAGCATGGTGACCTCCAGGACTGGTGAGGCAGTAGAGGCAAGCATGGTGACCTCCAGGGCTGGTGAGGCAGTAGAGGCAAGCATGGTGACCTCCAGGACTGGTGAGGCAGTAGAGGCAAGCATGGTGACCTCCAGGACTGGTGAGGCAGTAGAGGCAAGCATGGTGACCTCCAGGGCTGGTGAGGCAGTAGAGGCAAGCATGGTGACCTCCAGGACTGGTGAGGCAGTAGAGGCAAGCATGGTGACCTCCAGGGCTGGTGAGGCAGTAGAGGCAAGCATGGTGACCTCCAGGACTGGTGAGGCATTAGAGGCAAGCATGGTGACCTCCAGGACTGGTGAGGCAGTAGAGGCAAGCATGGTGACCTCCAGGACTGGTGAGGCAGTAGAGGCAAGCATGGTGACCTCCAGGACTGGTGAGGCAGTAGAGGCAAGCATGGTGACCTCCAGGACTGGTGAGGCAGTAGAGGCAAGCATGGTGACCTCCAGGGCTGGTGAGGCAGTAGAGGCAAGCATGGTGACCTCCAGGGCTGGTGAGGCAGTAGAGGCAAGCATGGTGACCTCCAGGGCTGGTGAGGCAGTAGAGGCAAGCATGGTGACCTCCAGGGCTGGTGAGGCAGTAGAGGCAAGCATGGTGACCTCCAGGACTGGTGAGGCATTAGAGGCAAGCATGGTGACCTCCAGGACTGGTGAGGCAGTAGAGGCAAGCATGGTGACCTCCAGGACTGGTGAGGCAGTAGAGGCAAGCATGGTGACCTCCAGGACTGGTGAGGCAGTAGAGGCAAGCATGGTGACCTCCAGGACTGGTGAGACAGTAGAGGCAAGCATGGTGACCTCCAGGACTGGTGAGGCAGTAGAGGCAAGCATGGTGACCTCCAGGGCTGGTGAGGCAGTAGAGGCAAGCATGGTGACCTCCAGGACTGGTGAGGCAGTAGAGGCAAGCATGGTGACCTCCAGGACTGGTGAGGCATTAGAGGCAAGCATGGTGACCTCCAGGACTGGTGAGGCATTAGAGGCAAGCATGGTGACCTACAGGACTGGTGAGGCATTAGAGGCAAGCATGGTGACCTCCAGGACTGGTGAGGCAGTAGAGGCAAGCATGGTGACCTCCAGGACTGGTGAGGCAGTAGAGGCAAGCATGGTGACCTCCAGAACTGGTGAGGCAGTAGAGGCAAGCATGGTGACCTCCAGGACTGGTGAGGCATTAGAGGCAAGCATGGTGACCTCCAGGACTGGTGAGGCATTAGAGGCAAGCATGGTGACCTCCAGGACTGGTGAGGCAGTAGAGGCAAGCATGGTGACCTCCAGGACTGGTGAGGCAGTAGAGGCAAGCATGGTGACCTCCGGGACTGGTGAGGCAGTAGAGGCAAGCATGGTGACCTCCAGGACTGGTGAGACAGTAGAGGCAAGGATGGTGACCTCCAGGGCTGGTGAGGCAGTAGAGGCAAGCATGGTGACCTCCAGAACTGGTGAGGCAGCAGAGGCAAGCATGGTGACCTCCAGGACTGGTGAGGCATTAGAGCCAAGCATGGTGACCTCCAGGACTGGTGAGGCAGTAGAGGCAAGCATGGTGACCTCCAGGACTGGTGAGGCAGTAGAGGCAAGCATGGTGACCTCCAGGACTGGTGAGGCAGTAGAGGCAAGCATGGTGACCTCCGGGACTGGTGAGGCAGTAGAGGCAAGCATGGTGACCTCCAGGACTGGTGAGGCAGTAGAGGCAAGCATGGTGACCTCCAGGACTGGTGAGGCAGTAGAGCCAAGCATGGTGACCTCCAGGACTGGTGAGGCAGTAGAGGCAAGCATGGTGACCTCGAGCACTGGTGAGGCAGTAGAGGCAAGCATGGTGACCTCGAGCACTGGTGAGGCAGTAGAGGCAAGCATGGTGACCTCCAGGACTGGTGAGGCAGTAGAGCCAAGCATGGTGACCTCCAGGACTGGTGAGGCAGTAGAGGCAAGCATGGTGACCTCCAGGACTGGTGAGGCAGTAGAGGCAAGCATGATGACCTCCAGGACTGGTGAGGCAGTAGAGCCAAGCATGGTGACCTCCAGGACTGGTGAGGCAGTAGAGGCAAGCATGGTGACCTCCAGAACTGGTGAGGCAGCAGAGGCAAGCATGGTGACCTCCAGGACTGGTGAGGCAGTAGAGGCAAGCATCGTGACCTCCAGGACTGGTGAGGCAGTAGAGGCAAGCATGGTGACCTCCAGGACTGGTGAGGCAGTAGAGGCAAGCATGGTGACCTCCAGGACTGGTGAGGCAGTAGAGGCAAGCATGGTGACCTCCAGGACTGGTGAGACAGTAGAGGCAAGCATGGTGACCTCCAGGACTGGTGAGGCAGTAGAGGCAAGCATGGTGACCTCCAGGACTGGTGAGGCAGTAGAGGCAAGCATGATGACCTCCAGGACTGGTGAGACAGTAGAGGCAAGCATGGTGACCTCCAGGACTGGTGAGGCAGTAGAGGCAAGCATGGTGACCTCCAGGACTGGTGAGGCAGTAGAGGCAAGCATGGTGACCTCCAGGACTGGTGAGGCAGTAGAGGCAAGCATGGTGACCTCCAGGACTGGTGAGACAGTAGAGGCAAGCATGATGACCTCCAGGACTGGTGAGGCAGTAGAGGCAAGCATGGTGACCTCCAGGACTGGTGAGGCAGTAGAGGCAAGCATGGTGACCTCCGGGACTGGTGAGGCAGTAGAGGCAAGCATGGTGACCTCCAGGACTGGTGAGACAGTAGAGGCAAGCATGGTGACCTCCAGGACTGGTGAGGCAGTAGAGGCAAGCATGATGACCTCCAGGACTGGTGAGACAGTAGAGGCAAGCATGGTGACCTCCAGGACTGGTGAGGCAGTAGAGGCAAGCATGGTGACCTCCAGGACTGGTGAGGCAGTAGAGGCAAGCATGGTGACCTCCAGGACTGGTGAGACAGTAGAGGCAAGCATGGTGACCTCCAGGACTGGTGAGACAGTAGAGGCAAGCATGGTGACCTCCAGGACTGGTGAGACAGTAGAGGCAAGCATGGTGACCTCCAGGACTGGTGAGGCAGTAGAGGCAAGCATGGTGACCTCCAGGACTGGTGAGACAGTAGAGGCAAGCATGGTGACCTCCAGGACTGGTGACCTCCAGGACTGGTGAGGCAGTAGAGGCAAGCATGGTGACCTCCAGGACTGGTGAGGCATTAAAGGCAAGCATGGTGACCTCCAGGACTGGTGAGGCAGTAGAGGCAAGCATGGTGACCTCCAGGACTGGTGAGGCAGTAGAGGCAAGCATGGTGACCTCCAGGACTGGTGAGGCAGCAGAGGCAAGCATGGTGACCTCCGGGACTGGTGAGGCAGTAGAGGCAAGCATGGTGACCTCCAGGACTGGTGAGACAGTAGAGGCAAGCATGGTGACCTCCAGGACTGGTGAGGCAGTAGAGGCAAGCATGGTGACCTCCAGGACTGGTGAGGCAGTAGAGGCAAGCATGGTGACCTCCAGGACTGGTGAGGCAGTAGAGGCAAGCATGGTGACCTCCAGGACTGGTGAGGCAGTAGAGGCAAGCATGGTGACCTCCAGGACTGGTGAGGCAGTAGAGGCAAGCATGGTGACCTCCAGGACTGGTGAGGCAGTAGAGGCAAGCATGATGACCTCCAGGACTGGTGAGGCAGTAGAGGCAAGCATGGTGACCTCCAGGACTGGTGAGGCAGTAGAGGCAAGCATGGTGACCTCCAGGACTGGTGAGGCAGCAGAGGCAAGCATGGTGACCTCCAGGACTGGTGAGGCAGTAGAGGCAAGCATGGTGACCTCCAGGACTGGTGAGGCAGTAGAGGCAAGCATGGTGACCTCCAGGACTGGTGAGGCAGTAGAGGCAAGCATGGTGACCTCCGGGACTGGTGAGGCAGTAGAGGCAAGCATGGTGACCTCCGGGACTGGTGAGGCAGTAGAGGCAAGCATGGTGACCTCCAGGACTGGTGAGGCAGTAGAGGCAAGCATGGTGACCTCCAGCACTGGTGAGGCAGTAGAGGCAAGCATGGTGACCTCCAGGACTGGTGAGGCAGTAGAGGCAAGCATGGTGACCTCCAGCACTGGTGAGACAGTAGAGGCAAGCATGGTGACCTCCAGGACTGGTGAGGCAGTAGAGGCAAGCATGATGACCTCCAGGACTGGTGAGGCAGTAGAGGCAAGCATGATGACCTCCAGCACTGGTGAGGCAGTGTGACAGTCTTCCAGTCCACGGTAGTGTGACAGTCTCCCAGTCCACGGTAGTGTGACAGTCTCCCAGTCCACGGTAGTGTGACAGTCTCCCAGTCCACGGTAGTGTGACAGTTTCCCAGTCCACAGTAGTGTGACAGTTTCCCAGTCCAAAGTAGTGTGACAGTTTCCCAGTCCACGGTAGTGTGACAGTCTCCCAGTCCACGGTGGTGCGATAAACCAGTCTCTCTCACTCACAGTAGCTGATACATACACTGAAGGAACACAACAGTACAGCGTAATGACTGGCGCCCTCAGCTTGACTAACGTCTGTGATAACTCTGTAGATCGTAAGATCTACAGAGTTATCACAGACGTGACGCTGAGAGAGCTGATAGACATTGAAAGTTATTGTTGATTATCATCAGCAGTAAGCCACGGGCAGAAAAGTTTAAGATATCCTAGGTAATTTACACATACGTTACTAGGTTTGACAACTACTTATGTGTGTCTGTATCTAAATTTACCTATTTAACGCTCCAGCACAAAAAAAAAAAACACACACACACTGAGGTTGACAAACCTAAGAGAAACTTTACATGGTAATAGAATCTCCGTGGATGTCCTAACCCGCCCACCAGTACCATTAACGAGTGTACCAGGCAAAATATTGACAAAGACTACGAGAAAGAAGAGACAAACAAAGAGTTTGAGAGTTTTCAGAAGAGACCATCAACATGATTCCAATAACTGGAAAATCATGCCTTATATACACACCTGAGGGACTGTCGGAGGTCAGGCGGGAAAGAGAAGGATGGAGGGAATGTATCTTCCAATTACTACACCTTGGGGGCGCTCTGGGGGTGAACGCCCCCGCGGCCGAGTCCATGAGCAGGCCTTGCGGTAGATCAAGGTCTCTTCAACCAGGCTACTATGGCTGAAACAACGACAGTTCATGGTTGTAAACACTACCATGACTGAAACAAACAACGAGATATCCAACACTATTTCTTAAGCATCAAGTGTTGTTCTGTGGTAACAGACTCTATACAAGGGTTCAACATTATGGTTCTGTGGTAGCAGACTCTGATGGGTAATTGCAAACAGGTAAACACACACTACAACATCCCTCACACGAACTCCATATCCGCTCTATCCACATGCATGTGAATCCATACCCACCCACATCGCAACCACACCTTCGTCCACACCCCTCAAGCCAAAACCACACCTTAAGTCCACGACCACACCCACCCACACGACCACACCCACCCACACAACCACACCCACCCACACAGTTAACCAACATGCACCCTCCTCACGATCAATATGAAGTGCTCACCTTTAAATATTTGCAAGAATGTGTAGGCTGAGGTGATGTGGGAATCTGACCACCTGTCTGCACCACCTGGCTCCCCATTCCCTCTTCACCTGCCACCTGTTTATACACCACCTGCGTCACCTAGGCAACCCAGGCCACTCAAAAGTAAGGTGGTTACCACACTTCACCTGTTATTCAAGCTTTCTAACTCAGGTGGTGACATAAATCACCTACACCACCACCATCAGTACCAGCAACAGCCATCTAGATTCACCTACATCACCAGTAGCACCACCAGCAACCACAAAGACTCACCTACATCACCAGTAGCACCACCAGCAACCACAAAGACTCACCTACATCACCATCAGAGCCACCAGCAGCCACCTAGATCCACCTACATCACCATCACCACCACCAACAATCTACCAGATTCACCTACACCACCATCAGTTACCGAGAGTCACCAACACTGGCAGCAGCAGTCATTTAGCTGCCCGCTGGCCCACATATCCATCACAAACCAGTTGATCTGGCATTTGAAGATACTTGTCCAGATACTTGAAGATACTTGTCGTCAATATCCTGCAACCACGGATGTTGATACAATTTTCTCTTGTTGTGTCCATGGCAACTCTGCTTTTACTCTTCCTTCCATATCTCACTCCGGTATTTTTTTTTTTCAGTGTGCACATTCGGTACTATACCCTCTAGTATTGTCCACTTACATGTTATCATGTATCTCTAGCCCTGCGAGTACATATTTACGACTCTGAGGCGTTTCCTCATACCTGCGCTGACACACCTGGTGGATCACTGGAGAATCACTGATGGATCACTGGTGAATCACTGGTGGATCACTGCCGGATCACTAGTGGATCACTGGTGAATCATTGGAGGATCACTGATGGATCACTGATGAATCACTGGAGGATGATTAGTGGATCACTTGAGGATCACTGGTGAATCACTGGACGATCACTGGTGGATCAGACACACACCTGGTGGATCTCTGAGACACACCTGGTGGATCACTGACAAACCTGGTGGATCACTGATACACCTGGTGGATCACTGACAAACCTGGTGGATCACTGATACACCTGGTGGATCACTGATACACCTGGTGGATCACTGACAAACCTGGTGGATCACTGATACACCTGGTGGATCACTGACAAACCTGGTGGATCACTGATACACCTGGTGGATCACTGACAAACCTGGTGGATCACTGATACACCTGGTGGATCACTGACAAACCTGGTGGATCACTGATACACCTGGTGGATCACTGACAAACCTGGTGGATCACTGATACACCTGGTGGATCACTGACAAACCTGGTGGATCACTGATACACCTGGTGGATCACTGACAAACCTGGTGGGTCACTGATACACCTGGTGGATCACTGACAAACCTGGTGGATCACTGACAAACCTGGTGGATCACTGATACACCTGGTGGATCACTGACAAACCTGGTGGATCACTGATACACCTGGTGGATCACTGACAAACCTGGTGGATCACTGATACACCTGGTGGATCACTGACAAACCTGGTGGATCACTGATACACCTGGTGGATCACTGACAAACCTGGTGGATCACTGATACACCTGGTGGATCACTGATACACCTGGTGGATCACTGACAAACCTGGTGGATCACTGATACACCTGGTGGATCACTGACAAACCTGGTGGATCACTGATACACCTGGTGGATCACTGACAAACCTGGTGAATCACTGATACACCTGGTGGATCACTGACAAACCTGGTGGATCACTGATACACCTGGTGGATCACTGACAAACCTGGTGGATCACTGATACACCTGGTGGATCACTGACAAACCTGGTGGATCACTGATACACCTGGTGGATCACTGACAAACCTGGTGGATCACTGATACACCTGGTGGATCACTGACAAACCTGGTGGATCACTGATACACCTGGTGGATCACTGACAAACCTGGTGGATCACTGATACACCTGGTGGATCACTGACAAACCTGGTGGATCACTGATACACCTGGTGGATCACTGACAAACCTGGTGGATCACTGATACACCTGGTGGATCACTGACAAACCTGGTGGATCACTGATACACCTGGTGGATCACTGACAAACCTGGTGGATCACTGATACACCTGGTGGATCACTGACAAACCTGGTGGATCACTGATACACCTGGTGGATCACTGACAAACCTGGTGGATCACTGATACACCTGGTGGATCACTGACAAACCTGGTGGGTCACTGATACACCTGGTGGATCACTGACAAACCTGATGGATCACTGACAAACCTGGTGGATCACTGATACACCTGGTGGATCACTGACAAACCTGGTGGATCACTGATACACCTGGTGGATCACTGACAAACCTGGTGGATCACTGATACACCTGGTGGATCACTGACAAACCTGGTGGATCACTGATACACCTGGTGGATCACTGACAAACCTGGTGGATCACTGATACACCTGGTGGATCACTGACAAACCTGGTGGGTCACTGATACACCTGGTGGATCACTGACAAACCTGATGGATCACTGACAAACCTGGTGGATCACTGATACACCTGGTGGATCACTGACAAACCTGGTGGATCACTGACAAACCTGGTGGATCACTCATACACCTGGTGGATCACTGACAAACCTGGTGTATCACTGATACACCTGGTGGATCACTGACAAACCTGGTGGATCACTGATACACCTGGTGGATCACTGACAAACCTGGTGGATCACTGATACACCTGGTGGATCACTGACAAACCTGGTGGATCACTGATACACCTGGTGGATCACTGACAAACCTGGTGGGTCACTGATACACCTGGTGGATCACTGACAAACCTGGTGGATCACTGATACACCTGGTGGATCACTGATACACCTGGTGGATCACTGATACACCTGGTGGATCACTGACAAACCTGGTGGATCACTGATACACCTGGTGGATCACTGACAAACCTGGTGGATCACTGATACACCTGGTGGATCACTGACAAACCTGGTGGATCACTGATACACCTGGTGGATCACTGACAAACCTGGTGGATCACTGATACACCTGGTGGATCACTGACAAACCTGGTGGATCACTGATACACCTGGTGGATCACTGACAAACCTGGTGGATCACTGATACACCTGGTGGATCACTGACAAACCTGGTGGATCACTGATACACCTGGTGGATCACTGATACACCTGTTGGATCACTGATACACCTGGTGGATCACTGATACACCTGGTGGATCACTGATACACCTGGTGGATCACTGATACACCTGGTGGATCACTGACAAACCTGGTGGATCACTAATACACCTGGTGGATCACTGATACACCTGGTGGATCACTGACAAACCTGGTGGATCACTGAAACACCTGGTGGATCACTGATACACCTGGTGGATCACTGACAAACCTGGTGGATCACTGATACACCTGGTGGATCACTGACAAACCTGGTGGATCACTGATACACCTGGTGGATCACTGACAAACCTGGTGGATCACTGATACACCTGGTGGATCACTGACAAACCTGGTGGATCACTGATACACCTGGTGGATCACTGATACACCTGGTGGATCACTGATACACCTGGTGGATCACTGATACACCTGGTGGATCACTGATACACCTGGTGGATCACTGACAAACCTGGTGGATCACTGATACACCTGGTGGATCACTGATACACCTGGTGGATCACTGATACACCTGGTGGATCACTGATACACCTGGTGGATCACTGATACACCTGGTGGATCACTGATACACCTGGTGGATCACTGATACACCTGGTGGATCACTGATACACCTGGTGGATCACTGATACACCTGGTGGATCACTGATACACCTGGTGGATCACTGACAAACCTGGTGGATCACTGATACACCTGGTGGATCACTGATACACCTGGTGGATCACTGATACACCTGGTGGATCACTGATACACCTGGTGGATCACTGATACACCTGGTGGATCACTGATACACCTGGTGGATCACTGATACACCTGGTGGATCACTGATACACCTGGTGGATCACTGATACACCTGGTGGATCACTGATACACCTGGTGGATCACTGATACACCTGGTGGATCACTGATACACCTGGTGGATCACTGACAAACCTGGTGGATCACTGATACACCTGGTGGATCACTGATACACCTGGTGGATCACTGATACACCTGGTGGATCACTGATACACCTGGTGGATCACTGATACACCTGGTGGATCACTGATACACCTGGTGGATCACTGATACACCTGGTGGATCACTGATACACCTGGTGGATCACTGATACACCTGGTGGATCACTGATACACCTGGTGGATCACTGATACACCTGGTGGATCACTGATACACCTGGTGGATCACTGATACACCTGGTGGATCACTGATACACCTGGCGGATCACTGATACACCTGGTGGATCACTGATACACCTGGTGGATCACTGATACACCTGGTGGATCACTGACAAACCTGGTGGATCACTGATACACCTGGTGGATCACTGATACACCTGGTGGATCACTGACAAACCTGGTGGATCACTGATACACCTGGTGGATCACTGACAAACCTGGTGGATCACTGATACACCTGGTGGATCACTGACAAACCTGGTGGATCACTGATACACCTGCTGGATCACTGACAAACCTGGTGGATCACTGATACACCTGGTGGATCACTGACAAACCTGGTGGATCACTGATACACCTGCTGGATCACTGACAAACCTGGTGGATCACTGATACACCTGGTGGATCACTGACAAACCTGGTGGATCACTGATACACCTGGTGGATCACTGACAAACCTGGTGGATCACTGATACACCTGGTGGATCACTGACAAACCTGGTGGATCACTGATACACCTGGTGGATCACTGACAAACCTGGTGGATCACTGATACACCTGGTGGATCACTGACAAACCTGGTGGATCACTGATACACCTGGTGGATCACTGACAAACCTGGTGGATCACTGATACACCTGGTGGATCACTGACAAACCTGGTGGATCACTGATACACCTGGTGGATCACTGACAAACCTGGTGGGTCACTGATACACCTGGTGGATCACTGACAAACCTGGTGGATCACTGATACACCTGGTGGATCACTGATACACCTGGTGGATCACTGATACACCTGGTGGATCACTGATACACCTGGTGGATCACTGATACACCTGGTGGATCACTGATACACCTGGTGGATCACTGATACACCTGGTGGATCACTGATACACCTGGTGGATCACTGATACACCTGGTGGATCACTGATACACCTGGTGGATCACTGATACACCTGGTGGATCACTGACAAACCTGGTGGATCACTGATACACCTGGTGGATCACTGATACACCTGGTGGATCACTGATACACCTGGTGGATCACTGATACACCTGGTGGATCACTGATACACCTGGTGGATCACTGATACACCTGGTGGATCACTGATACACCTGGTGGATCACTGACAAACCTGGTGGATCACTGATACACCTGGTGGATCACTGACAAACCTGGTGGATCACTGATACACCTGGTGGATCACTGACAAACCTGGTGGATCACTGATACACCTGGTGGATCACTGACAAACCTGGTGGATCACTGATACACCTGGTGGATCACTGACAAACCTGGTGGGTCACTGATACACCTGGTGGATCACTGACAAACCTGATGGATCACTGACAAACCTGGTGGATCACTGATACACCTGGTGGATCACTGACAAACCTGGTGGATCACTGATACACCTGGTGGATCACTGACAAACCTGGTGGATCACTGATACACCTGGTGGATCACTGACAAACCTGGTGGATCACTGATACACCTGGTGGATCACTGACAAACCTGGTGGATCACTGATACACCTGGTGGATCACTGACAAACCTGGTGGGTCACTGATACACCTGGTGGATCACTGACAAACCTGATGGATCACTGACAAACCTGGTGGATCACTGATACACCTGGTGGATCACTGACAAACCTGGTGGATCACTGACAAACCTGGTGGATCACTGATACACCTGGTGGATCACTGACAAACCTGGTGTATCACTGATACACCTGGTGGATCACTGACAAACCTGGTGGATCACTGATACACCTGGTGGATCACTGACAAACCTGGTGGATCACTGATACACCTGGTGGATCACTGACAAACCTGGTGGATCACTGATACACCTGGTGGATCACTGACAAACCTGGTGGGTCACTGATACACCTGGTGGATCACTGACAAACCTGGTGGATCACTGATACACCTGGTGGATCACTGATACACCTGGTGGATCACTGATACACCTGGTGGATCACTGACAAACCTGGTGGATCACTGATACACCTGGTGGATCACTGACAAACCTGGTGGATCACTGATACACCTGGTGGATCACTGACAAACCTGGTGGATCACTGATACACCTGGTGGATCACTGACAAACCTGGTGGATCACTGATACACCTGGTGGATCACTGACAAACCTGGTGGATCACTGATACACCTTGTGGATCACTGACAAACCTGGTGGATCACTGATACACCTGGTGGATCACTGACAAACCTGGTGGATCACTGATACACCTGGTGGATCACTGACAAACCTGGTGGATCACTGATACACCTGGTGGATCACTGACAAACCTGGTGGATCACTGATACACCTGGTGGATCACTGACAAACCTGGTGGATCACTGATACACCTGGTGGATCACTGACAAACCTGGTGGATCACTGATACACCTGGTGGATCACTGACAAACCTGGTGGATCACTGATACACCTGGTGGATCACTGATACACCTGCTGGATCACTGACAAACCTGGTGGATCACTGATACACCTGCTGGATCACTGACAAACCTGGTGGATCACTGATACACCTGCTGGATCACTGACAAACCTGGTGGATCACTGATACACCTGGTGGATCACTGACAAACCTGGTGGATCACTGATACACCTGCTGGATCACTGACAAACCTGGTGGATCACTGATACACCTGCTGGATCACTGACAAACCTGGTGGATCACTGATACACCTGGTGGATCACTGATACACCTGCTGGATCACTGACAAACCTGGTGGATCACTGATACACCTGGTGGATCACTGACACTTAGTAATTAAACTTTTAGTAAATATGTTGGTTCAATGTATTTTGTTTTGCGTTTGTAGGTGATGGTGGTAGTGGTGGTAGTTGTGGTGGTGGTTGTGGTAGTTGTAGTAGTGGTGGTAGCTGTGGTAGTAGTTGTGGTGGTGGTTGAGGTAGCTGTGGTGGTAGTTGTGGTAGTAGTTGTGGTTGTGGTAGTAGTTGTGGTTGTGGTAGTAGTTGTGGTGATTGTGGTTGCGTATGTGGTAGTAGTTGTGGTGGTTGTGGTGGTAGTTGTAGTTCTGGTAGTAGTTGTGGTGGTAGTTGTGGTAGTAGTTGTGGTGGTAGCTGTGGTTTCAGTTGTGGTGGTAGCTGTGGTTTTAGTTGTGGTGGTAGTTGTGGTAGTAGTTGTGGTGGTAGCTGTGGTTTTAGTTGTGGTGGTAGCTGTGGTTTAAGTTGTGGTGGTAGCTGTGGTTTTAGCTGTGGTGGCAGTTGTGGTGGTTGTGGTAGCTGTGGTGGTAGTTGTGGTAGTAGTTGTGGTGGTTGTGGTGGTAGTTGTGGTTCTAGTTGTGGTAGTATTTGTGGTGGTAGCTGTGGTTTTAATTGTGGTGGTAGTTGTGGTAGTAGTTGTGGCAGTAGCTGTGGTTTTAGCTGTGGTGGTAGTTGTTGTAGCAGTTGTGGTGGTAGCTGTGGTTTTAGTTGTGGTGGTAGTTATGGTAGTAGTTGTGGTGGTGGTTGTGGAGGTAGTTGTGGTGGTAGTTGTGGTAGTAGTGGTGGTAGCTGTGGTTTTAGTTGTGGTAGTAGTTGTGGAAGTAGCTGTTGTGGTGGTAGTGGTAATGTGGCGGTAGTTGTGGTGACAGTTACTGTGGTGGTGGTAGTGATGGTAGTTCTTGTTGTGGTGGCAGTAGCTGCGGTAGCAGCGGTGTTATGGTGGTAGTTACTGTGGTGGTGGTGGTGGCAGTTGTGGTGATACCAGGCCCGGTGGCCTGGTGGCTAAAGCTCCCGCTTCACACACGGAGGGCCCGGGTTCGATTCCCGGCGGGTGGAAACATTTCGACACGTTTCCTTACACCTATTGTCCTGTTCACCTAGCAGCAAATAGGTACCTGGGTGTTAGTCGACTGGTGTGGGTCGCATCCTGGGGGACAAGATTAAGGACCCCAATGGAAATAAGTTAGACAGTCCTCGATGACGCACTGACTTTCTTGGGTTATCCTGGGTGGCTAACCCTCCGGGGTTAAAAATCCGAACGAAATCTTATCTTATCTTATCTTATCTTAACTTCGTTAAGTACCAACTGACTGTCTGACCGATCGACAGACCGACCGACTGACTGACTGACTGTCTGACTGACCGACTGACTGACTGACTGACTGACTGTCTGACCGACCGACCGACTGACCGACCGACCGACTGACTGACTGACTGTCTGACTGACCGACTGACTGTCTGACTGACCGACCGACCGACCGACTGACTGACTGACTGTCTGACTGACCGACTGACTGTCTGACTGACCGACCGACCGACCGACTGACTGACTGACTGAGCTAGTTACAAGTTAACATTTTTAAACACAAGTTAAAAAAATCGGGGTACAGCGGTCAACATTATAGCTGGCAGTGGCACTGGCACTGGCACTGACACTAACACTAACACTGACACTAACACTGGCACTGGCACTAACACTGGCACTAACACTGACACTGACACTAACACTGGCACTAACACTAACACTGGCATTAACACTGACATTAACACTGGCACTGACACTAACACTGGCACTGACACTAACACTGGCACTGACACTAACACTGGCACTGACACTAACACTGACACTAACACTGGCACTAACACTGGCATTAACACTGACATTAACACTGGCACTGACACTAACACTGGCACTGACACTAACACTGGCACTGACACTAACACTGGCACTGACACTAACACTGGCACTGACATTGGCACTAACTGGCACTGACACTAACACTGGCACTGACACTAACACTGGCACTGACACTGACACTAACATTGACACTGGCACTGACACTAACACTGGCACTGACACTAACGCTGACACTGACACTAACACTGACACTAACACTGGCACTGACACTGGCACTGACACTAACACTGACACTAACATTGACATTGACACTGGCACTGACACTAACACTGGCACTGACACTAACACTGACACTAACATTGACATTGGCACTGACACTAACACTGGCACTGCCAATGACACTAACATTGACACTGGTACTGACACTAACACTGGCACTAACACTGACATTAACACTGATAACACTGGCACTGATAACACTGGCACTGGCACTGGCACTAACACTGACACTAACACTGGCACTACCACTGACACTAACATTGACACTGGCACTGACACTAACACTGATAATAACACTGGCACTGACATTAACAATGATAACACTGGCACTGACAGTGACATTAACACTGACACTAACATTGGCACTGACATTAACAGACACTAACACTGGCACTGATATTAACACTGGCACTGACATTAACACTGGCACTGACATTAACACTGGCACTAACACTGGCAGTGGCACTAACACTGACAGGCTTGCCAACCTTGACGGCAGCTTTGAAACACGCTGACTCTCTGCTGCTGACAGTCGCTAATGATTCTGTCGTCAGCAAGGTTGGCACCCCTGGCGACTCAGCTGATTGCCTGTGGCTGACAACGCGATTATATATTTAATAGATAAATTTATTCACTTAAATCAAGCCAGAAAAAATCTTAATAAGTAAAAAAAAAAACAAATGTGAGGTATTCGGTAAAGGATTTTTTTACTTATGGCTCACAACTGAGGCACCTGGGTTCGATTCCGGGACGGGTGGATATGTTAGGCAATTTTTTTCCCTTACACCTGCTGTCACTTCACCTAGCAATAAGTAGGTATCTGGGTGTTAGTCACCTTACAACTGCTATCTCTGTTCACCTAGCAGTAAGTAGGTACCTGGGTGTTAGTTACCTTACAACTGCTATCTCTGTTCACCTAGCAGTAAGTAGGTACCTGGGTGTTAGTCACCTTACAACTGCTGTCTCTGTTCACCTAGCGGTAAGTAGGTACCTGGGTGTTAGTCGACTGGTGTGGGTCGCATCCAGGGGGAGAGCATTGCACGGACCGTACGCTACAAACCACACTAGACTTTCTTGAGTTATCCTGGATAACTAGCCCTCAGGGTTATCCTGGATAAGTAGCCCTCAGGGTTATCCTGGATAAGTAGCCCTCAGGGTTATCCTGGGTAACTAGCCCTCAGGGTTACCCTGGATAACTAGCCCTCAGGGTTACCCTGGATAACTAGCCCTCAGGGTTACCCTGGATAACTAGCCCTCAGGGTCACCCTGGATAACTAGCCCTCAGGGTTACCCTGGATAACTAGCCCTCAGGGTTACCCTGGATAACTAGCCCTCAGGGTTACCCTGGATAACTAGCCCTCAGGGTTACCCTGGATAACTAGCCCTCAGGGTTACCCTGGATAACTAGCCCTCAGGGTTACCCTGGATAACTAGCCCTCAGGGTTACCCTGGATAACTAGCCCTCAGGGTTACCCTGGATAACTAGCCCTCAGGGTTACCCTGGATAACTAGCCCTCAGGGTTACCCTGGATAACTAGACCTCAGGGTTACCCTGGATAACTAGCCCTCAGGGTTACCCTGGATAACTAGCCCTCAGGGTTACCCTGGATAACTAGCCCTCAGGGTTACCCTGGATAACTAGCCCTCAGGGTTACCCTGGATAACTAGCTCTCAGGGTTACCCTGGATAACTAGCCCTCAGGGTTACCCTGGATAACTAGCCCTCAGGGTTACCCTGGATAACTAGCCCTCAGGGTTACCCTGGATAACTAGCCCTCAGGGTTACCCTGGATAACTAGCCCTCAGGGTTACCCTGGATAACTAGACCTCAGGGTTACCCTGGATAACTAGCCCTCAGGGTTACCCTGGATAACTAGCCCTCAGGGTTACCCTGGATAACTAGCCCTCAGGGTTACCCTGGATAACTAGCCCTCAGGAATATATAGAGGAATACAGAGATAGAGAGTATAATCATGAATGTGATAAGACGATAAATTTTATTAGTGAAAATAAAATACGAGAAATATTAAGGAAACAGCGTCAACCTTCTGGCAAGAGTTAATATAATTGTAGATGTAAATTCCCTCCCTTGTTCCTACCTTCCTCTTGTCTCCCCTCCCTGCTGCCTCTCTTCCTCCAGACTTCCTATTTCCTCTGTGTGGGAGAGGGTGGTGGGGGAGGGGTAAAGGAGTGGGGATGGTGGGGGGAGAGGGTTGATGACAGAACAGGCTGTTCAAAGGAAAGGGGAAAGGTGAAATGTACAAGCTTAACGTTGAAGCTTAGTACTCACCTAGTTGTGGTTGCAGGGGTCGAGTCATAGCTCCTTGGTCATAGCTCCTGTGTGTGTGTGTGTGTGTGTGTGTGTGTGTGTGTGTGTGTGTGTGTGTGTGTGTGTGTGTGTGTGTGTGTATATATGTGTGTGTGTGTAGTGTGTGTGTAGTGTGTGTGTAGTGTGTGTACGTGTGTACGTACGTGTGTACGTACGTGTGTACGTACGTGTGTACGTACGTGTGTACGTACGTGTGTACGTGCGTGTGTACGTGCGTGTGCGTGTCTACAATTACCTATTTGTATTTGCAGGGGTTGATTCTTGGCTCCTGGCCCTTGCTAATATGCCACTTGCCAGATTCACTCCCTCCAGCCACATGGGCCCTATCGTACCTGCTCTTGAGACTATGTAAGGAGTCTCCTTCCGCCATACCGAGATCCTTCCACTTCCTAACCACCTTGAGGCTGAAGAAATACTTCCTGACATTAACAATGAAAGCTCTGTCTTTAACTTCCAGCCTTGCACCACCTTCCTGCCTCCTCCTTCGATACACCTTTGATGAGTTCCCTGAATTTTCTATATCCGGAGCCTGGCCCTCGACCAGGCTTGTTTGGTACTCATCTGGTCAACCAGGCTGTTGCTGCTGGAGGCCTGCTCTCCCACATATCCATCACAGCTTAGTTGATCCAGAACCTGGAGGGGGATACTTGCCCACTTTCCTCTTGAAAACTTCTACACTTATCTCAGCACTGTTTCTGATATCATCTGGTAAGATGTTGAATAGGCTGGGACCACGGATGTTGATACAATGTTCTCTTATTGTATCCGCGGTGCACCTGCTTCTTACTGGGTTTATTTTACATTTCCTCCCATATCTCTCACTCCAGTATGTTGGGACTGGGCCCGTAAGAACTTTTTAGAACTTCGAGGCTTTCCAGTTATTTAAATTGGCTCTATGCCGTTTGTAAGTTATCTCTGTGCTTGTTCCACCTCCGATATCTCTCCTGCCCTGAACGGGGCCGCCAACACTAAACAATACTCTAAACGAAAGAGCACAAACAGTATGAATAGTGCCACCACTGGCTCTATTTTCCTTGTTTTGAAAGTTCTCATTATCCTGTCATTTTCCTGGCTGTCGTGACCTTTGTCTTATTGTGTTCTTTGAAAAAATGTCATTTCACACTATTACCCCCAGGTCTTTTACGTGTTACTTTCATTTGGTGATCCTCATGGTGCTTGTATACAGTGTCCCTTTTGACTTCTTCGTTCTTTCTGTATCTCATCAGGGGGAAGTATTTTCCATGACTGACGGAGTAAAAAAATTTGTAAGTCCTGCATTTTATTGCACACACCTGACAGGTTTAATCGAATGTAACATTCTTTACTACCTAAATTAAGTTGAAGCAGACATGTGTGTTAGCTCTGATACACGAGTCACACTCTACATTCCTGTGGTATAAAGATACATCTTTTAAGTCAAGGACTATATTATTGATCATATATCTGTTCAGTTAAGACTATCCAGGGTTCATATTTAAACAATATTTGCCAGTATGTCGGATAAGAGAAGATTCAAGAATATCAATCTCAATATACGAATTGTTCAGTATACCCTGGCTGGGTCCCGGGAAATTATGTTGTGGATTCACTGGTAATAAACCAGATTTTGGTGACCTTTAATCTATAAAAAATTATGACAGACTTGGCGTTTTAATAATTCTTATGAGTTTACTGAGTACTGATAAACGAATAATAGACAATTATAACATCGGAATTGAGAGTACTTAATGCCAAGCTTTTGCACTGGCAATGCCTCACTATTTCGACTCTTCCACTTCCTATAATGGTGGAGCTACTGCTGACTGCTAAGAGTCTTCTAGTGTAACTTGTTTTGCTTCTATTTTGGCCTCATGAAGCATCCGTAGTGTTTCTGAAGAATGAAACATTTATGCAACATATGGTAATCTTGACTGAGGAAACGTTTCGCCACACAGTGGCTTTATCAGTCCAATACAAGGTAGAGCATATGCTGTACTTTCTTCAAGACTGATGGACTCAACACATCGAATGGTTAGTTTGGCCAACCATTTGTCCATTTCTAGCGCGCGTTGTGATAATTCATATTCCCAAGACTGGTGAATTTTCACCATAGCAATATATACAGACGATCTTTTGAGGGTGCTGTCAGGGTGTTTTTCCTCAAGTGTTCACTCTCCGCTATTGTGCCGTCCCGATCAAGGTACACGCGACTATGGCTTGTAACACTGTGTAGCATTCACGCAGGTCCTCTCTCTCTTAAGATCCTCTCCTGAATTATCTGTGACCAGAATGGAAAAAAAATATTGCAAGCTCTTGAAAAAGTGCTGGCTGTAACACGAAAGGCCTAGAGCTATCATTCAACTTCCCATCCCAGTGGTTGTTTTGACCAGAAGTTTTGTTTGATGGGGCCTTGTTTGTTGTGGGAGAATATCCAGTCTCCTAAAAAACTTGTCATCTGCCCTCTCCGCCTATCCTATGACACTCCTATTTCCTGGCTCCCCCCTCTTCAGCAGATGGATCATCAACGACCTTTCTTCCATTGCCTTTTCCTCCCTCCGTCCCTCCCCTCTTCCTCTCCCCCTCCAGTCAAATAAGACACCAATCAACGTGAACACATCGAAAATGCAAACCAATTTTCCACCAATTGGAACAACACTTCAGACACCTCCTTACTATTCTCCTTCCCCCTCCCTCCCTCATTCCCTCCCGCCCTCCCTCATTCCCTCCCGTTAAATACGCCCCTACCATTCCCCTCCTTTTTTTCCCAAAAGAATGCTCTTCTACCCTCTCTGCCCCTTATCCCTCCCTCTCCCATTACATTTCCTCCCCCCTTATACTTCCTCTCCCCTCGTCCCTTCCTTCACTCCCACATTATCATCCTCTTCCACTTTCTTCTGACATAGTAATCTCTCCCTCCTGCAGGGTAGAGCACTGTCTGGCCCTGGAGGTGGGAGAAGGGCGGGGCATAGTGAGTTCTGTGCCCCCGGGCACAGGGGCGAGAAGAGCAAGACTCACCTGATGAGAAACTAGGCTACTCCCACCTCCACACTAGGCGTGTTTTGGTGCACTTATCACCGTAAATGCTGCCACGGGGGGAAGGGGGAGGGGAAGAAAGAGAAAAGAGAGAAAAGTGTGTGTAGGGGGGAGTGTATGTGAAAGTAGAAAGTGAAAGGAAGAAAAATTGGGAGAGAAGACGATTGGGAGGGAAAAGTAGTGGATGAAGTGGGGGGAAAGAGAGGGAGCGGGAGAGGGAGGGGAGGGGAATGGAGAGGGAAACAAGACTCAAGAAAGTTAAACAGAGAGGGAGAGAGGGGATATGGAAGGAGGATACGTGAGAGGGAGTGAGAAGAGGGGTGTGAGGACAGTGGGTGGATGGGTGGGTGGGAGAGGCAAACACGGAATGGGGGACAAACAGAACACAAACAACAGTAAACAAAGTAAACTCCAGCATTCGCAAAGTAAACAGTTCAGTACCTCAAGGCAAAGTCCTGGCGCCTCTTCTGTTTCCTATCCTCATAATACACAGATAAAAACACTCGTTATATCTTTGGTACCGTTCTTTACGGATACCAAATATGGGAAAAATAATACACAAATAACCCGCACATAAAAGAGAGAAGCTTACGACGACGTTTCGGTCCGACTGTGGTGTGACTTTGTAAATGGTCCAAGTCAGACCGAAACGTCGTCGTAAGCTTCTCTCTTTTATGTGCGGGTTATTTGTGTATCGTTCCAGTCACGGTATTGTGCCTTTTTTTGTTATTTATGGGAAAAATAAAGAAATCAAAATGGAAAGTAAACAGAACACAAGATAACTAAATAAAGAGAAAGGAGCATGTGAAAGATCTGGGAATAACAATGTTAGCTGACCTTCCCTTCAGAGAACACAATAAGACAAATATCACAAAATCCTATAAATAACTACAGACATAATAACATACCGGAGTAAGAGACACGGAAGAAAATGTAAAAATAAACCTGGTGAAAAGAAGGGGCACCGTGGGCACAATAAGAGAACACTGTATCAACATCCGTGGTCCCAGGCTGTTTAACACTCTACCAGAAGATATCAGAAACACTGCCGGGACAAGTGCAGAAGACTTCAAGAGGAAATATTGGAGGCACCACCTCCAAGTGCCCGATCAATCAGATTGTGATGGATATGTGGGCCAGCGGGCCGCCGCCAGCAGCAACAGCCTGGTTGATCAGACAGGTACCTCCCAAACCTGGCCCAGGGCCGGGATCCAGGAGTACGAAAACTCTTGAAACCTTTCCTTTATCATATCAAAGAGGGGAGGGTGATGTGTGAAGGAGAGAGGGGAGGAGAGATGTGAGGGAAAGAGGGGAGGGGGAGGGAGAGCGGAGAATAATAACCAGACCTATTCAAGAATATAGTCAAGAAAATATGAGGAATCTCACATTACTCTCCATCTTCCCACACTTTACTGTGATGCTTGAGTGTAGGGCAATGTGGGGGAGTGTCCGTGAGGTGCATGGGGGAGTGTCAGGAAGGGGCGTTGGAGAAGTGTAGGGAAGGGGCCCCCGTAAGGGCGAGCCGAGGAGGTACACGGAGAAGTGTAGGGGAGGGGCGTAGGGGATGGCAATGGTTGTAGACACAGTATTACGTGTTAGTTGTGGTTGTTGCAGCAAAGGTATTGTACGTTAGTTGTAATTTACCAGTAAATATACACTCTCTGTGGGTTCCGTCTCTCTTTATGAACACTATAAAAGAAAGCTACTGGGATGACAGGGAAGAAGGAATGACAGGCTGCTGTACAAGCTATAAAATTATGATACCGAGAACTGGATTCCACGTAACGTAGGCAGACAAGAATTAAAGTCCATGGTTGGTTGTGGTGACCACAACCACCAGCTGACTCTCACTGTCACTGTAACTAAAGCAGAAATCATGTAAACAGATCCCTTGAGACAGAGAGTTATTGGGGCTCGGTGAAAATTACATCAGTGATGGTTTATAATAAGGATAAGTTGATGAGTAAGACGTATTTCCAACACTTGGGTGTCTTTATTCTTGAAGCGTTTCGTCTATACAACAGGCTTCTTCAGTCGAATATGCGTGAATGGAGGACTGACCACCTCTTATTGAGGGGTGACGGACTGATCACTTCAAGAGTTACTTCTACTGCGTCCAGTGTTGCGTTTCCCTGGACTCGACTGAAGAAGCCTGTTGTGCAGGCAATACGTTTCGCAATAAAGATACTCAAGTGTTGCACATGTGTCTTACTCAACTGGCTCTGTGAAAAGTTTGCTTTGAACTAACAGATAACAGAATCCACCATGAACGAAAACGTACTAGACTGATCTTCATGAACAACAAGGAATTGACGAGGGACTGGTCTCAGACCCTCTCCAGGTATACTCCAGGTACATCTCTCACTGAAGAACAGGCAATCATAGAAACACATATAGACCTCTCAGAAAATAACCTGAAGGACTGTTTAGTAAGTTTAACTTCAACAATCAGATAACTGCACAGGAGCACACCAGCGCTCCTCAACACTGTAATCTCCACACCAGTGCTTGGAATGGCAGGACAGAGAAGCTTACCAGGCCTTTATAAAATATGTTTCCCTGAGAAAGCCTAAAAGATCAGCCACTGAAAGTGAAGAGAGAAAATATCCAGAAGTAAAAAAAGATTACATAATGCATAAAAGAGAAAATGTCACAACGAAGGAAAGATAACCTGCAAGGGAAGATGACCGATGTAAAACATTATTACCAGGAAACAGCATAACGAACATTAACCCGTTCAATAAAGAACAAAAAAAAAAATATTTCTACACATACCCAAAATTAAAAAAAAAAAAACTCTTGACTTATGCCAGTATAACAGGAGGACGAAAAAGAAATTGGTGTGACCCTTGAGAGAGTATGAAACAATGTTCAGTGATCCATTAAATAAGAGAGTGAACCATCCAGATGTTTTTAAATGACCTCTGCCCACCTGACAAACCACTTAGTTGACGTCAACACAAAGCCCTTAAGAGTTGGAGAAGGAAACAGAAAACATGGCCACACATACAGCTCCTGGGCCAGCCTCATGGAACACGTTTATAAAGAAATGTAAACACACCACTATCACGATCACTCAATATTCTTTGCAAGAAAAGCTTAGATCCAGGTGAGATCTCAGAGATATACACAGGTCCCATGCACAAAGCAGGCAGGAGACCATTTAATGATAACATCACGCATTATAATAAATCTTTGAGAAGGTGATGATACGCCTCATTATAAATTTTATATAAAAACATGACTCGCACAAGTCAACACGGGTCAAGAACATGACGATCATGTTACAACAACTAGATCATTGTGACAAAATTACTCCAAGGATTTCAATGAATGCCACCAGGCAGGTGCGGTCTATATGAACCTCGCCAAGGTATTTAGTAAATGTGATCGTGGGGTAGTAAAAACGCTCGTCACAGCTTTGTATCATCCTTTGAGGACTAAGTTAAGTTTATTTAGGCACTGCTACACGTAAGGTTACCTAAGGTACCCCCCCCCCTCAAAAAAAGTCAAAGTTACTTATTTGCATTGGGTTTCTTGTTATTTCCATTGGGGACGATACAAAATTGCCATGAAAGTCGCCTCACTAGAGGACATGTAAAAACTGCCCAAGAGGATATAAAGAGTGTTCCAGTGGACGATAGTAAACAAGACGAGGTTTAACAGTGACAAACTACAGTTGCTCAGACACCGCACGAATGATGAACTCAACACGAACATTTTCTATAAAGCTATAAAGCATAGGTAAAATGTGCACGAGCAACTGCAACACTGATCCACTGAAGAGCACACACACCTGCCCAATATATATATATATATATATATATATATATATATATATATATATATATATATATATATATATATATATATATATATATATATATGTGTGTGCGTGTGTGTGTGTGTGTGTGTGTGTGTGTGTTAGTTACCATTTTGTCCTAGGCACATGTCGATTAGACACTAGGCCTGTTGTGTGTGTGTAGGTGTGTAGGTGTGTAGGTGTGTGTGTGTGTGTGTGTGTGTGTGTGTGTGTTAGTTACCATTTTGTCCTAGGCACATGTCGATTAGACACTAGGCCTGTTGTGTGTGTGTAGGTGTGTAGGTGTGTAGGTGTGTGTGTGTGTGTGTGTGTTAGTTACCATTTTGTCCTAGGCACATGTCGATTAGACACTAGGCCTATTGTGTGTGTGTAGGTGTGTAGGTGTGTAGGTGTGTGTGTGTGTGTGTGTGTGTGTGTGTGTGTGTGTGTGTGTGTGTGTGTTAGTTACCATTTTGTCCTAGGCACATGTCGATTAGACACTAGGCCTGTTGTGTGTGTGTGTGTGTGTGTGTGTGTGTGTGTGTGTACTCACCTAATTGTGGTTGCAGGGGTCGAGACTCAACTCCTGGCCCCGCCTCTTCACTGATCGCTACTAGGTGTGTGTGTGTGTGTACTCACCTATATGTGGTTGCAGGGGTCGATTCACAGCTCCTGGCCCCGCCTCTTCGCTGTTAGTATGTGTCTGTGTGTGTGTTGTTTACCTCGGCGCTTCGTAACTCCTTCACACAAAATATTCACCTTACTAGAATTTGTCTATCTACCTGTCTGCTTCCCCCCCTTCCCCTCCTTCCCCCACCCTCCGTCCCCCACCAAAACTCCCACTGTAGTGTGCCTTGGTGCCCTTCTTGTCCGCACGCGTCACCAACAGCTGACAGCCACCGTTTTTGGCCTGTCCCAGCCACTCTTAGTGGGGGAGGGGATGGGAGGGGAGGGGAAGGGGCGTGGTAGATGTAGAAGACGGGGGGAGGGGAGAGGGGGGGAAGTATTAATGGTTGGGAAGAGAGGTAATTGTTGGGTGTGGGGGAGGGGGACAGGGTGAAAAATTAAGAAGTGGGAGGAGAGGTAAGAAGGAGGGGGAAGTAAAGGTAACGTAAGAATGGGAAAGAAGTGAAAGTTAAGCAAGAAGGAAAATAATGTAATGGGAAGGATGTGAAGGTTCAGTAAGAGTAGCACTCAGAACACCGCCACGTATACTAACACTAGGTGCAAACACCACCCTAGTATCAGCACCATGTATAACAAAAACACAGGGTATACACACTAAGGTGTATATCTCTGTGTATACCCCGGGAAAAACACAGGCGGACTTGCTAAGTATGTCAGGGGGAGGGGGGGGGAATTTAAACAGTTGCATCAGTAACAGCCTGGCTGATCATTCCCTGGTCAAGGACGGGGCCGCCGGGGCGCTGACCCCCGAAACCCCCTCCAGGAATACCCCAGGTATACCATATGGCTAAAATCATTACATGACTAAGAAACAAAAAAAAAATCACTTGTAGCCCCTCTTCTTTGTAGAATAAAATGGAAACCAAGAAAGAGAACATGACCAGGACACAGTAACAATCCTGCAGGTGCGGTGATAACTGCACTATTCTGCAAGATGAATTGCAGCCACTAATGCATAATAACGCTGCAATGACAGTCAGAACCTCCGGTAACGGCAACGTAAATTGGAACGATCTATCAGGAGATCAAGAGGCTAATAGATTAATTATCATAGCTCAAAATACCTTTTTAATTCACTTTACGGCCCCAGCCTGAGGCAACAATATGTTGCATCTTCTCATTAACATGAAGACTCACTTAAAATAATTCATGGCACATAGAAAAAATAGTGACCAAAACAAATTTTGATAGTTGATTATTGTTATAATTCTGCCTGGCTAGAGTGCAGCTGACTGTCACAACATGTACACTGATATTAACTCTGCCTGGCTAGAGTGCAGCTGACTGTCACAACATGTACACTGATATTAACTCTGCCTGGCTAGAGTGCAGCTGACTGTCACAACATGTACACTGATATTAACTCTGCCTGGCTAGAGTGCAGCTGACTGTCACAACATGTACACTGATATTAACTCTGCCTGGCTAGAGTGCAGCTGACTGTCACAACATGTACACTGATATTAACTCTGCCCAGCTAGAGTGCAGCTGACTGTCACAACATGTACACTGATATTAACTCTGCCTGGCTAGAGTGCAGCTGACTGTCACAACATGTACACTGATATTAACTCTGCCTGGCTAGAGTGCAGCTGACTGTCACAACATGTACACTGATATTAACTCTGCCCAGCTAGAGTGCAGATGACTGTCACAACATGTACACTGATATAAACTCTACCCAGCTAGAGTGCAGCTGACTGTCACAACATGTACACTGATATTAACTCTGCCTGGCTAGAGTGCAGCTGACTGTCACAACATGTACACTGATATTAACTCTGCCTGGCTAGAGTGCAGCTGACTGTCACAACATGTACACTGATATAAACTCTGCCCAGCTAGAGTGCAGCTGACTGTCACAACATGTACACTGATATAAACTCTGCCCAGCTAGAGTGCAGCTGACTGTCACAACATGTACACTGATATTAACTCTGCCCAGCTAGAGTGCAGCTGACTGTCACAACATGTACACTGATATTAACTTACCCAGCTAGAGTGCAGCTGTGACAACATGTACACTAATATTTTAGACAGCCATTTCTGTCTGTTAGTTTCATATCCCACGGCACTCCGGTGATGCCCTCTCTAGGCCTGCCCAGGTCAGTGGGACACTAGGCCCACTCGTCCTCACTTCACGGCCTACCCTCACGGGTTCAACAGGCCCCCCTCCACGGACTGGCTATCGGTCATTCCCTCACTTTGCCCGTTGTGTACTCACTTCTCTCCAATTACAAGTAATCTAGTCTACGGCCGTATCTTTGCTACTTACGCTACCCGTTCGGCACTAAACCGCTGTTCAACAGTAAGAACAGTAATAACAATATTAACCCTGCCCGGCTAAAGTGCAGCTGACTGTGACAATATGCACACTGATATTGAGAAAATCAACAGAAACTATCTTCCTGGGGTGAGATAGTCACCTGGATGATAACATATTACCTGGAGTTTACCTGGAGAGAGTTCTGGGGGTCAACGCCCCCGCGGCCCGGTTGTGGCCAGGCCTCATGGTGGATCAGGGCATAATCAACCAGGCTGTTACTGTTGGCTGCACGCAATCCAACGTACGAATCACAGCCCGGCTGGTCAGGTACCGACTTTACGTGCCTGTCCAGTGCCTGCTTGAAGACAGCCAGGGGTCTCTTGGTAATCCCCCTTATGTATGCTGAGAGGCAGCTGAACAGTCTTTGGCCCTTGACACTTATTGTGTTATCTCTTCTCGTGCTAGTGACACCCCTGCTTTTCATTGGTGGGATGTTGCATCGTCTGCCGAATCTTTTGCTTTCGTAGGGAGTGATTTTCGTGTGCAAGTTTGGTACTAGTCCCTCTAGGATTTTCCAGGTGTATATAATCATGTATCTCTCCCGCCTGCGTTCCAGGGAGTACAGGTTCATGAACTTCAAGCGTTCCCAGTAATTGAGGTGTTTTATCTCAGTTATATGTGCCGTGAAGGTTCTCTGTACATTTATTAGGTCAGCACTTTCACCTGCCTTGAAAGGTGCTGCTAGTGTGCAGCAATATTCCAGGCCTAGATAGAACAAGCGACCTGATGGGCTTGGCATCCCTAGTTTTGAAGGTTCTCATTATCCATCCTGTCATTTTTCTAGCAGATGTGATTGAGACAATGTTATGGTCCTTGAAGGTGACATCCTCAGACATGATCACTCCCAGGTCTTTGACGTTAGTTTTTCGCTCTATTGTGTAGTTGGGATTTGTTTTATACTATCAACAGAGTCAAAATAAAACTTACAATCAAATATCACAAGATTTTGAAAAATGGTATAAAATAGAGACAAGTTGATGAGTTAGACATTAATACTATTTCTCCAAGGTTGATGAACTGATTATATCATTTTTCCTTCACTACTACACCTGCTGCCTCTGTATTTGACTGATGAAGCCCAATGTGTAGGTGATACGTTTCAACAGTAACAGCAACAGTAAGCTCTGTTCCACAAGGCACAGTACTCGCTCCCATCTTGTTCCTCATCCTCATATCCGACATAAACAAGGATGTCAGCCACAGCACCGTGTCTTCCTTTGCAGATGACACCCGAATCTGCATGACAGTGTCTTCCATTGCAGACACTGCAAAGCTCCAGGCGGACATCAACCAAATCTTTCAGTGGGCTGCAGAAAACAATATGAAGTTCAACGATGAGAAATTTCAATTACTCAGATATGGTAAACATGAGGAAATTAAATCTTCATCAGAGTACAAAACAAATTCTGGCCACAAAATAGAGCGAAACACCAACGTCAAAGACCTGGGAGTGATCATGTAGGAGGATCTCACCTTCAAGGACCATAACATTGTATCAATCACATCTGCTAGAAAAATGACAGGATGGATAATGAGAACCTTCAAAACTAGGGAGGCCAAGCCCATGATGACACTCTTCAGGTCACTTGTTCTAACTAGGCTGGAATATTGCTGCACACTAACAGCACCTTTCAAGGCAGGTGAAATTGCCGACCTAGAAAATGTACAGAGAACTTTCACGGCGCGCATAACGGAGATAAAACACCTCAATTATTGGGAGCGCGCTTGAGGTTCCTAAACCTGTATTCCCTGGAACGCAGGAGGGAGAGATACATGATTATATACACCTGGAAAATCCTAGAGGGACTAGTACCGAACTTGCACACGAAAATCACTCACTACGAAAGCAAAAGACTTGGCAGACGATGCACCATCCCCCCAATGAAAAGCAGGGGTGTCACTAGCACGTTAAGAGACCATACAATAAGTGTCAGGGGCCCGAGACTGTTCAACTGCCTCCCAGCACACATAAGGGGGATTACCAACAGACCCCTGGCAGTCTTCAAGCTGGCATTGGACAAGCACCTAAAGTCAGTTCCTGATCAGCCGGGCTGTGGCTCGTACGTTGGTTTGCGTGCAGCCAGCAGCAACAGCCTGGTTAATCAGGCTCTGATCCACCAGGAGGCCTGGTCACAGACCGGGCCGCGGGGGCGTTGACCCCCGGAACTCTCTCCAGGTAAACTCCAGGTAATACCCAACTGTTGCACATGTGTCTTTATAATCAAATATCCCAAGAAATTAAATACTGGTAATTTCATAATAACGTGAAAATCGGTTAAAGAACAACAATAATGAACGAGAGAGAGAGAGAGAGAGAGAGAGAGAGAGAGAGAGAGAGAGAGAGAGAGAGAGAAAGATAGAGGTATTATGGTATTATTACGTCATGTGTGATAGCCTCGTCAGCTGGACTAAGTCAACAGCCTTCCTTCACATGTGAGAGGAATTACCAACAGACTCGTAACTGTCTTCGAGAGAGAGAGAGAGAGAGAGAGAGAGAGAGAGAGAGAGAGGGGAGGGAGAAGCATCCTTAACCTAACCTTGTCAAACCCTGTGTAAAAAAAAAATAAAAAAAAGAGAAAGAATGTCCCTCGAGTCACTTCCTGATCAACCAGGCTCTTATGCCAGAGCTGAGCTGTGCACATCTAGTACCAACAGCTTGACTGATCAAGTCATCAACCCAAGAAAGGAGCTTGGTCTGGGACCGTGCCACGTGGGTGACCCCTCCCCCCCAGGGTCAACCCTACACTGGCAGATCACTAAGCTGTAAGTCACCTACAATCACCTAAAAGTGGATTTATAAGCTCCTGGTCCCTGCCTCCCAGTCACCAGTGACTGGTTTGGCAGCTTTGTGTGTCCTGTCGTACCTGTGTGCGAGACTGCGTATAAAGTGTGTGGGTGCAGCAGCAGCAGCAACACACGCCTCCTCGGAGTCTTGTTCACCTCTCATCTTCATATTCCCATTTTCCTACTCATTTGCTGCTCTCTTAATTCCCGCCCAGCCCTCGTAAATTGTCCGCGCCATTATTATCTTCCTCACTCCCCTATTTATCCCCGTCCGCCACCTCCATCACTGTCCTCTATTATTTTCAAACACATAAATCTTACTCATTATATATATATATATATATATATATATATATATATATATATATATATATATATATATATATATATATATATATATATATTATTCTATGTCAACAAGAGGGAAGTTATGAAAATTGTGGATGGGTAAAGAAGACTAAATACGGAGTACAGAGGCAACGAACTGTACAGATATTGAAGAACGGAGGTGCTAGAGTGAGTGTAGTATCAGAGGCCGACACTAGTATCCTACCCTAGTATCGTATTAATCCAATAACCTCTGCAGGTAATCAAGCATAGAAATGTCAATTAATCATCATCATCCTTAGGCTGTCTTCGAGAAGGTACTGGACAAGTTCCTTATATTAGCGCTTGACAGCCCTGACAGCCGGTTGTCGTTCATATGGACTGTGTGCGGAGAGCAGTGACAGCCTGGGTGATCAGGCCTTTGATCTTCCAGGAGGCGTGGCCTAGTACTGGGCCGCGGGGGCGCTGACCCCTGGAAACTTTCTTCAGTATTGTGCATGTGTGCAATGATAGGTATGACAGGGTCAATGACAGATATGACAGGGTCAAAGACAGGTATGATAGGGTGAATGACAGGCATGACAGGGTCAGTGATAGGTATAACAGGGTCAATGATAGGTATGACAGGGTCAATGACAGGCATGACAGGGTCAATGATAGGCATGACAAGGTCAATGACAGGTATGACAAGGTCAATGACAGGTATGAAAGGGTCAATGACAGGTATAACAGGGTCAATGACAAGCATGACAGGGTCAATGACGGGCATGACAGGGTCAATGAACATAGGAATGAGTGACCCTGGTCATGGTAAGAGGTGGGACGACCAGGAACCGAGACTCAACCCTATAAATCACTAAACGGTGAGTACACATGAACATAAAAACATGGAGAACACATGACATGACATCACTTCTCTCTCTCTCTCTCTCTCTCTCTCTCTCTCTCTCTCTCTCTCTCTCTCTCTCTCTCTCTCTCTCATACGAATCAAGGGCGCGCTACAAACAATTCATACAACACACCTCTCAACACACAATACACTACAACACACCTCTCAACACACAATACACTACAACACACCTCTCAACACACAATACACTACAACACACCTCTCAACACACAATACACTACAACACACCTCTCAACACACAATACACTACAACACACCTCTCAACACACAATACACTACAACACCTCTCAACACACAACACACTACAACACACCTCTCAACACACAATACACTACAACACACCTCTCAACACACAATACACTACAACACCTCTCAACACACAACACACTACAACACACCTCTCAACACACAATACACTACAACACACCTCTCAACACACAATACACTACAACACACCTCTCAACACACAATACACTACAACACCTCTCAACACACAACACACTACAACACACCTCTCAACACACAACACACTACAACACACCTCTCAACACACAACACACTACAACACACCTCTCAACACACAATACACTACAACACACCTCTCAACACACAACACACTACAACACACCTCTCAACACACAACACACTACAACACACCACTCAACACACAAGACACCACAACACACCTCTCAACACAACACACTACAACACACCACTCAACACACAAAACACCTCTTAACACAGCACACCACAACACACCTCTCAACACACAACACACTACAACACACCTCTCAACACACAACACACTACAACACACCTCTCAACACACAACACACTACAACACACCACAACACACCTCTCAACACAACACACCACAACACACCACTCAACACACAACACACTAAAACACACCACAACACACCTCTCAACACACAACACACTACAACACACCACAGCACACAACACGCCACAACACACCTCTCATCACACAACACACCTCTCAAAACACAACACACTACAACACACCACTCAACACACAACACACTAAAACACACCACAACACACAACACACCACAACACACCTCTCAACACACAACACACTACAACACACAACACACCACAACACACAACACACCACAACACACAACACAACACAACACACCACAACACACCACAACACACAACACACCACAACACACAACACACCACAACACAGCACACAACAACACACAACACACAACAACACACCACAACACACAACACACCACAACACACAACACACCACAACACACAACACACCACAACACACAGCACACAACAACACACAACACACCGCAACACACAACACAACACACAACACACCACAACACACAACACACCACAACACACAACAACACACAACACACCACAACACACAACACACCACAACACACAGCACACAACAACACACAACACACAACAACACACAACACACCACAACACACAACACACCACAACACACAACACACCACAACACACAACACACCACAACACACAACACACCGCAACACACAACACACCACAACACACAACACACAACAACACACAACACACCGCAACACACAACACACCACAACAACACACAACACACAACACACCACAACACACAACACACAACAACACACAACACACCACAACACACAACAACACACAACACACCACAACACACAACACACCACAACACACAACACACCACAACACACAACACACAACACACCACAACACACAACACACCACAACACACAGCACACAACAACACACAACACACCGCAACACACAACACAACACACAGCACACAACACACAACACACCACTACACACAACACACCACAACACACAACAACACACAACACACCACAACACACAACACACAACACACCACTACACACAACACACCACAACACACAACAACACACAACACACCACAACACACAACACACAACAACACACAACACACAACACACCACAACACACAACACACCACAACACACAACAACACACAACACACCACAACACACAACACACAACAACACACAACACACAACAACACACAACAACACACAACACACCACAACACACCACAACACACAACACACCACAACACACAACAACACACAACACACCACAACACACAACACACAACAACACACAACACACCACAACACACACACCACAACACACAACACACCACAACACACAACACACAACAACACACAACACACAACAACACACAACAACACACAACACACCACAACACACAACACACCACAACACACAACAACACACAACACACCACAACACACAACACACAACAACACACAACACACCACAACACACAACACACAACAACACACAACACACAACAACACACAACAACACACAACACACCACAACACACAACAACACACAACAACACACAACACACCACAACACACAACACACAACACACAACAACACACAACACACAACAACACACAACACACCACAACACACAACACACAACACACCACAACACACAACAACACACAACACACCACAACACACAACACACAACAACACACAACAACACACAACACACAACACACCACAACACACAACACACAACAACACACAACACACCACAACACACAACAACACACAACAACACACAACAACACACAACACACAACACACCACAACACACAACAACACACCACAACACACAACACACAACACACCACAACACACAACACACAACACACCACAACACACAACAACACACAACACACAACACACCACAACACACCACAACACACCACAACACACAACAACACACCACAACACACCACAACACACCACAACACACAACACACAACAACCCACAACACACAACACACCACAACACACAACACACAACACACCACAACACACAACAACACACAACAACACACAACACACAACAACACACAACACACAACAACACACAACAACAAACAACACACAACACACCACAACACACAACACACAACAACACACAACACACCACAACACACAACAACACACAACAACACACAACACACAACAACACACAACACACAACACACCACAACACACAACACACAACAACACACAACACACCACAACACACAACACACAACAACACACAACACACAACACACAACAACACACAACACACCACAACACACAACACACAACACACCACAACACACAACACACAACAACACACAACACACCACAACACACAACAACACACAACACACAACACACCACAACACACAACACACAACAACACACAACACACAACAACACACAACAACACACAACACACAACAACACACAACACACAACACACCACAACACACAACACACAACAACACACAACACACAACACACAACAACACACAACACACAACAACACACAACACACCACAACACACAACAACACACAACACACAACACACAAAAACACACAACACACAACAACACACAACACACAACAACACACAACACACAACACACTACAACACACAACAACACACAACACACAACAACACACAACACACAACACACAACAACACACAACACACAACAACACACAACACACAACAACACACAACACACAACACACCACAACACACAACACACAACAACACACAACACACAACAACACACAACACACAACAACACACAACAACACACAACACACCACAACACACAACACACAACAACACACAACACACCACAACACACAACACACAACAACACACAACACACAACACACAACAACACACAACACACAACACACAACAACACACAACACACCACAACACACAACACACAACACACCACAACACACAACAACACACAACACACAACACACAACAACACACAACACACAACAACACACAACACACAACACACAACACACCACAACACACAACACACAACAACACACAACACACCACAACACACAACAACACACAACAACACACAACACACAACACACAACAACACACAACACACAACACACCACAACACACAACACACAACAACACACAACACACCACAACACACAACACACAACACACAACACACAACAACACACAACACACCA
>NC_091321.1:14419985-14482485 GCF_038502225.1 Cherax quadricarinatus
CCTTGGTCTTCACAGACACACCCAACAGTTATGTCACTAACCCACCACCTTGGTCTTCACAGACACACCCAACAGTGATGTCACTAACCCACCACCTTGGTCTTCACAGACACACCCAACAGTGATGTCACTAACCCACCACCTTGGTCTTCACAGACACACCCAACAGTGATGTCACTAACCCACCACCTTGGTCTTCACAGACACACCCAACAGTGATGTCACTAACCCACCACCTTGGTCTTCACAGATACACCCAACAGTGATGTCACTAACCCACCACCTTGGTCTTCACAGACACACCCAACAGTGATGTCACTAACCCACCACCTTGGTCTTCACAGATACACCCAACAGTGATGTCACTAACCCACCACCTTGGTCTTCACAGACACACCCAACAGTTATTGTCACTAACCCACCACCTTGGTCTTCACAGACACACCCAACAGTGATGTCACTAACCCACCACCTTGGTCTTCACAGACACACCCAACAAACAGAAGAACAAAGCTTTCTTCGCGGTGGTAGTGTTTCACCAAGAAACAACACAGTCTCTACCGGCACGGGCCTTGATCAGTCTCAACATCCTCTGGCGTACCTCAACTAGGGCCCAGACCCCACTGAAAAATAACGAAGAATCACTACACTTCAAGATGTATTAACACTGCAATATATTCTAAACGTGACTTGGACCAGCCTAGCATGGGCCAGTAGGCCTTCGGCCGTGTTCCTTCCTTTTTATGTTCTTATGTAAACTTTTCACTCCTAATTCAAAAACAAAATCTTCAAACAATGGTGTCTAAACTCTTCAAAGATACTACCAGGCTTAGAACGTTTCACGAGAGTTAAGAATATTATACACGCATTTCAGGGCGACGTTAAGAGCTTGAAAAAACCTTCTTGATGAAGCGTTTTGCAAATTCTAATCCTCTTCTGGGAATTCCCAGAATGCTTTCAAGATCACTAAAGAGAACACAGTACTCTTTCAACTTCCGCCAGAAGGAAGTTTCCAATTTGTGAACCTTTGTATTTAGTGGCTGTAAGATGCTGAGTAGATACTGATTGACAGTGACAACAGTAAGACTAATACAGGCAGGGTGGTGCGTGGGTGTAGGTCAGCAGGCAGAGCGGTGCGTGGGTGGGATTGCAGCAGGGAGAATGAAAGGCAGAGCAGGTGGGTGGGTGGCTGGCAGGGTGGAGTGAGGGTGACAAGCAGAGCAGGGTGGGGGTGGCAAGAAGGGTTGTGTGGTGGTGGAAAGCAGGGCCAGGCAGGGGTGGCAACCTGGAGGGGGCAACATGAGAGGGGTGGGGTGTCAAGGAGGGTGGAGTGGGGGTGGCATGGCAGCATTCACGAAAGGGTGGCCTGGTGGGCGGGTGGGTGGGTGGGTGGCAGCCACACGCTGCCTGAGAGTTAGTGGCGCGGGTGGCGGGAGCGGCCGACCAGCTGTTGGCGCTAAATTAGGCGCTGTCAAACGCACTGGCGCCATTTTTTGCGCGGGAAATTGGATTTGGCGGCTTGCGATCCCCGCCATTATTTCTACTCATCTTTTGCTCATTTACGAAAAACATGAATGAATAATAATAATAATAATAATAATCATAGAAAACGCTGCAGATTTTGAGAGGAACTTCACCGCTCGTGGAGACAGAAAACGAAAAAAAAATGAACAAATAAGAACCAGCTGGAAGGTGGTGCAGTTGGACGCCATCTTGGTCGTCAAGAACACAACTTACGACCCTAGAACAGCACCCAGCTGAAGGGGGGGGGACCTCAAGCTTTATTGTCGGGCAGTCCAAATACGCCTGCTAGCAGCCCAGATGGGAGAATACTCAGGGAACAACGGCATACACCTACACTCAGTTCAGTGTGCATCAGCAAGGGCGGTGCTGCTGATCGTAGGGAAGAACAAATATTTTTGGTGAGAGAGAGAGAGAGAGAGTAATCTACAGTATCTTTGTATAAGTTCTCATTCATTCATCACCACCACCTGGCATTAGCCAGGTGGTGGTGGTGGGGCACCTCACCACCTGCCATCAGCCAGGTGGTGAGCGCACCACTCCACCACCACCACCTGGATAATTGAAACTCTTCCCTCCACCCAGAATTCACTTTCCTTACTCCTGTGATTGTGTTTGTATTTTCGTTGCACTTGTTTGTCACTACGAAATTAAACAATTGTTGTCTTAAGTTTCAATCACTTTTATTACTTGACTTTTCTTTAATCATCATTCTTGTATTTAACACAGGTTTTGCGGCACAACTCTGGTCTTTGTGTTGCAACATAATGATAATAATAACTAATTAATAATAATAATCTTTATTTCTACAAGTACATGTACAAGGTATACAGTCCGAGCTGACATCAATGACATACTACTATATAGAAAACCGTTTGTATGCAGAGAATTTCGGGAAAACTAGGTCAATTTTGTCTCCAGGATGCGACCCACACCAGTCAACTAACACCCAGCTACCTATTTTGCTGATAGTTAATCAGAGACAGCAGGTGTCTTAAGGAAACACGTCGTAATGTTTCCACCCGTACCGGGGATCGAACCACGGACTTCAGTGTGTGAGCTGAGTGTACTAACGATCGAGCAATCGGCTGGAAAACCTGCAGAAAAGGATGACAAGGCTGATACGTGTATGTGGAATGGCTCACACCAATGCAGGTTAAAAGTACTGAATCTATACTTAACTGAAAGGCCTAGAAAGAAAAGGATGAGTGAAGTGTGTAAACATAAATAGGATGAAAAACGGGGATATAAAATGCTGGACATATATATCGTAGACAGACTCGCAGCAATGGACTCCAAGCTGGATAAATTTGGATTCAGAAAAGCTATAGGAAAGCACTGGTTTGGTAGTAGAGTTATTGGTGAGTGGAACAAACTCAATGGTAGCGTCATCTAAAGAAAGAGCTTACACACGTACAAGGAAGAGCTTAAACACGTACAGGGAAGAGCTTACACACGTATAGGGAAGAGCTTAAACATGTACAGGGAAGAGCTTACACACGTACAAGGAAGAGCTTAAACACGTACAGGGAAGAGCTTACACACGTACAGGGAAGAGCTTACACACGTACAGGGAAGAGCTTAAACACGTACAGGGAAGAGCTTACACACGTACAGGGAAGAGCTTAAACACGTACAGGGAAGAGCTTACACACGTACAAGGAAGAGCTTGAACACGTACAGGGAAGAGCTTACACACGTACAGGGAAGAGCTTACACACGTACAGGGAAGAGCTTAAACACGTACAGGGAAGAGCTTACACACGTACAGGGAAGAGCTTAAACAAGTACAGGGAAGAGCTTACACACGTACAGGGAAGAGCTTAAACACGTACAGGGAAGAGCTTAAACACGTACAGGGAAGAGCTTACACACGTACAGGGAAGAGCTTAAACACGTACAGGGAAGAGCTTACACACGTACAGGGAAGAGCTTAAACACGTACAGGGAAGAGCTTACACACGTACAGGGAAGAGCTTAAACACGTACAGGGAAGAGCTTAAACACGTACAGGGAAGAGCTTAAACACGTACAGGGAAGAGCTTAAACACGTACAGGGAAGAGCTTACACACGTACAGGGAAGAGCTTAAACACGTACAGGGAAGAGCTTAAACACGTACAGGGAAGAGCTTAAACACGTACAGGGAAGAGCTTAAACACGTACAGGGAAGAGCTTAAACACGTACAGGGAAGAGCTTAAACACGTACAGGGAAGAGCGTAAGCTTGAACACGTACAGGGAAGAGCTTAAACACGTACAGGGAAGAGCTTAAACACGTACAGGGAAGAGCTTAAACACGTACAGGGAAGAGCTTACAGGGAAGAGCTTAAACACGTACAGGGAAGAGCTTAAACACGTACAGGGAAGAGCTTACACACGTACAGGGAAGAGCTTAAACAAGTACAGGGAAGAGCTTACACACGTACAGGGAAGAGCTTAAACACGTACAGGGAGTGGCTTAAACACGTACAGGGAAGAGCTTACACACGTACAGGGAAGAGCTTAAACACGTACAGGGAAGAGCTTACACACGTACAGGGAAGAGCTTAAACACGTACAGGGAAGAGCTTACACACGTACAGGGAAGAGCTTAAACACGTACAGGGAAGAGCTTAAACACGTACAGGGAAGAGCTTAAACACGTACAGGGAAGAGCTTAAACACGTACAGGGAAGAGCTTAAACACGTACAGGGAAGAGCTTGAACACGTACAGGGAAGAGCTTAAACACGTACAGGGAAGAGCTTAAACACGTACAGGGAAGAGCTTAAACACGTACAGGGAAGAGCTTATACACGTACAGGGAAGAGCTTAAACACGTACAGGGAAGAGCTTACACACGTACAGGGAAGAGCTTAAACACGTACAGGGAAGAGCTTACACACGTACAGGGAAGAGCTTAAACACGTACAGGGAAGAGCTTACACACGTACAGGGAAGAGCTTAAACACGTACAGGGAAGAGCTTACACAAGTACAGGGAAGAGCTTAAACACGTACAGGGAAGAGCTTAAACACGTACAGGGAAGAGCTTAAACACGTACAGGGAAGAGCTTAAACACGTACAGGGAAGAGCTTACACACGTACAGGGAAGAGCTTAAACACGTACAGGGAAGAGCTTAAACACGTACAGGGAAGAGCTTAAACACGTACAGGGAAGAGCTTGAACACGTACAGGGAAGAGCTTAAACACGTACAGGGAAGAGCTTAAACAAGTACAGGGAAGAGCTTAAACACGTACAGGGAAGAGCTTAAACACGTACAGGGAAGAGCTTAAACACGTACAGGGAAGAGCTTAAACACGTACAGGGAAGAGCTTAAACACGTACAGGGAAGAGCTTAAACACGTACAGGGAAGAGCTTAAACACGTACAGGGAAGAGCTTAAACACGTACAGGGAAGAGCTTAAACACGTACAGGGAAGAGCTTAAACACGTACAGGGAAGAGCTTAAACACGTACAGGGAAGAGCTTAAACACGTACAGGGAACAGGTTAGACAGGTACAGACGAGCATTTACCTGGAAAAAAAACTATACGAACATATATTTTCGGGGGAAATAAAAATTCCCTTTTTTTTCTGAGTGGGAGTGAGTGTACTAGCAGCCTATCATTTGCCAGTAGGCCTACTGCAGTACTGTGTTCTTGTACACTTATACGAGGCAGGAGAGAGGCGGAGAGGCAGGACATAACAGTGTGTTGGGGGATATCGACATTTGTTGAAGAATTAGAGTAATCCGTCACTCCTGTGATGCGTCACCTGACGTCTCCCCCTCTACCCAGACTCCCACCCCACCTCCTGGCCCTTCCTTCCCCTTCCCTATATATATATATATATATATATATATATATATATATATATATATATATATATATATATATATATATATATATATATATATATTACAATTTCTTTTTTCTTTTTTATTCTTCGTAATATTGTATACATAGTTATTCGACTCGTCAGCTGATTACTTTATCAGCTGACCTAATATGTGGTGACGAGAGAGAGAGAGAGAGATAGATAGATAGAGAGAGAGAGAGAGAGAGAGAGAGAGAGAGAGAGAGAGAGAGAGAGAGAGAGAGAGAGAGAGAGAGAGAGAGAGAGAGAGAGAGAGAGTAGCACTGCGTAATCGTCTTTTATTTACAAGTGATCAAGGAAGCATTATGCTCCAGCTGGTCATTAGTGCTACTGGACAGTCAGGTCATTACAGAAACTAACCCCTAACAGCAAGGAACGGATGATCCTTATCCTCCTCTCAGTGAAAAGGCTAAGTGCCAGGAACTACACCCACGGTTACCGACACCCACGGTTACCGACACCCACGGTTACCGACACCCACGGTTACCGACACCCACGGTTACCGACACCCACGGTTACCGACACCCACGGTTACCGACACCCATGGTTACCGACACCCACGGTTACCGACACCCACGGTTACCGACACCCACGGTTACCGACACCCACGGTTACCGACACCCACGGTTACCGACACCCACGGTTACCGACACCCACGGTTACCGACACCCACGGTTACCGACACCCACGGTTACCGACACCCACGGTTACCGACACCCACGGTTACCGACACCCACGGTTACCGACACCCATGGTTACCGACACCCACGGTTACCGACACCCATGGTTACCGACACCCACGGTTACCGACACCCACGGTTACCGACACCCACGGTTACCGACACCCACGGTTACCGACACCCACGGTTACCGACACCCACGGTTACCGACACCCACGGTTACCGACACCCACGGTTACCGACACCCACGGTTACCGACACCCATGGTTACCGACACCCACGGTTACCGACACCCATGGTTACCGACACCCACGGTTACCGACACCCATGGTTACCGACACCCACGGTTACCGACACCCACGGTTACCGACACCCACGGTTACCGACACCCACGGTTACCGACACCCACGGTTACCGACACCCATGGTTACCAACACCCACGGTTACCGACACCCACGGTTACCGACACCCACGGTTACCGACACCCATGGTTACCGACACCCACGGTTACCGACACCCATGGTTACCGACACCCACGGTTACCGACACCCATGGTTACCAACACCCACGGTTACCGACACCCACGGTTACCGACACCCACGGTTACCGACACCCACGGTTACCGACACCCACGGTTACCGACACCCACGGTTACCGACACCCACGGTTACCGACACGCACGGTTACCGACACCCACGGTTACCGACACCCACGGTTACCAACACCCACGGTTACCGACATCCACGGTTACCGACACCCACGGTTACCGACACGCACGGTTACCGACACCCACGGTTACCGACACCCACGGTTACCGACACCACTTCAAAACACCGACCAATCGTAACCAACGACAAAATAGCCAATTCAACAAAGTAATTGTCGGTGAGTCTGCTCGTTAGATGTGACTTTCAGGCCAATTCCATGCTTGTGTTATCGCCAGTGACTGTTATTGGGGTCGTTAGTGCTGTAATTACTGCTATCGCAAAGGCTATCAGATTCATCAATGTATTCATCGCAAAACACACATACATGCACATATGACAACATAATTCCCTTACACATACACATATAATAACTGCTATTCACATATACATAGCACTTCCACATATATACGTAACTGCTTCACACATATACATATTTCACACACATATACTCGTACATAACACATTAACGCTTCCACACATATTTTTGATGAATTTCCTGTGTTTAAACTCTCAGAGCCCAGCCATGGGCCAGGCTTCTCTGGATCAACCAGGCTGTTGCTGCTGGCGGCCCACTGGCCTACACATATCCATCACAGCTTAGTTGACATGGCACCTGGTGGATATACTCGTCCAGTTTCCTCTTGAAGACTTCTACACTTGTTCCAGCAGTATTTCTGATATTTACTGGTAAGATGTTGAATAGTCTAGGGCCTCGGATGCTGACACAATGTTCTCTTATTGTGCCCACAGTGGCCATGCTTTTCACTGGGTTTATTTTATATTTCCTCCCATATCCCTCACTCCAGTAAGTTGTTACGGCAGGGTGCAGATTTGGGAATAGCCAGTAAGTACTGTATCTGTATATGGTATCATGCCTCTCTCTCTTACACTCCAGCAAGTACATGCTTACGACTCTTAGGCGTCCCCTGTAATTTAAAGGCTTTATTAACTCTATGCAGTCTGTACATTATCTTTGTATTAGTTCCTGCTCTGATTATCTTCTCTACCCTAAACGGGGCCACAAACACTTAACAATACTCTAAACAAGATAGCACAAGTGACGTGAATAGTGTTACTACTGGCTCTATTTTCCTTGTTTTGAAAGTTCTAATTATTCACCCTGTCATTTTCCTGGCTGTCGTGACATTTGCCTTTTATTCTGTTCTTTGAAAGAAACGTCATTTGATATTATTACTCCCAGGTCTTGCACGTGTTCCTTTCGTTTTATATGACGATCCTCTCGTTTTGTATACAGAGTCCCTTTTTGAGTTCTTCGTTCTTTCCATACCTAAGGAGCTGGAATCTATCAGCCTCGAACTTCACGTTGTTCTTCACCGCCCACTTGAAACTCCTGCTTATATCTTCCTGCAGTTTTTTTCCATATTTTCTACCGAAGTGACTTTCATGCTTATTTCTGGTATGATTCGCAAATGCTGATACAATAACTCCCCAACGCATATGCATAAGATAACGTAATAACTCGCACACACGTGTACATAACAAAATAACTCAAGCACTTACATATATAACTTAACTCCCACACACACATATACAAAACAGTAACACCCACATTCACAAGATAGCAATAATAACTCATGTACAGTATATACCATCCACCACAAGACATTAAACCCAACCCTACCAAATAGGCCACTACGAGTGATGGGAGGGAGGGAAGAGAGAGGGAAGGATGAAAGAGAGAGAGAGAGAGAGAGAGAGAGAGAGAGAGAGAGAGAGAGAGAGAGAGAGAGAAAGAGAGAGAGAGAGAGCAGTAAGCAAGCCAGGCGGACCAGCTGCGAGGTCTACCATTGAGTAAAGAGCCATGTGGTGTGCTGCTGCTGCTGCTGCTGAGTCTCTGATGCTGCACCTGCTGCTGCTGCTGACGCCACGCATGCTGCTACTGCTGTTATTGCTGCTCTGATGTTATGCCTGCTGCTGTTATTGCTGCTCTGATACTGCAACTGCTGCTGATGCCACGCATGCTGCTGCTATTGCTGCGCTGCTGCTGCTGCTGTTATTGCTGCTATTGCAGGTGTCGTAAATGTTCCTTCGGCTGTCGCTTCTGTTGTGTTGCAGCTCCTGCTGTTACAGCCGCTGCTGTTGCTGATATTGCTGTTGCTGATCTTGCTGTTGCAGCTCCTGCTGTTGCTGCTACTGTTGTGGCAGCTCGTGTTGCAGCTCCTCCTGTTGCTGCTTCTGCTGTTGCTGCTGTTCCTTTGCAATGATCTTGTTGCTGTTGAAGCAACAGCTAGGCCTACTGATGCCACTCATGTTCTACTTTTGTTATAGCTGCTTTTCTAGAACTGTTCTTGATATTAGCGCGACTGTTCTTCACGCTACATCAGCTGGTGCCGTTGTTCTTCGTTATACCGTTCTTGATTCCTTTGTTTCTATAACTGTTGTCTACTGTTGTTGTCAGTTTTGCCTAGCGTTCTACATCTGCAGCTGTTTAATGCAGCTGCTCTGCCTGCTGTTGCTTCATGTTCAGCTGTGGTGATGACAGGTGTTGTAGATACAGCTGCTGCACGTGCATTGACAGATGTTGACACAGCTTCTACACATGCAGCTGTGCTGGTGGCAGTGGACAGGTGTTGACACAGCTTCTGCACGTGCATCTGTGCTAGTGGCTGCTGACAGGTGCTGACACAGCTGCTGCACGTGCAGCTGACAGGTGTTGACACGGCTGCTGCATGTGCAGCTGTGCTAGTGGCAGATGACAGGTGTTGACACAGCTACTACACGTGTGGCTGACAGGTGTTGACACAGCTGCTGCACATGCAGCTGACAAGTGTTGACAGCTGCTTCACGAGCAGCTGACAGGTGTTGACAGCTGCTGCACGTGCAGCGCTGACAGATGTTGACACAGCTGTCGTCTCCCTTGAGGCAGTTCCTGTTATTAATTGTTCTGCCGTTACTTAAAAGTTGCTCTTGTTAGTGTTATTGTTGCTGTTGTTAATGTTGCTGTTGTTAGTGTTCCTGTTGTTAGTGCTGCTGTTGTTAGTGTTCCTGGTGTTAGTGCTGCTGTTGTTAGTGTTGTTGTTAGTGTTGCTGTTGTTAGTGCTGCTGTTGTTAGTGTTGCTGTTGTCAATGGTGCTGTTGTTAGTGTTGCTGTTGTTAGTGTTGCTGTTGTTAGTGTTCCTGTTGTTAGTGCTGCTGTTGTTAGTGTTCCTGTTGTTAGTGCTGCTGTTGTTAGTGCTGCTGTTGTTAGTGTTGCTGTTGTTAGTGTTGTTGTTAGTGCTGCTGTTGTTAGTGTTGCTGTTGTTAGTGTTGCTGTTGTTAGTGCTGCTGTTGTTAGTGTTCCTGTTGTTAGTGCTGCTGTTGTTAGTGCTGCTGTTGTTAGTGTTGCTGTTGTTAGTGTTGTTGTTAGTGCTGCTGTTGTTAGTGTTGCTGTTGTTAGTGTTGCTGTTGTTAGTGCTGCTGTTATTAGTGCTGCTGTTGTTAGTGTTGCTGTTAGTGTTCCTGTTGTTAGTGCTGCTGTTGTTAGTGCTGCTGTTGTTAGTGTTGCTGTTAGTGCTGCTGTTGTTAGTGCTGCTGTTGTTAGTGCTGCTGTTGTTAGTGTTCCTGTTGTTAGTGCTGATGTTAGTGCTGCTGTTGTTAGTGTTGCTGTTGTTAGTGCTGCTGTTGTTAGTGTTGCTGTTGTTAGTGCTGCTGTTGTTAGTGTTGCTGTTGTCAGTGGTGCTGTTGTTAGTGTTCCTGTTGTTAGTGCTGCTGTTGTTAGTGTTGCTGTTGTTAGTGCTGCTGTTGTTAGTGTTGCTGTTGTTAGTGTTGCTGTTGTTAGTGCTGCTGTTGTTAGTGTTGCTGTTGTCAGTGGTGCTGTTGTTAGTGTTGCTGTTGTCAGTGGTGCTGTTGTTAGTGTTCCTGTTGTTAGTGCTGCTGTTGTTAGTGCTGCTGTTGTTAGTGCTGCTGTTGTTAGTGTTCCTGTTGTTAGTGCTGCTGTTGTTAGTGTTGCTGTTGTTAGTGTTCCTGTTGTTAGTGCTGCTGTTGTTAGTGTTGCTGTTGTTAGTGTTGCTGTTGTTAGTGTTGTTGTTAGTGCTGCTGTTGTTAGTGTTGCTGTTGTTAGTGTTGTTGTTAGTGCTGCTGTTGTTAGTGTTGCTGTTGTTAGTGTTGCTGTTGTTAGTGCTGCTGTTGTTAGTGTTGCTGTTGTTGTTATTGTTTTTATGTTACTGTTGTTGTTGTCATTTTTTTATGTTACTGTTGTTGTCATTGTATTTGATGTTGGTATTGTTGCTGCTGTTATTGTTAATGCTGTTGTTGTGTTGCTGTTATTGTTGCTGCTGTTGTTATTGTTGTTGCTGCTGTTATTATTGTTGCTGCTGTTGTTACTGTTCCTGCTGCTATTGTTTTTACCGTTACTGTTGTTGCTGCTGTTATTGTTTTTGATGCTGCTGCTGCTTTTGCTGTTATTGTTGTTACTGTTGTTGATGCTGCTGTTATTGTTGTTGCTGCTGCTGTTACTATTGTTTTTGCTGCTGTTATTGTTGTTGCTGCTGCTGCTGTTGTTACTGTTGCTGCTGGAGCATTTGATGTTTTGTTTCTATTAAAGTTAAAACTATTCTTTTTGCTTTTATTTTTAGAGTTTAAGTAAACGTTGTTTTTATTGCTAATAAAGTGTTTAATATCACTGTTGTTTTTGATGATGTCTTTTACGTTGCAGATGATGTCTGCGTTATTGTTGGCTGATGTCTTCTATATTTAAAGCTACCCAAAGTTCTCGCTTCAGTGACGATACTTGGGAATCTGTTCCACTCATCTACAACTCTACTGCCAAGCCAGTACTTCGCTACATCTTTTCTATATCTAAAAGTCTCCAACTTGAATCTATTGCTGCGAGTCGTGTCTTGGTTAGATATTTTTAACACGTTATTTATATCCCCCTTCGTTTATTCCTGTTTAACCAACTGTACACTTCTATCATATCTCCTCTTAATTCTACGTCTTTCCAGAGAGTGTAAGTTCAGTGCCTTCAGCTTATATTTGTAGAAAAGATCCCTGATGTAAGGGCCATCCTTAGTACTTCTGTTTACACTTGATATGAAGTTAGAAATTCTGTTAGCCTCCTGAGAATGAAAATGGTATACAAAACCGACAGGTTGGTAAGTAAGACACATGTGCAACAGTTAGGTATCTTTATTCCGACACTTAACTCGGAATAAAGATACCTAACTGGTACACATGTGTCTTATTTATCAGTTAACCTTACTGCGAACACTTACTGCGAACACTTACTGTGAACACTTACTGCGAACACTTACTGTGAACACTTACTGTGAACACTTACTGCGAACACTTACTGCGAACACTTACTGCGAACACTTACTGTGAAAACTTACTGTGAACACTTACTGTGAACACTTACTGTGAACACTTACTGTGAACACTTACTGTGAACACTTACTGTGAACACTTACTGTGAACACTTACTGTGAACACTTACTGTGAACACTTACTGTGAACACTTACTGTGAACACTTACTGTGAACACTTACTGCGAACACTTACTGTGAACACTTACTGCGAACACTTACTGTGAACACTTACTGCGAACACTTACTGTGAACACTTACTGCGAACACTTACTGTGAACACTTACTGTGAACACTTACTGCGAACACTTACTGCGAACACTTACTGCGAACACTTACTGTGAACACTTACTGTGAACACTTACTGTGAACACTTACTGCGAACACTTACTGCGAACACTTACTGCGAACACTTACTGTGAACACTTACTGCGAACACTTACTGTGAACACTTACTGTGAACACTTACTGCGAACACTTACTGCGAACACTTACTGTGAACACTTACTGCGAACACTTACTGTGAACACTTACTGCGAACACTTACTGCGAACACTTACTGTGAACACTTACTGTGAACACTTACTGCGAACACTTACTGCGAACACTTACTGTGAACACTTACTGTGAACACTTACTGTGAACACTTACTGTGAACACTTACTGCGAACACTTACTGCGAACACTTACTGTGAACACTTACTGCGAACACTTACTGTGAACACTTACTGCGAACACTTACTGTGAACACTTACTGTGAACATTTATGCACTCTTGTCTTGGTTTTAATGTTATGGTAAATCCAGACGCCGAAATCTTTCTCGCTTTTACTTTGACTAAGATCAATACTACACAAATAACCCGCACACAGGAGAGAGAAACTTATACAAGACGTTTGGGTCTGACTTGCACCATTAACTAGTTGATAAATTAGACACATGTGCAACTCTTGGGTATCTTTATTGAGGAAACGTTTCGCCACACAGTGGCTTCATCAGTCCATACAAAGGAGATTCAAGATTGATGGACTGACCACATCGACTCAAGGTTGAGGGACTGATTACCTCATTCTCCTCCTGTTCTTCAAGATTCTCCTTTGTATGGACTGATGAAGCCACTGTGTGGCGAAACGTTTCCTCAATAAAGATACCCAAGAGTTGCACATGTGTCTAATTTATCAACATGTCGGTTCTCTGAACCATTCATCTACAAACCATTAACTAGTCACACTGACACACGGTCCAAGTCGGACTGAAACGTCGTTGTATGTCTCTTTCTCCTCTGTGCAGGTTATTTGTGTATTGTTCCAGTCACGGTATTGTGCCGGTTTGTTCTTTAAAATCTGCATTGTTTGGCCTATAAGTCCCACGGTTATTTCCTTTTCCTAGGATTAAAACGTTACTCTTGTCCGCACTGAGCCGCATTTACCACTTCCCCGACCACATTAACCTTACCAGGTCAACCTGTAGCTTTCCAGTGCCCTCATCAGAAATTATATCCGTTGGCCTATTTCAGTGCCATCGGTAAACTTATGTCGCTATTTATTTCCTCATCAATGTCTTTTATGATTGCAAACAAAGTCCAGATTCTGACCCCTGCGGAATACCACTCGTAGTGGGTCCCTATTCGAATATCTTCCCATGTACGCACTCCCTATTACTTATCGTTCAGTCATTCTCCTGTGTTGAACTTTATCGTAGTCTTTACTGGGGTCCATATACACAATATCTCATTCTTTATCATGGTTTACTGCCTCAAATACCTTGGTGAAAAAGGCGAATTCGTAAGACAATAACGCCCCTCTGTAAGGCCATGTTAAGTTTCACTTATCAAATATTAACGCATCATCTTTCAAGTTGGCTTCGAACTGCATCCACAATTTCTGATTCCATCAACTTTCCCACAACTGAGGTTACGCTGACTGGTCTATAATTTGAAGCTAAGGACCTATCTCCTGAAATGTAAATGACTATCACATTTTGCCCTTTTCTATTTATCCGGTACAATACCTGCTTGTAGTGACCTGTTGTTGAGACTAGCTAAGGGTTTGCTAAATTCTGAGCCCTGAGAACCGTGTCACTACTGACTTTGATATTAAATAATTCAGTTTCGTCCAGACCATTATTAGTATTATTATTGATTTATAGGATTTCATTTGTATCTTCTTGTCTATGATGAAAATGGTATAAAATACCGACAAATTGATGATTAAGACACATGTGCAACAGATGGACATCGTTCCAGACCATGAAGCTGAACTCTTCTCCAGGCTGAGCAACTGACAACCTCAAACTGTTTCTAAAAGGTTGATGGACTGATTACATCATTTTTACCTCGACACTTCCTCTCCCTTTAATCCATTCTCTGTATTTGACTGAAGAAGTCTACCACGAAGGTGAAACGTTTCAACAATATAGATACCCAACTGCTGCACATGTGTCTTACTCGTTACTCTCTTTTGTAAAAAGAGAGAAGAAATAAGTGTTAAAAATAATAAAGTTTTCTTTGTTACTGACAGTAAGTGAAATGAGTTACATTTAAGTGGACCTTCCCCCCCCCCCATCATCTTACTCCTATATAACTGAAAGAATCTCTTGTGGGTTGGTCTTTGATTCCATCACAACTTTGATTTCATATTCTCTTTTTTTTGGCTTCCCTTAGTCTTGTTTTTTATTTCCCTCTTAAACTGAAGATATTGTTCAATATGGTGACCTTCTCCTGTTTTGATTCGCCTATAAATGCCACTAGGGAGGCTAGTACAACGCTTTCGATTCCTTCCTTGTTGCTGTTGTTGCTCTTATTTCTACCGATACTGTTCTTGTTGCTGCTGTGATACTTTCCTAGCTGCTGCTGTTGTTGTTGCTGCTGCTACGATTATTTCCTTGTTGTATCTTGTTGTGCTGTTGCCGGTACTTCTGCTACCGTTGCTGCTGCTGCTGTTGTTTCTGCTGGTGTTGTTCCTGCTGCTGATGATATTGTTATTGCTGCTGTTGTTACTGCTGCTGTTTTCGTAGTTAATCCTAGTGTTGCTGTTGCAGTCCTATCAGGTACTGGTGAGGATGCTACTGCTTATATAAGTGGATGGAGGCGCACCGTTGGTGGGAGTGCCTATTGGGTGGGTGGGGATGTCCCCAGTGGATGGGTTGGGATGTTCCCATGTGGGTGGGTGGGGGTTGGAATGGAATAAGTTTCAGCATTTTCAAAGCACTGTAACCAATAGGTCATGCAGCGCTCTTGTCAATAAAAGAAAACACACACACACACACACACACACACACACACACACACACACACACACACACACACACACACACACACACACACACACACACACACACACACACTCAAGCTAATACCAGCACTTCAGAATATAAACCAATCTCACTAACAAGCGAGGGCTGGGGTGAGTGGAGGGAGGAGGAGACGCCGGTGGCGGTGACGGCGGTGGCGACGGCGGCGGTGGCGTCGGTGACGACAGGGAAGAGGTAGGTCAGTGGTGTATAGGGTTGGTGGGAGGGAAGGTTGGGTTGGCAGAGATAGTGATGCACAATCCTCTTGAAGTTTTCCACACTTGTTCCAGCAATATTTCTGATACCTGCTGGCAGCAACGTACTGAATACATAGTCCGGGACCACCTCGGGCCTCCACAGTATTCTCTTACCCTACCCACCGCGTCCCTGCTTTTTTCCCTTGGATTTATCTTACACTTCCTCCCATATCTCTCACTCCGGTAAGTTGTTATGGCAGTGTGTCGATTTGGGACCCAGTCCTCCAATATTCTCTCTATATATATTTGCCAGATATCTTTTCTTCGCTCCAGAGAGTACATTTAAGTGTCTTGAGTCGTTCCCAGTAATTTAAATGCTTTGTTGACTATGCGAGCAGTAATCGATTTCTGTACATTTCCCAACTCTGATATCTCTCCTGCCTAAAAAGAAGCCGTGAGCATAGAACAATAACTGTTCTTCGCTGTATTTGTCTAGTGTGTTCCCAAACGAAAGATCAGCTGACATTATTATTCACTTTGTCTAAATTTCCGGGGTTATCCTACGTAATTTACACTGTGTATGATAATTGTACTTCGTACATGTGCCTAAATAAACTTACTTACCTGTTTCTCCCATTTTATAAGATAGTCTGCCTAAGTCTGGATTCTGCGCTAGTTTTGAGTTCTTTCTTCCCATATCAAACGAAATGTAATTTGTCACCAATGAATACTGTTAAGTTTTTTATTTGCCCAGTGGAATGTTTTGCTCATATCTGATTGTAATTTTTCTGTATCTTCTACTGAGGCGGATTTCACATTTAATTTGCTATCGTCAGCAAATAATGATACAAAGCTGTGGCTAGTGTTTTATCTGTCTGCTGTGAGAGTTAGGATGTAAAGGTGCCAGGATAGTGCCTGGCGGTACTAACTTGCTTACTCTGCTACGGCCAAACTTGGTTTTGTTTACTACACACACATATACAAGGCATCATCAACACACATGCAGGGTGACATCAACACTCACACACAAGGCGTCATCAACGTAATCTCCAACAATAGTGTTGATGAGGGCCACTTTACTCTCCATCCTCTCTCCCACCACCTGTTCCGGCACATGTAGACGATGTGGGTGGGTGGGTGGGCGTGGGTTGGAGGGTGGGTGGGCGTGGGTGGGTTGGAGGGTGGGTGGGCGTGGGTGGGTGGGCGTACGTGGGTTTGGGTGGGCACTGGAGGGGGGGGGTACGGTGGAGGGTGCGTCATATGGAAGATCTGTACTCAAATATTTGAAGCCTAGCCATTCTTTCGGGTGACATTCGTGCAGATTTGAACGCTTCCTGGTTCCACTCTGCCACCACACTGCCAGACTATAATTCATCCGATGTTTTGAATCTGGTCATAGTGTGGTTAAATAAGGTGTAATAATAGGTTACATAAGCGTGGTGAATATGTGACGTGAAACAACACAGACATAGGAGAAAGAAACGTATGACGACGTTTCGGTCAGACTTGGACCAATTAATTAGTGGGTGACTAGTTTATGGTCCAAGTCGGAGCGAAACGTCGTCGTAAGCTTGTTTCTCCTATATGCAGGTTGTTTGTGTATTGTTCCAGTAGTCACGGTATCTGGAGTTTATCTGGAGAGAGTTCCGGGGGTCAACGCCCCCGCGGCCCGGTCTGTGACCAGGCCTCCTTATCTGGAGAGATTTATCTGGAGAGAGTTCCGGGGGTCAACGCCCCCGCGGCCCGGTCTGTGACCAGGCCTCCTTAGGTCAGTGTCCCAGGATGCGACCCACACCAGTCGACTAACACCCAGGTACCCATTTTACTGATGGGGAACATAGACAACAGGTGGAAAGAAACACGTCCAATGTTTCTAGTGTAACATCATGACTTGATAAAGCTCCAGCAAAGCTCCCTTTGAGCACTTACCCTACAAACTCTCTCTCTCTCTCTCTCTCTCTCTCTCTCTCTCTCTCTCTCTCTCTCTCTCTCTCTCTCTCTCTCTCTGTCACCAGCACTGGCCAATCAACCATTGACTGCAATAATGCACCTTCCTTCTTGAGGGATAAAAGTCAAAATTCATTGTCAAAATTTCTCATTATGAATGCGGCCTAAATAAAAATTTATCATTAAAATAAGAGTGTAGAGTAGCGACAAGTAATCGACTAAGACACAGTACGCAACACATGGGTATCTCGCCCACAACTGGTTGTTTTCCATTCAACACAGGTTATGAACTAGAGAGAGTAGACGATGAGGTATTATAAGTTGTCTTCAGTTTGAAACACCTTCTGTCAAGGCTGAGGGACTGATTACCCCATCTTCTACTGTCTCCAGTTTATAAGCTCTGTATGAATTAAGCAAAAAGAAACACTTGTTGGCGAAACGTCTTATTAAAGATACTCACGTGTCTTATTCAAACTTGTTTCATTTGGTTACCAATTTAAACCTGTTGGTCAAGACAACACTTGTGGCGTTTAATACTTGTAGTGTTAGTGTTAGGCAAGACTTGTAGTGTTAGGTAGATACTGACTTATACACAGTACGAACAAGCAGCATCAAGCAGGTCAATATTTGCAATGTTAAATCACAGAAATTAAAGGTTTATCTCAAATAAGCTAATGTTAGCAAAGACTGTCTTTTATGCTTCTAAAAAACTGCAAAGAGAAAATTAATATAAACGTGTTATATACCAGACTGCTACTGGCAATGTCTGCCCCCAAAATGTGATCAGCGAGAATGATTTTAAAACGTGAATGGCAAGGCTGGTGCTCAGGACCGCCAGATCAACTCCACCTCCAGCCTAAACGACAAACTTTGAAAAACATTTACAGTTTTAAACCCGCTCCCCCCCCTCTCTCTCTCTCCTCCTCCCCCCTTCTCAAAAAAAAGAGGTAAATGAAAAATACGAAATAAAAACAGACCGAGCGTAAAACGCCATATTAAAGAATAAATTCCATGGTTAATATAGCAGCAATATCCAGCACGTGCGCCTAACATTCAAATTATCCGGAGAATATAAAAAAAAATTCTTAAAAATATATAAAAAAAGGGGGGATGGTGGGTGGTGGAGACATGTGGCAGCTGCCTCACTTGGCCACACGTGTTGCCTCCCCCCTTCCCCTCCCCCTCCCTCCTCCCTCACATACACAAACTTTATCCCACAGCATTTCGTTCAAGTTCCTCCGTCGCTTCGTAACGTCATCCATTTTGAGAGCCTAGAACCTGACCTCGTAACGTCTATTCGACGCTTTCTCGGTACAGTTACCACAATGACGGATATTTACAGGACACAAACTGCACTGACAGACCGAGTAATGCATATCAGAAAGACGTATCTGATAGTGATCGTGCTGACAGCGTGAGTGAAGAGTGTGAACACAATGTTCTGGTGTTGCGCTACTAATTCTATACATTTCAAGAACCCCAAAGTTATTCAGATAATGTCGTGCTTGATTAACATAAATTACGTATCCGCATCTTCCCAATCTCTGATGCGGAGCCGGCGCCATGCCCTCACGTTTCCAATTTTGAACTTGCTATGCCTACAGCTGTGTACCTCATATACGATTTTAATTTAGAACTTTCGCGCGCGCCTTTAATTTTGATCCCAAGATGCGTTTCATGTTTAAATTTCGCGCGCTGTGCACCCGTAACTTTTGGCGGGAATGTCGAAGCACCTATTTCCCAATTATTCTAATGACAGAGAGTCTCCCACCTCATTAATTATGGATACGAAGGTTCTATTTACTTTCTAATGTTTTTTTTAGTCAATACTTTACTCAATTATCGTCCATTTCTCTCCTGTAAGTATATCTAACAAGTCTTCAAATATGCCAATATTCTTTATCTTAATACTAATTGCTGAAGGCTATAAATCATAGTGTCTTTTAAACTCTTTAGAAAATTACATTTTTTCACGTATATTAACTGTGTACGAGTAATTATTAGATTTTTTTACCCCAGGCAGCTGCGGTGTGTTATTTACAATATTGTATCATAGATTATAGTTATGAGAATATAACAGTGGTATATAATACCGACAAGTAGATAGGTAAGACATGTCCAACAGTTATTAATATTATTTATTTCGAAACGTTTCGCCTACACAGTAGGCTTCAGTTGAATACAGAGGAGGGAGGAGAAACAGTGGAGATGTAGACGATGTGATCAGTCCATCAACCCCCGAACATTGTCCCAGCCTATGGAGTAGCGCTCTTCTCCAGGCTGAGGGACTCACCACCTCAACACTGTTTCTTCGGGGGTAATGAACTGATTACATCGTCTCTACGTTTCCACTGCCTCGTCTGTATTCGATTGAAGAAGCCTACTGTGTAGCCGAAACGTTTCGAAGTACAGAATATTAATAACTGTTAGATATGTGTCTTACCTATCTAACTGTCGGTATTATATACCAGTCATATTCTCATAACTATAGCCTGTGATACAACATTGTAAATAACACACATAGCAGCTGCCTGGGATGAACAAATTCTAATAATTACTACATATATACGGTTACTATACACGTAATAAAAGAATGTAATTTTTTTCGTTTAACTGACACTATGATTTATAGCCTTTGGCAATTAGCATTAATATAAGAGGTCCATTTGTCTAGTTGTTGAGGATGACAACTTTACTGATACGAACTAACTACACGAAGACTTAGGGAGGCTGCAGAAACTACCACACCCGTGGCTATTAATGTTCAACAGCACTAAATGCAAAGTACCAGAGCTGAACAGTGAGGTACTCTTCCTAGGATGGTATCCACAACAGTTAGATAACTCCTAGGCACATACTTGCTGCTATGTGGAGAAAAAGGAACGCCTCTACGGATTTAGATATCGAACCGGGGTCCTTTTGAGTGTGAGACAAATCTTTACCTCCGAGCTACGAAGCGACAACAACAAAACAACACCTGGGAGGGAACCAATTTATTGTGTCAGGCAAAGGATGTAGATAGCTGGTTCAGAGAACCGACTGGTTGATGAATTAGACACTTGTACAACACTTGGGTATCTTTATTGTGGAGACGTTTCGTCAACCAGTGGCTTCCTCAGTCCAGTACATAGAAGAATGGTTGGAGATTAGAAGGAGCTTGAGGTAATCAGTCCCTCAGCCTGGAGTCGATGTGATCTTTTCTCAAGATTGATGAACTCAACACACTGACTCCAGGCTGAGGGACTGATTACTTCAAGCTCCTTCTGATCTTCAACCATTCTTCTCGGTATTGGACTGAGGAAGCCACTGGATGGCGAAACGTCTCCACAATAAAGATACCCAAGTGTTGCAGACGTGTCTAATTCATCGAAGAAATGGATCAGAAAAAAGATATCACGTTAGAGCTAGCACACACACACACACCATAAGCTACAAACAACAGACCAAGTATCTATCGACAAGTACCTTTGACAACTGGTAACACACACACCCCATAAGCTACAAACAACAGGCCAAGTGTCTATCGATAAGTACCTTTGACAAATGGTAACACACACCCCATAAGCTACAAACAACAGGCCAAGTGTCTATCGACAAGTACCTTTGACAACTGGTAACACACCATAAACTATAAACAACAAGCCAAGTGTCTATTGACAAGTGCCTTTGACAATTGGTAACACACACCATAAACTATAAACAACAGGTCAAGTGTCTATCGACAAGTACCTTTGACAACTGGTAACTAACACACACACAATACTGGCTGCGACATATGTAAGGCTGCCAGATATAAAAACTGCCATCAGAATGGTTTACACAAGACAGTACCAGCGTCAAGTAGAATTTCATTACTTAGACATGAACAAGAAGGCGAAATCTGTATCAAGCAGGCCTGTTGATATAGCAGTAATGTAATACAAGAGATGTGATCACAGCGTATAAAGTACTGTACTCCCGAGCATCGACAAGGAGACTGATATGGAACACGCAAGTGAGGACGTATTGCGTCCCAGTAGCAAACTGGGATGCAATACGATGCGATATTAGTACAACTTGACTTTTATATGTTCAAAAACAGTTGTCAAAGAGCTAAACGAAGAGTCGGTCTGATATACAAAGGGATGGTCAAGGAGCCAGGCTTCAAACCCTGCAAACTGAGCTAGATATTAACAAAACTGTATCCTTGCTTCCATATCCTAAGATGTATGAAAACAAGTTTGAACGTCATCCGTCGCAGACTAATTTCACACTGACCCACAGTGAGGACACACCAGAGAAGTTATCAGTCACTATACAGTGACACATCAGAGAAGTTATCAGTCACTATATTGTGACACATCAGAGAAGTTATCAGTCATTATATAGTGACATATCAGAGAAGTTATCAGTCACTATATAGTGACACATCAGAGAAGTTATCAGTCACTATATAGTGACACATCAGAGAAGTTATCAGTCACTATATAGTGACACATCAGAGAAGTTATCAGTCACTATATTGTGACACATCAGAGAAGTTATCAGTCATTATATAGTGACACATCAGAGAAGTTATCAGTCACTATATAGTGACACATCAGAGAAGTTATCAGTCACTATATAGTGACACATCAGAGAAGTTATCAGTCACTATATAGTGACACATCAGAGAAGTTATCAGTCACTATATAGTGACACATCAGAGAAGTTATCAGTCATTATATAGTGACACATCAGAGTAGTTATCAGTCATTATATAGTGACACATCAGAGAAGTTATCAGTCATTATATAGTGACACATCAGAGAAGTTATCAGTCATTATATAGTGACACATCAGAGAAGTTATCAGTCACTATATAGTGACACATCAGAGAAGTTATCAGTCATTATATAGTGACACATCAGAGAAGTTATCAGTCATTATATAGTGACACATCAGAGAAGTTATCAGTCACTATATAGTGACACATCAGAGAAGTTATCAGTCATTATATAGTGACACATCAGAGAAGTTATCAGTCATTATATAGTGACACATCAGAGAAGTTATCAGTCACTATATAGTGACACATCAGAGAAGTTATCAGTCACTATATAGTGACACATCAGAGAAGTTATCAGTCACTATATAGTGACACATCAGAGAAGTTATCAGTCACTATATAGAACAAAAAGACGCAATACCCTGACTGGAACAATATATAAACAACCCGCACACAGGAGAGAGAAACTTACCACGACGTTTAGGTCCGACTTGGACCATTTACAAAGTCACACTGTAACTTTGTAAATGGTCCAAATCAGACAGAAACATCATCATAAGTTCCTCTCTCCTATGTACGGGTTATATATGTATCAGTCACTGTACGTGTCATCACCATCACACAAAACTTTGTTGTTCAGTTGACCACAAACTTTTACAAGTGTATTCGAACTCTTACTAAAGTTGATCTGTATTTGACAGTTTTATTTTACTAGCATATTCGTCTGTCCTTCCCCCTCCCCCTCCCCCTTTCTCATTCAATGCTTCCCTGTCACCCCCTCCCTCTCCTCATGTTCCCCTCCCTTCTCCCCCTCCTAGCCTCTCTGCTTTTGTTCACTTTGTGTAAAATTGTCATATAGAATATGGTAGCAACGCACTGATGATGTATCCAATTTTGTCAAAAACAGAATTTCCCATCTCCATATTCTCTCTCTCTCTCTCTCTCTTCCCCTCTCTCTTAATCCCTCACTAGGTCTGTTCATTAATCCCTGGCTCCCCCACGGGGTCACACGTGCACCACCACTGGGTTGCACTCAGTCCTTGTTCTACACTCCACCACGTGTGTCCTCTCTAATCGCCCATTTATATTTACAGTTAAGCTTGCTGGTGGTTGAGCTCTAGTTCACGGCTGTGCTGCATCGCCCCTGTAATCTCCTTTATTCGAGTCGTAATGGCTGAGCTCCAGCTCTTGAGCATGCCGAATAAAAGTGTATGTACTGTACTTACCTGCACTTAGTGACCATTGTATTAGGTACAACCTCCTAGTACTGGCTAGGCGTCCTCTCCCCTCTTTGGCCCCAGAACAGCCTGAATACTTCGTGGCATGAATTCAACAAGTTTCTTGAAACATTTTTTAGAGATCCTGGTTCATGTTGATATGACAGCATCACACAGTTGCTGTAGATTTCTCGGCTACACATGCATGCTGCTAATCTCCCGTTCCACCACATCCCAAAGATTTGCGACAAATTCTGGCCCTACCATCTGCATATAATTCTGGCCCTACAATCTGCATGTCATTCTGGCCCTACAATCTGCATGTCATTCAGGCCCAACAATCTGCATGCCATTCTAACTCTACCATCTGCATATCGAAGTAGAAATCGCGATTCGTCAGACCAGGCAACCTTTTTCCATTCTACAATCGTCCAGTTTTAGTGAGCCTGTGCACACTGTAGCCTCAGTTTCCTGACTCACGAAATTGTAATGACACGATTGCAATTTCCTGCTTTAGTTGACAGGAGTGGAACTCGGTGTGAGCTGTTGCCGTTGCTGTACCAGTCCACTTTAAGGCTCGACGTGTTTTGCATGAAGAGATGCACTTCTACATACCATTGTCTTAAGGTGTGTTTTTTTTGAGCTACTGTCGCCTTCCTGTCAGCTTAAACCACTCCGGTCGTTCTACTATGACTTTTCTCATTAACAACGTGTTTTCGCTCACAGAACTGCCAGCCACTGGATGTTGTGTTTTTTCACACCATTCTCTGTTAACTCTGAAGTTTGTTATGCGCGAGAAACTAGTTTCGGCAAGGCGCCCATACTTATTTGGGGTCTGGCTGTGTGGCAAAAGTACTGTGCACTTTGATGCAGAGTGCGCAGGTTCGAATCCTGCTGTGGTCTGAGATAATGTTTGTATAAATAATTTTGCCTGTTTGTGAATTGTGCGTATATATATATATATATATATATATATATATATATATATATAATATATATATATATATATATATATATATATATATATATATAATATATATATGCAAAACAACCACTCTGAAAGAATAGAGAAATTCCAAGCGCTTTCGTGACTACTCACATTATCAAGGAACTATGAAAGTGAAGCATCCAAGGAAGCTATATAAGGGGTCCGGCCAGCACCTCACTATCAGATCCCACAACGGTTAAACACGTGACGCGCGGCGAGCCAACTTGGATAGGTCCTTTGCACAACTCACCCCCAAGCTATTTATTTGTCCAGTGTATTATTAAATTCTTCCCAAATTCTATTAATTATAAATGGATCTAATTTATATAAACCAAAGGAAATATTCATATTATTGTCAAAACTGTTTCATAAAAAGCAGTTTTGACAATAATATGAATATTTCCTTTGGTTTATATAAATTAGATCCATTTATAATTAATAGAATTTGGGAAGAATTTAATAATACACTGGACAAATAAATAACTTGGGGGTGAGTTGTGCAAAGGACCTATCCAAGTTGGCTCGCCGCGCGTCACGTGTTTAACCGTTGTGGGATCTGATAGTGAGGTGCTGGCCGGACCCCTTATATAGCTTCCTTGGATGCTTCACTTTCATAGTTCCTTGATAATGTGAGTAGTTACGAAAGCGCTTGGAATTTCTCTATTCTTTCAGAGTGGTTGTTTTGCATATTTTGAAATCACCTGTTTACTGTGATCTTATTGCATATAATATATATATATATATATATGTATAATATATATATATATATATATATATATATATATATATGTCGTGCCAAACAGGTAAAACTTGCGATTTTGGCTTAAATGGCAACTTTCTTCTTGCCGAGTAAGGCAAGCAAAAATTTGTGTATGCAATAATTTCGCAAAAATTATTCTGAACCTAACGGAAAAATATATTCCATTGTGTTTGTTTATTATTAAATTACTGTAAATTTATTTAAAATATATTTAACTGCATTAAATTGCATTTGTTATAATAAGGTTAGGTAAGTTTTCTAAGGTTCTTTTGGTACAAAATTATTTTTACATTAACATAAATGAAAAAAATATACCTTTAAACGTATAAGAGAACATTTTAGAAAGGACTTAACTTTAAATGAGTTCTTGCTGACTAGTTTTACCTATTCGGCACGACATTTTATATATATATATATATATATATATATATATATATATATATATATATATATATATATATATATAGTGTGAAATCCTTAAAAAATTAACTAGCATTTTATTATAATTATTATATGTATGGGGAAGCGCTAAATCCGCAAGGGTCTTGCAATGCTTGGTGAATAGGAGGCAATTAGCTTTGATCCAAGGAAGTGGAGAGCAGATATAATACCCTGGATCAAGAGCCCTTCACGCACCTCCGCAGCAAGTGACGATGTTCTCGAACATTAGACAAACTCAACAAAAGCAAGACAAACAGTATATAGACGCAAAGGAACAAGGAACAAAGAGAGTGTTATGTAGCGTGTTCTGCCTAAACACCAACCATATTGACTGGTAATAAGAGCGAGGGTTATTACTATCTTGAAAATAAAACCTACCTTATTGAGCAGTAAGGTTATAGCACTCTCTAGACGCCCACAAAACCTCACCTGAAAACACGACATAAAAACATTCAGTGTTACGACTACATAAATTTGAACACTGACAGAACAAGAAGTTTACTTACTGTGACAGTGAACAACCTGAACGTTCACTCACTAACTGTTTAAAAATGATGACAAAATTATTGACTGATACTATAATTTACACCTTATGAATTATAGGAAAATTTGGACAAAAATTATATTATTAAAAAAAGATGCACATACGTGTGTGTGTGTGTGTGTGTGTACTCACCTAGTTGTGGTTACGAGGTTCGATTCACAGCTCCTGGCCCCGCCTCTTCACCTGGCCGCTACCCGGTCACTCTTCCCGCTCCGTGAGCTTTATCATACCTCTTCTTAAAGCTATGTATGGATCCTGCCTTCACTACATCACTACCCAGGCTATTCCACTTCCTGACAACTCTGTAACTGAAGAAATACTTCCTAACATCCCTGTGGTTCATCTGAGTCTTCAACTTCTAACTGTGACCCCTTGTTGCTGTGTCCCATCTCTGGAACATCCTGTCTTTGTCCACCTTGTCAATTCCTCTCAGTATTTTGTATGTCGTTATCATGTCCCCCCTATCTCTCCTGTCCTCCAGTGTCGTCAGGTTGATTTCCCTTAACCTCTCCTCGTAGGACATACCTCTTAGCTCTGGGACTAGTCTTGTTGCAAACCTTTGCACTTTCTCTAGTTTCTTTACGTGCTTGGCTAGGTGTGGGTTCCAAACTGGTGCCGCATACTCCAATATGGGCCTAACGTACACGGTGTATAGGGTCCTGAACGATTCCTTATTAAGATGTCGGAATGCTGTTCTGAGGTTTGCTACCCATATGCTGCAGCCGTTATTTGGTTGATGTGCGCTTCAGGAGATGTGCCTGGTGTTATACTCACCCCAAGATCTTTTTCCTTGAGTGAGGTTTGTAGTCTCTGGCCCCCTAGACTGTACTCCGTCTGCGGTCTTCTTTGCCCTTCCCCAATCTTCATAACTTTGCACTTGGTGGGATTGAACTCCAGGAGCCAATTGCTGGACCAGGTCTGCAGCCTGTCCAGATCCCTTTGTAGTTCTGCCTGGTCTTCGATCGAGTGAATTCTTCTCATCAACTTCACGTCATCTGCAAACAGGGACACCTCGGAGTTTATTCCTGTCGTTCACAAATACCAAGTCGTTACTGGCTTGATAAATCTCCTGGAGAACGAAACGTTGCCACAATAAAATGTCACATTAGTTGCACTTGTGTCCTTTTACTTTACAGATGAAACAGATGAGGAGAATAATGGAGGCGATGTGTTGAAATAACAAAGACGGTATGGGCGGAGACAACAACAACAACAACAACAACAACAACAACAACAAGCTCACTGAGGTGAATATTACCAGTGCAGTCAGTAATAAGCAATGTTTACTAATTACTGTTATTATATTCACTAAAAAATATAAACTCTTAATTATCATTAGTAAGAGAAACGGGTAACCTTTCCTTCAGTTCTTCGATCATATTTACATGGGTTTCCAAGTGTTAAGATAACGTAACTGTCACTCCCAGTCTAATGGAGAAGGTAACTGGAATAAACTGAATGAAAAGATGCGCCACCACCAGTGTACATTAAAACTCGGATCAATTATAGGAGGACGACAGGAGCACAGCCCAACTACCATAACTACAAACAGGTAACAACACACACAACAACTATAATTGCAGGTCCCGTCACTATACATCAACACCAGGTAGGTAATCTCCTTAATGAGTAGCTGAGGGCAATATTTACACCTGGAAAATCACCTGAACTCACACGAAGTAATTAGCCCACCTGGGTCGCCCACACCTGATGCCCCAGGTGTTGACTCACCTCACCTCACCTACCATATATAAACGAGTCACACAAAACAGAATAACACACTCAAAAAATACATAAAAAATATAAACGATATTCTGATAGTCAAGGAAAATTTATTTACACGTATTTGGCCTTGAACTACGCACGAGTGTGGCTAAATTTAACATTATGTTAAGGTTTTTATCATATGGTGGTTAAATAGGAAGCTCATTTATAACATTTTCATTACAGAAATTCCTCGAAAAAAGGATAAACATTTTAGCTTCGATTATTTAATCAAGTCAACAAAATATTAATGATGATGGGATTTGAGAAAGACTTGCCTAGTATGGGCCAGTAAGCCTGCTGTAGTGCTGCTCCAGCCTTATGTTCTTATGAATAACTAAAGTGTTATGAACACTTGTGAACGTTCAGTAATAACCCACATGGAGACAAACACTCTGGAGATTGAATGATCTGTACATTTCGACCCCCTTCTGGGATCCTCTTCCCAAGGACAATTATACACAGTTATGGTTCTGAAAACGAGTAGGCAATTTAGGCCCTGCCAGAGGCCTAGGCCATAAAAAAATAAAATAAACCAGTATTATACTGGTATACAATACCCACAAGTAGATGAGTAGGGCGCATGCGCAACACTTGAGTATCTTTTTTTTCGAAGCCTACTGAGGAAGCTTACTGAGGAAGCCTACTGAGGAAGCCAACTGAGGAAGTCTGCAGAGGAAGCCTACTGAGGAAGCCTACTGAAGAAGCCAACTGAGGAAGCCTGCTGAGGAAGCCTACTGAGGAAGTGAAACGCTTCAATAATAAAAATAACTGTGACACACCTGTCTTACTCTTCCAGTAAAATAAACTAGGTTTTTCTTTCGTATTTCTTAGCTACACACACATCTTAGGAAAACTCTTGCTATTCGACTCCACTCTTTAAACGTATACCCCTATAACATTAAACGTTTGCCACCATCACATTAAACGTTTACCCACATGATATGAAACGTTTACCCCCATGATATGAAAAGTTTACCCCAGGGCATTTAATCAAACGTTTGCCAGCCTTCCTGGTTTCCTTTCAGTGGTTGTCGTGTGGTTCCAGTTGTTGTGTCCTCTAGGTCAATGCGCCCTGTATAAACCACATTTATTTTGTTGTTACTGCCTTACAGCCACAAGAGCGAATGTTTGTGTTTGTCCGCTAGAGCAGCGTGTGTTTGTTTAAGATACCCTCGCTACTCAGTATTGTAAGTTCACTACACACAGCCTGGAAAAACATTATACCCTAATATGTAAAACAACGTTTGTTTACAGTGCCTCGGCATCCACAACGTTGCTCGCTGTTCACAGAATGTTTGCCACGTTCGTTTGTATCCACACACACACACACACGCACACACACACGCACACACACACGCACACACACACGCACACACACATACGCACACACACACACACACACAAAGGTTTGCGACAAGGTTAGTTCCAGAGCTAAGGGGAATGTCCTATGAAGAAAGATTAAGGGAAATCGGCCTGACGACACTGGAGGACAGGAGGGTCAGGGGAGACATGATAACGACATATAAAATACTGCGTGGAATAGACAAGGTGGACAAAGATAGGATGTTCCAGGGAGGGGACACAGAAACAAGAGGCCACAATTGGAAGTTGAAGACACAAATGAGTCAGAGAGATAGTAGGAAGTATTTCTTCAGTCATAGAGTTGTAAGGCAGTGGAATAGCCTAGAAAATGACGTAGTGGAGGCAGGAACCATACACAGTTTTAAGACGAGGTTTGATAAAGCTCATGGAGCGGGGAGAGAGAGGGCCCAGTAGCAACCGGTGAAGAGGCGGGGCCAGGAGCTAAGACTCGACCCCTGCAACCACAAATAGGTGAGTACAAATAGGTGAGTACACACACACACACACACACACACACACACACACACACACAACACTTGTGATGTTCTAGAGTTCGAAACTAACATAAATGTTTTCTTGCATAATTTATAAACATCTCTCCATAACCTACATCCAGAAATGTTTACCTTTAACAGTCCCTTCCTTCCTTCCTTCCTTCCTTCCTTCCTTCCTTCCTTCCTTCCTTCCTTCCTTCCTTCCTTCCCCGCCTCCCTCTGCATCTCTACAGTCTTTGGTCTTCAGTTTCGTCTGCCTTACAGAGGTTGTTAGTGTACAGCGAGAGTACAGCGGAATTAATTATTATTATTATTAATGTGGCTTTGCCTGCTTTGAAGGAAGGGTTTTTACAACCTAGAATTTGCCTTGACGATGTGACAGGAATATATTGTGCGCCTTGAGCACATTCCTTTACGAAGTGACTGAAATTTATTTTCGCTGAATATCATATTGCTTTGTGTGTTCCGCTGGAAAATTTGCTTAATGTGAGCTTAGAGGCTTGTTGCATCCTCCATCAATGTTACTCTCATAAAAGTCTAGTACCGTTTGTCAATGTTACGGTGCTATTATGATTTATGTCTCTGTTAGAAGAGTGAGAGAAGTGAGTGACGTGAGTACTGTCTTGAGGAGCATGCGACAGTACTCACGTCACTCACTCTCTTCTAACAGACACATAAATCATAATAGCACCGTAACATTGATGGAGGATGCAACAAGCCTCTAAGCTCACATTAAGCAAATTCTAGGTTGTAAAAACCCTTCCATCAAAGCAGGCAAAGCCACATTAATAATAATACTCCTTAAGGCAGTTGTACACACATTGTAACTCTTCATGTTCGATTTGTTATAAATTTCAAGAATTCATGTGCCTATTTTTTTTTCCAGTTGCTCTTTATGGATGACGTTTGTGTGTTATTATCGTGCACCGTTATTACATTTGATAGTTTCACGATGTCTGCATATAACCTCAGAATTTCGTCTTTCTATTGCGTTCAAAGCTACGCTGTAAGGGTCTTAACACATGAAGGAGACAGGAGCGACCCATGTTGTCCTAAGCTGTGTGTATGTGTACCAAACATACTTCTAAACACTCTTGAAAGAATTTAGATAATGTGCAATGTCAAAGAAAAAAAGATTAATAGTTTACATACAATTACTTTACCGTCGTCTGTGCGGAGTGGATCTATATTAGTGTTTTTAAAGGGAATGCCGCCTGTGTCTAAATCAAAGGTCATTTAAGATTACGATCATGTGTATTTATTGGATGACTCAAGAGTTGAACTGTGTTCAAGCAAACACTTAGTTATCAGTCTGAGTTAGGACAATAATAATCTATACCGCACTTTACAAAGGAGATTTTTGTTTGTAATTTCACTGACGACTTGTTTGTTGTGTTAGTATTGGACACACCTGGTGACGTTATTGTTTTGTAGGTGGTGCATGGTGAGGCCAGTGGATGGTGAGGCTAGTGGATGGTGAGGCTAGTGGATGGTGAGGCTAGTGCATGGTGAGGCTAGTGGATGGTGAGGCTAGTGGATGGTGAGGCTAGTGGATGGTGAGGCTAGTGCATGGTGAGGCTAGTGGATGGTAAGGCTAGTGGATGGTGAGGCTAGTGGATGGTGAGGCTAGTGGATGGTGAGGCCAGTGCATGGTGAGGCTAGTGGATGGTGAGGCCAATGGATGGTGAGGCTAGTGGATGGTGAGGCTAGTGGATGGTGAGGCCAATGGATGGTGAGGCTAGTGGATGGTGAGGCTAGTGGATGGTGAGGCCAGTGGATGGTGAGGCTAGTGGATGGTGAGGCTAGTGGATGGTGAGGCCAGTGGATGGTGAGGCTAGTGGATGGTGAGGCTAGTGGATGGTGAGGCCAGTGGATGGTGAGGCAAGTGGATGGTGAGGCTAGTGGATGGTGAGGCTAGTGGATGGTGAGGCTAGTGGATGGTGAGGCTAGTGGATGGTGAGGCTAGTGGATGGTGAGGCTAGTAGATGGTGAGGCTAGTGGATGGTGAGGCCAGTGCATGGTGAGGCTAGTGGATGGTGAGGCCAATGGATGGTGAGGCTAGTGGATGGTGAGGCTAGTGGATGGTGAGGCCAATGGATGGTGAGGCTAGTGGATGGTGAGGCTAGTGGATGGTGAGGCCAGTGGATGGTGAGGCTAGTGGATGGTGAGGCTAGTGGATGGTGAGGCCAGTGGATGGTGAGGCTAGTGGATGGTGAGGCTAGTGGATGGTGAGGCCAGTGGATGGTGAGGCTAGTGGATGGTGAGGCTAGTGGATGGTGAGGCCAGTGGATGGTGAGGCTAGTGGATGGTGAGGCTAGTGGATGGTGAGGCTAGTGGATGGTGAGGCTAGTGGATGGTGAGGCTAGTGGATGGTGAGGCTAGTGGATGGTGAGGCTAGTGGATGGTGAGGCCAGTGCATGGTGAGGCTAGTGGATGGTGAGGCTAGTGGATGGTGAGGCTAGTGGATGGTGAGGCTAGTGGATGGTGAGGCTAGTGGATAGTGAGGCTAGTGGATGGTGAGGCCAGTGCATGGTGAGGCTAGTGGATGGTGAGGCTAGTGGATGGTGAGGCCAGTGCATGGTGAGGCTAGTGGATGGTGAGGCCAATGGATGGTGAGGCTAGTGGATGGTGAGGCTAGTGGATGGTGAGGCCAATGGATGGTGAGGCTAGTGGATGGTGAGGCTAGTGGATGGTGAGGCTAGTGGATGGTGAGGCCAATGGATGGTGAGGCTAGTGGATGGTGAGGCTAGTGGATGGTGAGGCTAGTGGATGGTGAGGCCAATGGAAGGTGAGGCTAGTGGATGGTGAGGCTAGTGGATGGTGAGGCTAGTGGATAGTGAGGCTAGTGGATGGTGAGGCCAATGGATGGTGAGGCTAGTGGATGGTGAGGCTAGTGGATGGTGAGGCTAGTGGATGGTGAGGCCAGTGGATACTGAGGCTAGTGGATGGTGAGGCCAGTGGATAGTGAGGCTAGTGCATGGTGAGGCCAGTGGATAGTGAGGCTAGTGGATGGTGAGGCCAGTGGATAGTGAGGCTAGTGGATGGTGAGGCCAGTGGATAGTAAGGCTAGTGGATGGTGAGGCCAGTGGATAGTGAGGCTAGTGCAGGGTGAGGCCAGTGGATAGTGAGGCTAGTGGATGGTGAGGCCAGTGGATAGTGAGGCTAGTGGATGGTGAGGCCAGTGGATAGTGAGGCTAGTGGATGGTGAGGCTAGTTGATAGTGAGGCTAGTGGATGGTGAGGCTAGTGGATAGTGAGGCTAGTGGATGGTGAGGCTAGTGGATTGTGAGGCCAGTGGATGGTGAGGCTAGTGGATGGTGAGGCTAGTGGATGGTGAGGCTAGTGGATAGTGAGGCTAGTGGATGGTGAGGCCAGTGGATAGTGAGGCCAGTGGATGGTGAGGCCAGTGGATGGTGAGGCTAGTGGATGGTGAGGCTAGTGGATAGTGAGGCCAGTGGATAGTGAGGCTAGTGGATGGTGAGGCCACTGGATGGTGAGGCTAGTGGATGGTGACGCCAGTGGATAGTGAGGCTAGTGGATGGTGAGGCCAGTGGATAGTGAGGCTAGTGGATGGTGAGGCCAGTGGATGGTGAGACCAGTGGATAGTGAGGCTAGTGGATGGTGAGGCCAGTGGATAGTGAGGCTAGTGGATGGTGAGGCCAGTGGATAGTGAGGCTAGTGGATGGTGAGGCCAGTGGATGGTGAGGCTAGTGGATGGTGAGACCAGTGGATGGTGAGGCCAGTGGATGGTGAGGCCAGTGGATGGTGAGACCAGTGGATGGTGAGGCCAGTGGATGGTGAGGCTAGTGGATGGTGAGGCCAGTGGATGGTGAGGCTAGTGGATGGTGAGGCCAGTGGATGGTGAGACCAGTGGATGGTGAGGCCAGTGGATAGTGAGGCTAGTGGATGGTGAGGCCAGTGGATAGTGAGGCTAGTGGATGGTGAGGCCAGTGCATAGTGAGGCTAGTGGATGGTTAGGCCAGTGGATAGTGAGGCAAGTGGATGGTGAGGCCAGTGGATGGTGAGACCAGTGGATGGTGAGGCCAGTGGATAGTGAGGCTAGTGGATGGTGAGCCCAGTGGATAGTGAGGCTAGTGGATGGTGAGGCCAGTGGACAGTGAGGCTAGTGCATGGTGAGGCCAGTGGATGGTGAGGCCAGTGGATGGTGACGCCAGTGGATGGTGAAACCAGTGGATGGTGAGACCAGTGGATGGTGAGGCCAGTGGATGGTGAGGCTAGTGGATGGTGAGACCAGTGGATGGTGAGACCAGTGGACAGTGAGGCCAGTGGATGGTGAGGCTAGTGGATGGTGAGGCTAGTGGATGGTGAGACCAGTGGATGGTGAGACCAGTGGACGGTGAGGCCAGTGGATGGTGAGGCTAGTGGATGGTGAGGCCAGTGGATGGTGAGACCAATGGATGGTGAGACCAGTGGATGGTGAGGCCAGTGGATGGTGAGGCCAGTGGATAGTGAGACCAGTGGATGGTGAGGCCAGTGGATGGTGAGACCAGTGGATGGTGAGGCCAGTGGACGGTGAGGCCAATGGACGGTGAGGCTAGTGGATGGTGAGACCAGTGGATGGTGAGACCAGTGGACGGTGAGGCCAGTGGATGGTGAGGCTAGTGGATGGTGAGACCAGTGGATGGTGAGACCAGTGGACGGTGAGGCCAGTGGATGGTGAGGCTAGTGGATGGTGAGACCAGTGGATGGTGAGGCCAGTGGATGGTGAGACCAGTGGATGGTGAGGCCAGTGGATGGTGAGACCAGTGGATGGTGAGGCCAGTGGAAGGTGAGACCAGTGGATGGTGAGGCCAGTGGATATTGAGACCAGTGGATGGTGAGGCCAGTGGATGGTGAGACCAGTGGATGGTGAGGCCGGTGAAAGGTGAGACCAGTGGATGGTGAGGCCAGTGGATGGTGAGACCAGTGGATGGTGAGGCCAGTGGATGGTGAGGCCAGTGGATGGTGAGGCTAGTGGATGGTGAGACCAGTGGATGGTGAGACCAGTGGACGGTGAGGCCAGTGGACGGTGAGGCTAGTGGATGGTGAGACCAGTGGATGGTGAGACCAGTGGACGGTGAGGCCAGTGGATGGTGAGGCTAGTGGATGGTGAGACCAGTGGATGGTGAGACCAGTGGACGGTGAGGCCAGTGGATGGTGAGGCTAGTGGATGGTGAGGCCAGTGGATGGTGAGACCAATGGATGGTGAGACCAGTGGATGGTGAGGCCAGTGGATGGTGAGGCCAGTGGATAGTGAGACCAGTGGATGGTGAGGCCAGTGGATGGTGAGACCAGTGGATGGTGAGGCCAGTGGATGGTGAGGCCAGTGGATGGTGAGGCCGGTGAAAGGTGAGACCAGTGGATGGTGAGGCCAGTGGATGGTGAGACCAGTGGATGGTGAGGCCAGTGGATGGTGAGACCAGTGGATGGTGAGGCCAGACCAGTGGATGGTGAGGCCAGTGGATGGGGAGACCAGTGGGGATGGCGAGAACAATGGATGGTGAGACCAGTGGATGGTGAGGCCAGACCAGTGGATGGTGAGGCCAGTAAATGGTGAGACCAGTGGATGGTGAGGCTAGTGGATGGTGAGACCAGTGGATGGTGAGACCAGTGGATGGTGAGACCAGTAGATGGTGAGACCAGTGGATGGTGAGGCAAGTAGATGGTGTGGCCAGTGGATGGTGAGACAAGTGGATGGTGAGACCAGTGGATGGTGAGACCAATGGATGGTGTGGCCAGTGGATGGTGAGACCAGTGGATGGTGAAGCCAGTGGATGGTGAGACCAGTGGATGGTGAGGCCAGTGGATGGTGAGACCAGTGGATGGTGAGGCCAGTGGATGGTGAGATCAGTGGATGGTGAGGCCAGTGGAAGGTGAGACCAGTGGATGGTGAGGCCAGTGGATATTGAGACCAGTGGATGGTGAGGCCAGTGGATGGTGAGACCAGTGGATGGTGAGGCCGGTGAAAGGTGAGACCAGTGGATGGTGAGGCCAGTGGATGGTGAGACCAGTGGATGGTGAGGCCAGTGGATGGTGAGACCAGTGGATGGTGAGACCAGTGGATGGTGAGGCCAGACCAGTGGATGGTGAGGCCAGTGGATGGGGAGACCAGTGGGGATGGCGAGAACAATGGATGGTGAGACCAGTGGATGGTGAGGCCAGACCAGTGGATGGTGAGGCCAGTGGATGGTGAGACCAGTGGGGATGGCGAGAACAATGGATGGTGAGACCAGTGGATGGTGAGGCCAGTGGATGGTGAGGCTAGTGGATGGTGAGACCAATGGATGGTGAGACAGGTGGATGGTGAGGCCAGTGGATGGTGAGGCCAGTGGATGGTGAGACCAGTGGATGGTGAGGCCAGTGGATGGTGAGACCAGTGGATGGTGAGGCCAGTGGATGGTGAGACCAGTGGATGGTGAGACCAATGGATGGTGAGACAGGTGGATGGTGAGGCCAGTGGATGGTGAGGCCAGTGGATGGTGAGACCAGTGGATGGTGAGGCCAGTGGATGGTGAGGCCAGTGGATGGTGAGGCCAGTGGATGGTGAGACCAATGGATGGTGAGGCCAGTGGATGGTGAGGCCAGTGGATGGTGAGACCAGTGGATGGTGAGGCCAGTGGATGGTGAGACCAGTGGATGGTGAGACCAGTGGATGGTGAGGCCAGACCAGTGGATGGTGAGGCCAGTGGATGGTGAGACCAGTGGATGGCGAGAACAATGGATGGTGAGACCAGTGGATGGTGAGGCCAGTGGATGGTGAGACCAGTGGATGGTGAGACCAGTGGATGGTGAGACCAGTGGATGGTGAGACAAGTGAACGGTGAGGCCAGTGGACGGTGAGGCCAGTGGATGGTGAGACCAGTGGATGGTGAGACCAGTGGATGGTGAGGCCAGTGGATGGTGAGGCCAGTGGATGGTGAGACCAGTGGATGGTGAGGCCAGTGGATGGTGAGACCAGTGGATGGTGAGAGCAGTGGATGGTGAGACAAGTGGATGGTGAGGCCAGTGGATGGTGAGGCCAGTTGATGGTAAGGCCAGTGGATGGTGAGACCAGTGGATGGTGAGACCAGTGGATGGTGAGGCCAGTGGATGGTGAGGCCAGTGGATGGTGAGGCCAGTGGATGGTGAGACCAGTGGGTGGTGAGGCCAGTGGATGGTGAGACCAGTGGATGGTGAGACAAGTGGATGGTGAGGCCAGTGGATCGTGAGACCAGTGGATGGTGAGAGCAGTGGATCGTGAGGCCAGTGGATCGTGAGACCAGTGGATGGTGAGACCAGTGGATGGTGAGTATAGTGGATGGTGAGACCAGTGGATGGTGAGGCCAGTGGATGGTGAGACCAGTGGATGGTGAGGCCAGTGCATGGCGAGACCAGTGGATGGTGAGACCAGTGGATGGTGAGGCCAGTGGATGGCGAGACCAGTGGATGGTGAGACCAGTGGATGGTGAGGCCAGTGGATGGCGAGACCAGCGGATGGTGAGACCAGTGGTGAGGCCAATGCATGGCGAGACCAGTGGATGGTGAGACCAGTGGATGGTGAGGCCAGTGGATGGCGAGACCAGTGGATGGTGAGACCAGTGGATGGTGAGGCCAGTGGATGGCGAGACCAGTGGATGGTGAGGCCAGTGGATGGTGAGACCAGTGGATGGTGAGACCAGTGGATGGAGAGACCAGTGGATGGTGAGGCCAGTGGATGGCGAGACCAGTGGATGGCGAGACCAGTGGATGGCGAGAACAGTGAATGGTGAGACCAGTGGATGGTGAGACCATTGGATGGTGAGGCCAGTGGATGGTGAGACCAGTGGATGGTGAGGCCAGTGGATGGCAAGACCAGTGGATGGTGAGACCAGTGGATGGTGAGGCCAGTGGATGGCGAGACCAGTGGATGGTGAGACCAGTGGATGGTGAGGCCAGTGGATGGCGAGACCAGCGGATGGTGAGACCAGTGGATGGTGAGACCAATGGATGGTGTGGCCAGTGGATGGTGAGACCAGTGGATGGTGAAGCCAGTGGATGGTGAGACCAGTGGATGGTGAGGCCAGTGGATGGTGAGGCCAGTGGATGGTGAGACCAGTGGATGGTGAGGCCAGTGGATGGTGAGACCAGTGGATGGTGAGGCCAGTGGAAGGTGAGACCAGTGGATGGTGAGGCCAGTGGATATTGAAACCAGTGGATAGTGAGGCCAGTGGATGGTGAGACCAGTGGATGGTGAGGCCGGTGAAAGGTGAGACCAGTGGATGGTGAGGCCAGTGGATGGTGAGACCAGTGGATGGTGAGACCAGTGGATGGTGAGGCCAGTGGATGGTGAGACCAGTGGATGGTGAGGCCAGTGGATGGTGAGACCAGTGGATGGTGAGACCAGTGGATGGTGAGGCCAGTGGATGGTGAGACCAGTGGATGGTGAGACCAGTGGATGGTGAGGCCAGACCAGTGGATGGTGAGGCCAGTGGATGGGGAGACCAGTGGGGATGGCGAGAACAATGGATGGTGAGACCAGTGGATGGTGAGGCCAGTGGATGGTGACACCAGTGGGGATGGCGAGAACAATGGATGGTGAGACCAGTGGATGGTGAGGCCAGTGGATGGTGAGGCTAGTGGATGGTGAGACCAATGGATGGTGAGACAGGTGGATGGTGAGGCCAGTGGATGGTGAGGCCAGTGGATGGTGAGACCAGTGGATGGTGAGGCCAGTGGATGGTGAGACCAGTGGATGGTGAGGCCAGTGGATGGTGAGACCAGTGGATGGTGAGACAGATGGATGGTGAGGCCAGTGGATGGTGAGGCCAGTGGATGGTGAAACCAGTGGATGGTGAGGCCAGTGGATGGTGAGGCCAGTGGATGGTGAGGCCAGTGGATGGTGAGACCAATGGATGGTGAGGCCAGTGGATGGTGAGGCCAGTGGATGGTGAGACCAGTGGATGGTGAGGCCAGTGGATGGTGAGACCAGTGGATGGTGAGACCAGTGGATGGTGAGGCCAGACCAGTGGATGGTGAGGCCAGTGGATGGTGAGACCAGTGGATGGCGAGAACAATGGATGGTGAGACCAGTGGATGGTGAGGCCAGTGGATGGTGAGGCCAGTGGATAGTGAGACCAGTGGATGGTGAGGCCAGTGGATGGTGAGACCAGTGGATGGTGAGGCCAGTGGATGGTGAGGCCAGTGGATGGTGAGACCAGTGGATGTTGAGGCCAGTAAATGGTGAGACCAGTGGATGGTGAGGCTAGTGGATGGTGAGACCAGTGGATGGTGAGACCAGTGGATGGTGAGACCAGTAGATGGTGAGACCAGTGGATGGTGAGGCAAGTAGATGGTGTGGCCAGTGGATGGTGAGACAAGTGGATGGTGAGACCAGTGGATGGTGAGACCAATGGATGGTGTGGCCAGTGGATGGTGAGACCAGTGGATGGTGAAGCCAGTGGATGGTGAGACCAGTGGATGGTGAGGCCAGTGGATGGTGAGACCAGTGGATGGTGAGGCCAGTGGATGGTGAGATCAGTGGATGGTGAGGCCAGTGGAAGGTGAGACCAGTGGATGGTGAGGCCAGTGGATATTGAGACCAGTGGATGGTGAGGCCAGTGGATGGTGAGACCAGTGGATGGTGAGGCCGGTGAAAGGTGAGACCAGTGGATGGTGAGGCCAGTGGATGGTGAGACCAGTGGATGGTGAGGCCAGTGGATGGTGAGACCAGTGGATGGTGAGACCAGTGGATGGTGAGGCCAGACCAGTGGATGGTGAGGCCAGTGGATGGGGAGACCAGTGGGGATGGCGAGAACAATGGATGGTGAGACCAGTGGATGGTGAGGCCAGACCAGTGGATGGTGAGGCCAGTGGATGGTGAGACCAGTGGGGATGGCGAGAACAATGGATGGTGAGACCAGTGGATGGTGAGGCCAGTGGATGGTGAGGCTAGTGGATGGTGAGACCAATGGATGGTGAGACAGGTGGATGGTGAGGCCAGTGGATGGTGAGGCCAGTGGATGGTGAGACCAGTGGATGGTGAGGCCAGTGGATGGTGAGACCAGTGGATGGTGAGGCCAGTGGATGGTGAGACCAGTGGATGGTGAGACCAATGGATGGTGAGACAGGTGGATGGTGAGGCCAGTGGATGGTGAGGCCAGTGGATGGTGAGACCAGTGGATGGTGAGGCCAGTGGATGGTGAGGCCAGTGGATGGTGAGGCCAGTGGATGGTGAGACCAATGGATGGTGAGGCCAGTGGATGGTGAGGCCAGTGGATGGTGAGACCAGTGGATGGTGAGGCCAGTGGATGGTGAGACCAGTGGATGGTGAGACCAGTGGATGGTGAGGCCAGACCAGTGGATGGTGAGGCCAGTGGATGGTGAGACCAGTGGATGGCGAGAACAATGGATGGTGAGACCAGTGGATGGTGAGGCCAGTGGATGGTGAGACCAGTGGATGGTGAGACCAGCGGATGGTGAGACCAGTGGATGGTGAGACAAGTGAACGGTGAGGCCAGTGGACGGTGAGGCCAGTGGATGGTGAGACCAGTGGATGGTGAGACCAGTGGATGGTGAGGCCAGTGGATGGTGAGGCCAGTGGATGGTGAGACCAGTGGATGGTGAGGCCAGTGGATGGTGAGACCAGTGGATGGTGAGAGCAGTGGATGGTGAGACAAGTGGATGGTGAGGCCAGTGGATGGTGAGGCCAGTTGATGGTAAGGCCAGTGGATGGTGAGACCAGTGGATGGTGAGACCAGTGGATGGTGAGGCCAGTGGATGGTGAGGCCAGTGGATGGTGAGACCAGTGGGTGGTGAGGCCAGTGGATGGTGAGACCAGTGGATGGTGAGACAAGTGGATGGTGAGGCCAGTGGATCGTGAGACCAGTGGATGGTGAGAGCAGTGGATCGTGAGGCCAGTGGATCGTGAGACCAGTGGATGGTGAGACCAGTGGATGGTGAGGCCAGTGGATGGTGTGACCAGTGGATGGTGAGGATAGTGGATGGCGAGACCAGTGGATGGTGAGACCAGTGGATGGTGAGGCCAGCGGATGGTGAGACCAGTGGATGGTGAGTATAGTGGATGGTGAGACCAGTGGATGGTGAGGCCAGTGGATGGTGAGACCAGTGGATGGTGAGGCCAGTGGATGGCGAGACCAGTGGATGGTGAGACCAGTGGATGGTGAGGCCAGTGGATGGCGAGACCAGTGGATGGTGAGACCAGTGGATGGTGAGGCCAGTGGATGGCGAGACCAGCGGATGGTGAGACCAGTGGTGAGGCCAATGCATGGCGAGACCAGTGGATGGTGAGACCAGTGGATGGTGAGGCCAGTGGATGGCGAGACCAGTGGATGGTGAGACCAGTGGATGGTGAGGCCAGTGGATGGCGAGACCAGTGGATGGTGAGGCCAGTGGATGGTGAGACCAGTGGATGGTGAGGCCAGTGGATGGAGAGACCAGTGGATGGTGAGGCCAGTGGATGGCGAGACCAGTGGATGGCGAGACCAGTGGATGGCGAGAACAGTGAATGGTGAGACCAGTGGATGGTGAGACCATTGGATGGTGAGGCCAGTGGATGGTGAGACCAGTGGATGGTGAGGCCAGTGGATGGCAAGACCAGTGGATGGTGAGACCAGTGGATGGTGAGGCCAGTGGATGGCGAGACCAGTGGATGGTGAGACCAGTGGATGGTGAGGCCAGTGGATGGCGAGACCAGCGGATGGTGAGACCAGTGGATGGTGAGACCAATGGATGGTGTGGCCAGTGGATGGTGAGACCAGTGGATGGTGAAGCCAGTGGATGGTGAGACCAGTGGATGGTGAGGCCAGTGGATGGTGAGGCCAGTGGATGGTGAGACCAGTGGATGGTGAGGCCAGTGGATGGTGAGACCAGTGGATGGTGAGGCCAGTGGAAGGTGAGACCAGTGGATGGTGAGGCCAGTGGATATTGAAACCAGTGGATAGTGAGGCCAGTGGATGGTGAGACCAGTGGATGGTGAGGCCGGTGAAAGGTGAGACCAGTGGATGGTGAGGCCAGTGGATGGTGAGACCAGTGGATGGTGAGACCAGTGGATGGTGAGGCCAGTGGATGGTGAGACCAGTGGATGGTGAGGCCAGTGGATGGTGAGACCAGTGGATGGTGAGACCAGTGGATGGTGAGGCCAGTGGATGGCGAGACCAGTGGATGGTGAGACCAGTGGATGGTGAGGCCAGTGGATGGCGAGACCAGCGGATGGTGAGACCAGTGGTGAGGCCAATGGATGGCGAGACCAGTGGATGGTGAGACCAGTGGATTGTGAGGCCAGTGGATGGCGAGACCAGTGGATGGTGAGACCAGTGGATGACGAGACCAGTGGATGGTGAGGCCAGTGGATGGTGAGACCAGTAGATGGTGAGACCAGTGGATGGTGAGGCCAGTGGATGGTGAGACCAGTGGATGGTGAGGCTAGTGGACGGCGAGACCAGTGGATGGTGAGGCCAGTGGATGGTGAGGCCAGTGGATGGCGAGACCAGTGGATGGCGAGACCAGTGGATGGCGAGACCAGTGGATGGTGAGGCTAGTGGATGGTGAGACCATTTGATGGTGAGGCCAGTGGATGGCGAGACCAGTGGATGGCGAGACCAGTGGATGGCGAGAACAGTGGATGGTGAGGCCAGTGGATGGTGAGACCATTGGATGGTGAGGCCAGTGGATGGCGAGACCAGTGGATGGTGAGGCCAGTGGATGGCGAGACCAGTGGATGGCGAGAACAGTGAATGGTGAGACCAGTGGATGGTGAGACCAGTGGATGGTGAGGCTAGTGGATGGTGAGGCTAGTGGATGGTGAGGCTAGTGGATGGTGAGGCTAGTGGATGGTGAGGCTAGTGGATGGTGAGGCTAGTGGATGGTGAGGCTAGTGGATGGTGAGGCCAGTGGATGGTGAGGCTAGTGGATGGTGAGGCTAGTGGATGGTGAGGCCAGTGGATGGTGAGGCTAGTGGATGGTGAGGCTAGTGGATGGTGAGGCTAGTGGATGGTGAGGCTAGTAGTGATACTACTGCTACTAGAATGTTTGCTGTATGACCCTTGTGGGTTTAGTGCTTAGTTATTATTATAATAATAATACTAGAATGTTAGCCTCTCCCATCCTCCCTCCCTTTATACCCTTCCCTCCACAACCCTTTATACCCTTCCCTCCACAACCCTTCATACCCTTCCCTCCACAACCCTTCATACCCTTCCCTCCACAGCTCTCCCTTCATACCCCTCCCTCCACAACCCTTCATACCCTTCCCTCCACAACCCTTCATACCCTTCCCTCCACAGCTCTCCCTTCATACCCTTCCCTCCACAACCCTTCATACCCTTCCCTCCACAGCTCTCCCTTCATACCCTTCCTTCCACAACCTTCCCTTCATATCCTTCCCTCCACAACCCTCCCTTTATATGCCTCCCTCTCTTCCCTCCACCTTTCCTTTATGTCCCTCCTCCCCTCCTTCTATAACCCTTCATATTACTACCATCCTTTCCCCCACAACCCTTCATACCCTTCCCTCCACAACCCTTCATACCCTTCCCTCCACAATCCTTCATACCCTTCCCTCCACAGCTCTCCCTTCATACCCTTCCCTCCACAACCTTCCCTTCATATCCTTCCCTCCACAACCCTCCCTTTATATGCCTCCCTCTCTTCCCTCCACCTTTCTTTTATGTCCCTCCTCCCCTCCTTCTGTAACCCTTCATATTACTACCATCCTTCCCTCCACAACCCCCCTTCCATATCCCCTTTTCCTACACGCATCCCACACCTCCATATCCATCCTATCCATTATTTTATACCCCTTCCTGCAACCCCTCACTACACTCTCTCCACCACCTTCACTTCTCTCCCCTCACTCCCCCGTCCCTCCAGGCAGCAGGTGGTGTACATCGTGTTGTCACAGCCACCTGCACCAGCTGGGAGGGAGGTGGAGGGAGAGGAGGCAATTTGTTCCCTCCCCCCCTCTCTCTCTCTCTCTCTCTCTCTCTCTCTCTTTCACTCATCTGTTTTGAACATGTAATCTCCCCATTTTTCTATCTTTTTATCCTCCTATCTTCGCCCTTCCCTCCTTCTCTCCCTCTCTCTCTCTCTCTCTCTGTCTCCCTTTCACATCTGGGATGTGTTGTTGCTGCGTGCACTCCCTGCAAAACTGCCTGTTGTTCTGTCCGTGGCTGCCTGTCATTGTTTGTCCGTAGCTGTCTCCCTGTCATTCTGTCCGTGGCTGCCTGCCATTCCGTTCATGGCTGTCTCCCTGTCATTCTGTCCGTGACTGCCTGTCATTCTGTTCATGGCTGTCTCCCTGTCATTCTGTCTGTGGCTGCCTATCATTCTGTCCGTGGCTGCCTGTCATTCTGTTCATGGCTGTCTCCTTGTCATTCTATCCATGGCTGTCTCCCTGTCATTCTGTCTGTGGCTGCCTATCATTCTGTCCGTGGCTGCCTGTCATTCCGTAGCTGTCAAAAATCAAAAGGTTTCCAACCAGACTGCTCCAGTAACCAAGATGAACACTCACAAACAAGCGAACTAAAGCTAACGACCTTCAGAAGAAAGGACGCCGTGAAATTACCAGGGGGGAGACACGATCACAACATAGAAAGTATTCAAAGGAATGGGTCGTGTCACGGGTGACACGGACAAGCTCAGTATCAGGACAACTGTGTATAGGACTCGAACCCCTCCCCAACACACAAAAAAAGGCGAGTACAGAGACATTACAAAGAATGACACCACTCTCTCTCTCTCTCTCTCTCTCTCACTCTCTCTTTCCATCACCTCCCCTTCCATCCTCTCGCTTCGTCCCGTGCACTGGCAAGGACCAGGTGCACCGAAGGTAGGGAAGGAAGTAGGAGAGAAGGGGAAAGTAAGAGAGGGGAGAAAGGGAAAGAGTAAGAGAGGGGAGAGAGCATGAGAGGAGAATGATGAGGGGAGAGGAACAGAGGGTAGTAGTGATGCAGAGGGAGGGAGGGGGAGAGAGAGAGAGAGAGAGAGAGAGAGAGAGAGAGAGAGAGAGAGAGAGAGAGAGAGAGAGAGAGAGAGAGAGAGAGAGAGAGAGAGAGAGAGAGAGAGACAGACAGACAGAGACAGACAGAGATAGACAGAGAGAGAGACAAAGAGAGAGAGACAGAGAGACTGTGAGAGAAAGCGGGAGTATAAAGGTGAAAGAGAAATTAAGCAAATGAGAGAACACACACACACACACACACACACACACACACACACACACACACACACACACACACACACACACACATTGAAGTTCAAGACTCAAATGAGTCACAGGGATGTTAGGAAGTATTTCTTCAGTCAGAGTCGTCAGGAAGCAGAATAGTCTGGAGAGTGATGTAGTGGAAACCATACATATCTTTAAGAAGAGGTATGATACAGCTCATGAAGCAGGGAAAGAGTAGCGACCAGAGAAGAGTCGGGGCCAGGAGCTATGACTCGACCCTGCAACCACAATCAGGTAAGTACACACACACACACACACACACACACACACTTAAACATTCCCCTTACTTTCTTCAATTGTTCATCTCCACACTCCCTCTGTTCTTTCAAACTGTCTCCCCTCAGACACTGGCCGTGCCCTCAGCAGCAGCTGTCTGGAGAGGGCAGTTGGGGAAGGATAGAGGGGAAACCTATCCACATCATCTGTGCTCCTACTGCAGGGTGGTGGGGAGATCAGAGGGGAGGGGAGAAGTGAGAGAGAGACGAAAATATGTGAAGGGAGAGATGTGAGATGAAAGGAAAGAGATGGGAGGGGAGAGATGAGATGAAATGAGAGGGAAATGGAGAGATGGGAAGGGAGAGATGAGAGGGGAGGGGAGAGATGAGAGGGAGAGAAGAGAGATGAGAGGAGAGGGGAGAGACGAATGGAGAGGGGAAAAATGGAGAACTAGATGTGACATGGGGATAGAGTGTAGAATTTAAGAGAGAAGAGAGGAAAGACTGGAGAGAGGAGGGAAAGAGAGGGGGAAGGGAAGGAGAGAGAGAAAGAGAGAGAGAGAGAGAGGAGGGCTGAGACAAGTTGGAGACACCTGCAAACTACGCGACATATGGTCCACACACACACAAACACACACACATACAGTAACGGACCAGGTAATTCGACTCAGGAAGGAAGAACGGAAGGGAGGATAGCTCACGAACAATGACACGTGTTGATACAACAATTCAAAGAAGTCTACTCAGTGGAAAGTGAGGCAATACCAGAGAGACTAGGTAACAAGGGAACACCCACAAGTACTGGATACCATCTACACTGAACAGGAAGACAGGTAAAGAAACTTCGGGAGGCACCTGGATACATCAAAAGCAACGAGACCAGACAACGTGACATCATGGACTCTGGAGAGAGAGTGCAGAAGCACTGTCTGTACCACTAGCTATGATCTCCAGTATATCTGGGACAGTTGCCAGAGATCTGGAAGACAGCAAAGGCAGTCCCTATATTTAAGGGGTACCAGAGGCGTTAAACTACAGATCAGGTTTTTCTGACACGCATACCTTGCAAGGTAATGGAGAAACTTAATAGCGAGAGAGCGATAGAGTACTTAGAGAGAGGTTTTCATAAACAGTAACCATTATGGGTTTTGGGATGGTACATCTTGTCTTACTAACTTGTTGGAGCTCTATGGCAAAGTAACAGATGTGCAATAAGAGTGTGTGTGTGTGTGTGTGAGAGAGAGAGAGAGAGAGAGAGAGATAGAGAGAGAGAGAGAGAGAGAGAGAGAGAGAGAGAGAGAGAGAGAGAGAGAGAGAGAGAGAGAGAGAGAGAGAAGAAAGAAAGAGAGGGTTGGGTGGACTGCATTTTTTAAGACTGCAACGAAGTTTCTGATACTGAACCTCACAAGAGGTTGGGCCAAAAACTTGAAATTCTGGCGGGAATAACAGGGAAGATACTCCAGTGTATCAGAGTAATGTTAGGGGAAGGAAACAAAGGGTGACTGTCAGGAAAGAGACGTCAGAATGAGAATATAGTAACTAGTGGGGTTCCGCAAGGATCCACATTAGGATCAATACTGTTCTGGTCTATGTGAAAGATATTCCAGATGGGAAAGCTTCAGATATATCTCAGTTTGTTGATGTAAAACTAATGAGGAAACTAAAAACAAATGAGGACAAGGAAAGGCTCTAAACAGATCTAGACAAATTGCAAGTGGTCAGATACATGGCTGCTTGAATTCAGCCCCAGTAAATACACTGTCATGAAGATTGGGGAAGGAGCAAGAAGACCGGAAACGGGGAATGGACAAGGGTGACAGAGGCTACAGACTTCACTTAAAAAGAAAGACGTACAGGTTAGCATAGTATCCAGTATTTGGTCAGAGGTTATTATCAGCCGAATAATCTCTGCAGCCAATGCTAGCAAATCTACCAAAAGCCTTCAGGAATCTCAACTGTCGTTCCAAGCCCTTTATACAACATACGTCAGGCCTGTCTTGGGGTATACAGCACCAGTGTGGGACCCGCACCTGAAAAAGCACGTTAAGAAACTGGATCAAATGAAGAACATAAGAACATAAGAAAGGAGGAACGCTGCAGGAGGCCTGCTGGCCCATACTAGGCAGGTCCTTTACAATTCATCCCACTAACAAAACATTTGCCCAACCCAATTTTCAATGCCACCCAAGAAATAAGCTCTGATGTGAAAGTCCCACTCAAATCCAACCCCTCCCACTCATGTACTTATCCAACCTAGATTTGAAACTACCCAAAGTCCCAGCCTCAATAACCCAACTAGGTAGACTGTTCCACTCATCAACTACCCTATTTCCAAACCAATACTTTCCTATGTCCTTTCTAAATCTAAACTTATCTAATTTAAATCCATTACTGCGGGTTCTCTCTTGGAGAGACATCCTCAAGACCTTATTAATATCCCCTTTATTAATACCTATCTTCCACTTATACACTTCGATCAGGTCCCCCCTCATTCTTCGTCTAACAAGTGAATGTAACTTAAGAGTCTTCAATCTTTCTTCATAAGGAAGATTTCTAATGCTATGTATTAATTTAGTCATCCTACGCTGAATGTTTTCTAACGAATTTATGTCCATTTTGTAATACGGAGACCAGAACTGAGCTGCATAATCTAGGTGAGGCCTTACTAATGATGTATAAAGCTGCAGTATGACCTCTGGACTTCTGTTGCTTACACTTCTTGATATAAATCCCAGTAATCTATTTGCCTTATTACGTACGCTTAGGCATTGCTGTCTTGGTTTAAGGTTGCTGCTCACCATAACCCCCAAGTCCTTTTCGCAATCTGTATGGCTAAGTTCTACATCATTTAACTTATAAGTACTAGGGTTATGGGCACTCCCAAGCTTCAGAACCTTGCATTTATCTACATTGAACTGCATCTGCCACTTTTCTGACCAAGAATAGAGTTTGTTTAAATCCTCCTGAAGTTCCATAACATCTACGTTTGAATCAATTATCCTACCTATCTTTGTGTCATCGGCGAATTTGCTCATATCACTAGTAATTCCCTCATCAAGATCATTGATATATATTATAAACAACAACGGGCCCAAGACTGATCCCTGTGGAACGCCACTTGTTACAGATCCCCACTCGGACTTAACCCCATTTATGGACACTCTCTGCTTCCTGTCAGTGAGCCATGACTCGATCCACGAGAGCACTTTTCCCCCAATGCCATGAGCTGCCACTTTCTTAACAGTCTATGGTGCGGAACTCTATCAAAAGCCTTACTAAAATCTAAGTAAATAATATCAAATTCTTTATTGTGGTCAACAGCCTCAAAAGCTTTACTGAAGAAAGTTAATAAATTAGTTAGACAAGACCGGCCTCTTGTGAATCCATGCTGAGTATCATTAATCAAGCTATGCTTATCGAGATGGCTTCTTATAATCTCAGCTATAATTGACTCTAGTAATTTGCCTACAATTGAGGTCAGGCTTATTGGGCGGTAATTTGACGGTAACGACTTGTCCCCTGTTTTAAAAATAGGAATTACATTAGCCATCTTCCACATATCAGACACTACACCTGTTTGAAGAGATAAATTAAAAATATTAGTTAATGGTTCACAGAGTTCCATTTTGCATTCCTTAATAACCCTTGAAAAAACCTCATCAGGACCCGGCGACTTATTCTGCTTCAGTCTGTCTATCTGCTTCACAACCATCTCACTAGTGACTGTGATGTTACATAATTTATCTTCTTCTAGCCCACTGTAAAAATTAATTACTGGAATATTGTTAGTGTCTTCCTGTGTAAAAACTGAGAGAAAATAATTATTTAAAATCAAGCACATTTCATTCTCTTTGTCAGTAAGGTGCCCATAGTTATTTTTAAGGGGACCTATCTTATCTCTAACTTTTGTTCTATAGACCTGGAAAAAAACTTTTTGGGTTAGTTTTAGAATCCCTAGCAACTTTAATTTCAGTCCCTTTTAGCTTTTCTTATCCCCTTTTTAATGTCCCTCTTAATGTCAATATACTGATTCATAAGATGACCCTCACCTCTTTTGATACGCCTATAAATTCCTTTCTTATGCCCTAGTAGATATTTGAGCCTATTATTCATCCATTTTGGGTCATTTCTATTTGATCTAATTTCTTTATATGGGATAAACGCTCTTTGAGCAGCATGTATAGTGTTCAGAAAACTGTCATATTGATAGCTCTCTTCGTTACCCCAGTCAACAGATGATAAGTGTTCTCTAAGCCCATCGTAATCTGCTAAGCGAAAATCTGGGACTGTTACTGAGTTATCCCTACTATCATACTTCCATTCAATGCTAAATGTAATTGATTTGTGGTCGCTAGCACCAAGTTCCTCTGAAATTTCTAAATTATTAACAAGGGATTCATTGTTTGCCATAACTAAGTCAAGCAGGTTATTTCCCCTTGTAGGTTCTGTCACAAACTGCTTCAAAAAACAATCCTGAAATACTTCTAAGAAGTCGTATGATTCTAAATTCCCAGTCAAGAAATTCCAATCAACATTACTAAAGTTAAAGTCTCCTAGAATTACTACATTATCGTGCCTTGTGGCCTTAACAATTTCCTCCCATAGTAGTTTCCCTTGGTCCCTATCTAAGTTTGGGGGACGGTATATCACTCCTAAAATCAGTTTTTCATGCCCCTATGCAACGAGGCTTCTTCCTGAGCTAAGAAATATAGACTACGAGGTGAGGCTAACAGACGTGGTCAACATACAATCAGTGCAACATACAAACATCATCAACATACGAATAGCATCACACAATCAATATCAATATACAATCAATATCAACATACAACTATCAACATAAAATCATTAATCTACAAACAACATACAGCGAACATCAACATACAATCAACATCGACCTACAATCAACATCAACATACAATTCTAGAGGCAGAGTATAGTAAAACTGCAGAATGTAACCTCAGGCGGTGGTTGTACCTCCCATTATATATAGATTAATATTGTCAAACTTAGTGTGATGTATTGTGCTGTGTTGTGAGACTGTGTGTGTGGTGCTGCTGTGTTGTGATGCTGTGCTCTGATGCTGTTTCTAGGCTGGTGCTGTGTACTGCCGAGCTGTGTTGTGAGACTGTGTGAAAGATGCTGTGGGGCGATCTAACGCATTGCTATGTTCTGCTGTGCAGTGCTGCTGTGTCTAGTCTGGTGCTGTGTAATATTATGAAGACAAGAACAGAAAAATGCTAACAACGATCTTTGTTTTAAAACAACTGAATAAATACCCGCTCAAACAAGTAAACAACAACAACAACAACAATAATAAAAATAACAATAATTGAGAATAATTAGGTTTGATCTCGGGATGAAGAGCCATCGTATGTGGGATTCTACAAGTTTGGTTACGATCTGTTAACGCATTGCCACAGCATGAACAATGCAACTAGAGTCAGGCAGCTAGAGGCCCAGTTTGAATGCAAATCTTGTGAACATTCAAAGTTACAATGTTCATGAGTGTTCAAACTATTATTGTTACTATACATTCATACGTTCAATGTTCATAAAAAAATGCTCACGATATCGTCAATTAAGAAACAATCAAGATATAAAGAAACGCTCAAGATATCGTCAAGAAAATCAAGATATCGTCAAGAAACTGTCAAGATATCGTCAAGAAAATCAAGATATCGCCAAGAAACAGCCAAGATATCGTCAAGAAACAGCCAAGATATCGTCAAGAAACCGTTAAGATATCGTCAAGAAGCACTCAAGATATCGCCAAGAAACAGCCAAGATATCGTCAAGAAACAGCCAAGATATCGTCAAGAAACAGCCAAGATATCGTCAAGAAACAGCCAAGATATCGTCAAGAAACCGTTAAGATATCGTCAAGAAACACTCAAGATATCGTCAAGAAACAGCCAAGATATCGTCAAGAAACAGCCAAGATATCGTCAAGAAACAGCCAAGATATCGTCAAGAAACAGCCAAGATATCGTCAAGAAACCGTTAAGATATCGTCAAGAAACACTCAAGATATCGTCAAGAAACAGCCAAGATATCGTCAAGAAACAGCCATGATATCGTCAAGAAACAGCCAAGATATCGTCAAGAAACAGCCAAGATATCGTCAAGAAACAGCCAAGATATCGTCAAGAAACAGCCAAGATATCGTCAAGAAACAGCCAAGATATCGTCAAGAAACCGTTAAGATATCGTCAAGAAGCACTCAAGATATCGCCAAGAAACAGCCAAGATATCGTCAAGAAACAGCCAAGATATCGTCAAGAAACAGCCAAGATATCGTCAAGAAACCGTTAAGATATCGTCAAGAAGCACTCAAGATATCGTCAAGAAACAGTCAAGATATCGTCAAGAAACCGTTAAGATATCGTCAAGAAGCACTCAAGATATCGTCAAGAAACAGTCAAGATATCGTCAAGAAACCGTTAAGATATCGTCAAGAAGCACTCAAGATATCGTCAAGAAACAGTCAAGATATCGCCAAGAAACAGCCAAGATATCGCCAAGAAACCGTCAAGATATCGTCAAGAAACCGTTAAGATATCGTCAAGAAGCACTCAAGATATCGCCAAGAAACAGCCAAGATATCGCCAAGAAACAGCCAAGATATCGCCAAGAAACAGCCAAGATATCGTCAAGAAACCGTCAAGACATCGTCAAGAAACAGTAAAAAATCATCCTGGCTACGGGGATAACTTAATTAATATTGGGCAACACAAACAGGAAGTTGGGTCTCGTGGCTGTCTTGTGTGTGTGTTCTAAGTAATCTTGGGCGCTAAATTTGGCCTCGCCAGTTTACTAACAGTTTGGGATGCTCTGCTGGGCCTGGGAGGACGTGGGTGCTGTAACCCACACCGACATGCCCTGTGTGGGTATTTAGCATATAGCTGGCCCGCCCCTGTGGTCTTAAAGACCATGATGAAAGAGGTGTAACCCTACCCCAGGTCATTTCAAATCCCTATCTAAGTCGAAGCACCTTCTGTGTCCCGTAGCTCCATTGGTAGAGCACTCATCTCGCGCTCTGAAGTCCGGGGGTCTATCCCCTGTACGGGTGGAACCATTAGGACGTGTTTCCTTAAGATACCTGCTGTCCACGTTCACCTCTCAGTAAAATGGATACCCGGGTGTTAGTCGACTGGTGTGGGTCGCATCCTGGAGACAAAATTGACCTAAACTGCATTAAAGACCATTGCTGGTCTTGAAAAAGTACTTAACATTGACAGCTTAGAACACCAGCAGTCGCAGCTTGAAGTCTCCGTCGATATTTCGGCTATGTCCCACGGGACTATAATAGAGCGATTATGACCAGGGTTAACACTCGCCCTGATGACCTACATTCTCCAGTATTTCAGGTATGTCACCTGGAAAGTCTTGAGTGCCTTTCATGGGTTTGGGCAATCGCCCTCGTGTCACGTCGTCAATATGGTTAGTCTAATCACCTTTACACTTAACCTTGTACACTTTGATGAGTTTCGAGTCTTTGCACTCCCGGAGCCCGGCCATGGGCCAGGCTTGTCTGGTGCTAGCCTGGTTACTAATGTTACTAATGGAGGACCGCTGCCCCCAATATCCATCACAGTCTGGTTGATCTGGCACCTGGCGAAGATACTTGTCCAGTTTCCTCTTGAAGATTTCTACATTTGTTCCAGTAGTGTTTCTGATATCTTCTGGTAATATGTTGAATAATCTGGGGCCATGGATGTTGATACAGTGTTTTCTTATTGTGTCCATCGCACCCCTGCTTTTCACTGGGTTTATTTTGCACTTACTTCGATATATCTTGCTCCAGTATGTTGTCATGGTAGTGTGCAGATTTGACACCAGGCCCTCGAGTACTTTCCAGCTATATATTATCATGTATCTCTCATCCGCTCCAATGAGTACATATATAAGACTTTAAGGCGTTCCCAGTAATTTAAATGCTTTACTGGCTCCTTGCGGGCCGTAAACGATCTCTGTTTGTTCCAGTTCCGATATTTCTCCAGTCCTGAATGTTGCCGCCAACATTGAACAATATTCCAAATGAGAGAGCACTAGCGATTTTGAAAAGTGTCACCACTAGCATTATTTCCCTTGTTTTGAAAGTTCTCAATACCCACCCCGTCATCCTCCTGGCTGTTGTGACCGATGTCTTGTGTTCTTTGAAAGAAAGGTCAGCTGACATAGTTGTTCCCAAGTCTTTCACGTGTTCCTGTTGTTCTATTTGACGATCCTCTTGAGCTCAGTATACTTTTGGGTTCTTCATTCTTTCCCATACCTAAGCAAATGGAACTTATCACCACTGAATGTTATGCTCTCAGCTGCCCAGTAGAAAACACTGCTTATATCTTCCTGTAATTTTTAGTGTCAATGCAGTGTTATTCAATGTGTAAGAGAGGTACGACTTACCTGGGTATTTCATACCCACATGACACTACTGTCATGACACCGATATTGATGACTTGTGAAGGTATAGGATGATTCCACTCTTCAAAAGAAGAGTGGAATCAAAAGAAGAGTGAAATCAACATGACCAGAGTGACTAAAGTTGAACGATCGTTAGTAACACGGGAATGGTTTGTTTACTTAGTTCAACACACTATGTACCTTTGTAACTTGTTCACGAGATTCACTGGTCAAAGTAATATGTCCGTATTTAGTGTTCATGGTAAGGGAAATTACTAGCAATACCTCGCTTAGCAGAGATAACTATTGGTACTTCAACGCTGTATCTTTGCTTCAGTTATCCTTAATGATCGTTCGAACATAAGTGACACGGAGATTGTAAGGTTGGCTATGAATTTTGTGATCAATAATGTTCTGCCGCAGTTCACTCGCGCAGTAGGGTTGATCTTGCAGGAGTCTTGCATACTAGAGACATCGCTCATCCACGCCTCCCTATATTGGTTTAAAAGTGCTGACATAACGTCTGAAAAAGCATTGATGCCAGGCAACACTACTTGGTTGAGTCAAGGAACTGATTTCCCTGATTCTGACGCACTTCACCCTAAATAAGTCTTACTAGCTAATTAATTATACTAAGAGCCTATTTCTACTTAATTTTAATAACGTTAATAAATAGGGGCTTTGCAGAGCAAACACTGTTAGAAACATATCGCGGGTTCTGAGGAGCAGGAGAGAAAGAGGTCTTGGTCGCGCCCCAGTCTGACATGTGCATCTCGTCTATGACCAGTTGCAATCTAATTCTACCTGGTAAGCAACACGTGCAAGATGAGAGTTGTTTCTTCGGTGTACATATTCAGTCTTCAAAACACCCTTGTTCCACATCTGGTCTCCAGATGTTGGAACGAGAGGGGTCGTAGTCATCTAATGAGAGGGGTCGCAGCCCCCGTATGCTTTCTTAAAGTTGAAGATAACATTCCTCACAACGTTTCGGTCCGACCTGGGCCATTTACAAGTCACACTAACTGTCAGTGTAACTTGTAAAATGGTCCAAGTCGGACCGAAACGTCGTCATAGGCTTCTCTCTCCCATGTGCGGGTTATTTGTGTATAATTCCAACAACAGTATTGTACCTTTTTGTTCATTATAATAAACACAGAGATGACGTAAACTACTACGAATGATACAGTTCCCAGGAGAGTGAGAGACAGCTTGAATTTCTTGAATCAGGATTTCCTCACCAGCATCAGTACACATGCCTCCTTCAAGAGTTAACACGTGAGAGCTCTCTCTGTCTCTCTCTGTCTCTCTCTCTCACTCTCTCTCACACACAGTCAACAATACTGTTTAATGCAGTGAAAAACACCTGATATTTCATGACATTTTCTCGTTTTTTTTTTTTTTTAATTTTCAAGTATTATCAGGAAATTTTAGTTTTGTCAACACAAGTAAGATATTTTGGTTTAAATTTTTTTTAGAAGCTATGTAGTATTGGTGCGGTGGGCTACACTTTACCACAATACAGTGGAACGCTGATGTAACACTGGTACAATGCACTACACTGTACCAGAATACAGTGGAACACTGATATAACAATGGTACAGACATAGCGGCGTAAACCACAGCACTGTATCATCCTCGGCAGACGATACTAGGATCTGCATGAGAGTGTCATCCATTGAGGACACGGCAAAGCTCCAAGAAGATATAAACAAAGTTTTCCAATGGGCAACAGAGAACAATATGATGTTCAATGAAGACAAATTCCAACTACTCCGTTATGGAAAACTGGAGGAAATAATAACTAGGACTGAGTATACCACAAACTCTAATCACACAATAGAGCGGAAAAGTAATGTGAAGGACCTGAGTGTGGTAATGTCCGAAAACCTCACCTTCAAGGACCACAACAATGCCACTATCACATCTACGAGGAAACTGATAAAAAGGATAATGAGAACCTTTAAGACAAGAGATACTAAGCCAATGATGATCCTTTTTAAATCACTTGTTCTCTCTAGGCTGGAATACTGCTGTACATTAACATCCACATTCAAGGCAGGTGAAGTTGCAGATCTAGAGAATGTACAGAGAACCTTTAATGCACGTATAAGTTCCATCAAACACCTTAACAACTGGGAGCGCCTGGAAGCACTTGACTTGTACTCACTGGAGTGCAGGCGAGAGAGATGCATCATAATCTACACCTGCAAGATTCTGGAGAGACTGGTCCCTAATAAGCACACACAAATCATTCCCTACGAAAGCAAAAGACTTGGCAGGCGATGCAACATAACCCCAGTGGAAAGTAAGGGTGCCACTTGTACACTAAGAGAAAACACAATAAGTGTCTGGGGCCCAAGACTGTTCAACAGCCTCCCACCAGCCATAAGTCACATTACCAATAGATCCCCGGTTATCTGCAAGAGGGAGCTGGACAGATACCTAAAGTCAGTGCCGGATCAGCCGGGCTGTGGTTCGTACTTTGGACTACGTGCAGCCAGCAGCAACAGCCTCGTTGATCAGGCCCTGATCCACCAGGAGGCCTGGTCGTGGACCGGGCCGCGGAGGCGTTGATCCCCGGAATGCCCTCCAGGTAAACTACACTGCACCAGAATACAGTGGAACACTGATATAACACTGGTACAGTGGACTACACTGAACCATAACAATACAGTGGAACACTGATATAACACTGATACAGTGGACTCTACGGTACTATAATAATACAGTGGAACACTGGTACAATGGGCTACACTGTACCAGAATACAGTGAAACACTGATATAACACTGGTACAGTGGGCTACACTGTACCAGAATACAGTGGAACACTGATATAACACTGGTGCAGTGGGCTACACTGTACCAGAATACAGTGAAACACTGATATAACACTGGTACAGTGGGCTACACTGTACCAGAATACAGTGAAACACTGATATAACACTCGTACAGTGGGCTACACTGTACCAGAATACAGTGGAACACTGATATAACACTGGTACAGTGGGCTACACTGTACCAGAATACAGTGGAACACTGATATAACACTGGTACAGTGGGCTACACTGTACCAGAATACAGTGGAACACTGATATAACACTGGTACAGTGGGCTACACTGTACCAGAATACAGTGGAACACTGATATAACACTGGTACAGTGGGCTACACTGTACCAGAATACAGTGGAACACTGATATAACACTGGTACAGTGGGCTACACTGTACCAGAATACAGTGGAACACTGATATAACACTGGTACAGTGTGCTACACTGTACCAGAATACAGTGAAACACTGATATAACACTGGTACAGTGGGCTACACTGTACCATAATACAGTGGAACACCGATATAACACTGGTACAGTGGGCTACACTGTACCAGAATACAGTGGAACACTGATATAACACTGGTACAGTTGGCTACACTGTACCAGAATAGTGGAACACTGATATAACACTGGTACAGTGGGCTACACTGTACCAGAATACAGTGGAACACTGATATAACACTGGTACAGTGGGCTACACTACCAGAATACAGTGGAACACTGATATAACACTGGTACAGTGGGCTACACTGTACCAGAATACAGTGGAACACTGATATAACACTGGTACAGTGGGCTACACTGTACCAGAATACAGTGGAACACTGATATAACACTGGTACAGTGGGCTACACTGTACCAGAATACAGTGGAACACTGATATAACACTGGTACAGTGGGCTACACTGTACCAGAATACAGTGGAACACTGATATAACACTGGTACAGTGGGCTACACTGTACCAGAATACAGAGGAACACTGATATAACACTGGTACAATGGGCTACACTGTACCAGAATACAGTGGAACACTGATATAACACTGGTACAGTGGGCTACACTTTACCAGAATACAGTGGAACACTGATATAACACTGGTACAATGGGCTACACTGTACCAGAATACAGTGGAACACTGATATAACACTGGTACAGTGGGCTACACTGTACCAGAATACAGTGGAACACTGATATAATACTGGTACAGTGGGCTACACTGTACCAGAATACAGTGGAACACTGATATAACACTGGTACAGTGGGCTACACTGTACCAGAATAGTGGAACACTGATATAACACTGGTACAGTGGGCTACACTGTACCAGAATACAGTGGAACACTGATATAACAATCTTAACCTTGGATACACAAACCTTGAATATTTGACGTCAGCGCAATAAAGACGTTTTAAATTTCTTCCATTAGAATCAGCGAAACTTTATTACTGCAATGTTTCGCTCAAGGAGTGCTTAGTCACGTGACGTGCTGGTGGTAGTGGTGGTGCTGGTGGTAGTGGTAGTGGTGGTGCTGGTTGTAGTGGTGGTAGCGGTTGTGGTAGTGGTGGTGGTAGTGGTGGTGGTGGTAGTGCTGGTGGTAATGGTGGTGCTGGTGATAGTGGTCGTGCTGGTGGTAGTGGTGGTAGTGGTTGTGGTAGTGGTGGTGGTAGTGGTGGTGGTAGTGGTGGTGGTAATGGTGGTGCTGGTGGTAGTGGTGGTGATGGTGGTAGTGGTGGTGCTGGTGATAGTGGTGGTGCTAGTGGTAGTGGTGGTGCTGGTGGTAGTGGTGGTGCTAGTGGTAGTGGTGGTGGTAGTGGTGGTGCTGGTGGTAGTGGTGGTGCTGATGACAGTGGTCGTGATGGTGGTAGTGCTGGTGGTAGTGGTGGTGCTGGTGGTAGTGGTGGTGGTAGTGCTGGTGGTAGTGGTGGTGCTGGTGATAGTGGTGGTGCTGGTGGTAGTGCTGGTGGTAGTGCTGGTGCTCGTGGTAGTGCTGGTTGTAGTGCTGGTGGTAATGGTGGTTGTAGTGCTTTTAGTAGTGCTGGTGGTAGTGGTGGTGCTGGTGGTAGTGCTGGTGGTAGTGGTGGTTGTAGTGCTTTTAGTAGTGCTGGTGGTAGTGGTGGTGCTGGTGGTAGTGCTGATGCTGGTGGTAGTGCTGGTACTGGTGGTAGTGGTGCTGCTGGTGGTAGTGGTGGTGCTGGTGGTAGTGGTGGTGCTGGTGGTAGTGCTGGTACTGGTGGTAGTGGTGGTGCTGGTGGTAGTGGTGGTGCTGGTGGTAGTGGGGGTGCTGGTGGTAGTGCCAGTGCTGGTGGTAGTAGTGATGGTGGTAGTGCTGGTGGTAGTGGTGGTGATGGTGATGGTGGCGGTGGTAGTCCTGGTGCTGGTGGTAGTGGTGGTGATGGTGCTGGTGGTAGTGCTGGTGGTAGCGCTGGTGGTTCTAGTGGCTGTGGTGGTGAGGGGTCTAGTAGTGGTGGTGGCGGTGGTTCTAACGGTGGTGGTGATGGTGGTGGTTGGTGATGGTGGTGGTACTGGTTGGTGGTAGTGGTTGGTGGTAGTGGTTGGTGGTGGTAGTGGTTGGTGGTGTTGGTGGTTGGTGGTGATGGTGGTTGGTGGTGGTAGTGGTGGTGGTGGTTTGTGGTGGTTGGTGGTGGTGGTAGTGGTGGTGGTAGTATTGGTGGTGGTAGTGGTGGTGGTGGTGGTGGTGGTAGGGGTGGTAGTGGTGGTGGTGAAGCGATGGTGGTAGTGGTGGTGGTAGTGATGGTGGTAGTGGTGGTGGTAGTGATGGTGGTAGTGGTGGTGGTGAAGTGATGGTGGTAGTGTTGGGGTGGTAGTGGTAGTGGTGATAGTAGTGATGTGGTAGTGGTGGTGGTAGTAGTGGTGGTAGTGGTGATGATAGTAGCGGTAGTAGTGGTGGTGGTAGTGGTGGTTGGTGGCAGTGGTGGTGGAAGTGGTTGGTGGTGGTGGTAGTAGTGGTGGTTGGTGGTAGTGGTGGTTGGTGGTAGTGGTGGTTGGTGATAGTGGTGGTGGTGGTGGTGGTGGTGGTAGTGGTGGTGGTGGTGGTAGTGGTGGTGGTGAAGCGATGGTGGTAGTGGTGGTGGTAGTGATGGTGGTAGTGGTGGTGGTGAAGTGATGGTGGTAGTGTTGGGGTGGTAGTAGTGGTGATGATAGTAGCGGTAGTAGTGGTGGTGGTAGTGGTGGTTGGTGGTGGTGGTGGTAGTGGTGGTTGGTGGTAGTGGTGGTTGGTGGTAGTGGTGGTTGGTGGTAGTGGTGGTTGGTGGTAGTGGTGGTAGTTCAGTTAGTAATGGTGGTTGTTCTGTAGTTAGTATTAGAGATTACTGTAATTGTGGTTATGTAAGTAGTAGTGGTGGTGGGTTGCGGTTAGTGGCAGTGGTGGTAGCAGGTGGCACACAGCTGGCCCAAGAACATCACATGGTGGCCAGCTGCTGTGCCATCTGGCGCACAGATGGTACACTCTCTTCCTTCCCCTTCCTCTCTAATTATACTCTCTCTCTCTCTCTCTTTCAAACACACACACACACACACACACACACACACACACACACACACACACACACACTGTCAGGGACCAAGTGATAAAGCTAAAAAATAAAATAAAAAAAGGGAGATCTGACAAAACATGATAAATAAATTACTGAGGAACATAAGAGAAGACTACAGTAAGTATTCGCAGTAGACTAGGAGACTCACCAGTGTACAAGACTCACCAGTGTACAAGACTCACCAGTGTACAAGACTCACCAGTGTACAAGAATCACCAGTGTACAAGAATCACCAGTGTACAAGACTCACCAGTGTACAAGACTCACCAGTGTACAAGACTCACCAGTGTACAAGACTCACCAGTGTACAAGACTCACCAGTGTACAAGACTCACCAGTGTACAAGACTCACCAGTGTACAAGACTCACCAGTGTACAAGACTCACCAGTGTACAAGACTCACCAGTGTACAAGACTCACCAGTGTACAAGAATCACCAGTGTACAAGACTCACCAGTGTACAAGACTCACCAGTGTACAAGACTCACCAGTGTACAAGAATCACCAGTGTACAAGAATCACCAGTGTACAAGACTCACCAGTGTACAAGAATCACCAGTGTACAAGAATCACCAGTGTACAAGACTCACCAGTGTACAAGACTCACCAGTGTACAAGACACCAGTGTAATCACCAGTGTACAAGACTCACCAGTGTACAAGACACCAGTGTACAAGACTCACCAGTGTACAAGACTCACCAGTGTACAAGACTCACCAGTGTACAAGAATCACCAGTGTATCAAGTGTACAAGAATCACCAGTGTACAAGAATCACCAGTGTACAAGAATCACCAGTGTACAAGACTCACCAGTGTACAAGACTCTCACCAGTGTACAAGACTCACCAGTGACTCACCAGTGTACAAGACTCACCAGTGTACAAGACTCACCAGTGTACAAGACTCACCAGTGTACTCAAGTGACTCACCAGTGTACAAGACTCACCAGTGTACAAGAATCAAGACTCACCAGTGTACAAGACTCACCAGTGTACAAGACTCACCAGTGTACAAGAGTGTATCACCAGTGTACAAGAATCACCAGTGTACAAGAATCACCAGTGTACACCACTGTACAAGACTCACCAGTGTACAAGACTCACCAGTGTACAAGAATCACCAGTGTACAAGAATCACCAGTGTACAAGACTCACCAGAGTACAAGAATCACCAGTGAATCACCAGTGTACAAGACTCACCAGTGTACAAGACTCACCAGTGTACTCACCAGTGTACAAGACTCACCAGTGTACAAGACTCACCAGTGTACAACACTCACCAGTGTACAAGACTCACAAGTGTACAAGAATCACCAGTGTACAAGACTCACCAGTGTACAAGACTCACCACAAGAATCACCAGTGTACAAGACTCACCAGTGACTCACCACAAGAATCACCAGTGTACAAGAATCACCAGTGTACTCACCAGTGTACAAGAATCACCAGTGTATAAGACTCAACAGTGTACAAGAATCACCAGTGTACAAGACTCACCAGTGTACAACAATCACCAGTGTACATCCAAGTGTACAAGATCACCAGTGTACAAGACTCACCAGTGTACAAGAATCACCAGTGTACTCAAATCCTTCAAACTACGAAGAAAAAAGTGGAGAAACTAGTAAATCACCAGTGTACAAGACTCACCAGTGTACAACACTCACCAGTGTACAAGACTCACAAGTGTACAAGATTTCCGCACCTAGAAATCCTTCAAACTACGAAGAAAAAAGTGGAGAAACTAGTAAATGTGTTAGACACAAGAGAAGCCCCTGAACCCGACTAAACATCACCAGGGTGTCACATGAAGGCGCACCAACATTTTGAGAGGTTTCATAACCCATATTTAACAGTTGATTTGAGAAAGTGCAGCTGGCAGACGTCTGGAAGAAGGAGCATGTGGTCCCCCACACTCAAGGAGACAGACATTACGCTCTGAACTACATGCCAGTTTTAAAATTTCTGGGGAAGATTGTAAGATGGTTGGTGGACACGATGGTTTGGTTTGGTTTGTTTGCAATCGTGTCATTATGATTTCGTGAGTCATGTTGAAGGCTTTGAGGGGACTTGAGCTAGAGTTCGGCCACGCTAACTGGAGATTCGCCTGTAAGAACTTGCATTTGTGGTCACAGTGGTGCCTATGCTAACCTTCCTATGGTGTAGAAATATATCTGGTTGGATGAATCTTGCAGCTAGCTGGCCCAGTGGCTAACGCGTCGGTCTGGAGTTTTGACTCTGATCGCGGGTTCTAACCCCGCCCGTAGTATAGTTTGTTTACAATCGTATCATTACGATTTCGTGAGTCATGGAGCACCTAGAAGGGTGAAGATTCATAAAAAAAATCAGAACGGATTTAGAGAAGGAAAATCACGCTTAAGAAACATTTCGAATTTCTGCGACTTAGTTGCGAAGATAAAGTAGGAAGGGCAGGCTGGAATGGACGATATTTTCCATGACTGCTGGA